>NW_017735994.1:0-1540 GCF_001890085.2 Hipposideros armiger | reverse complement strand
AATTTGGCTGAAAAGAGCATGATTAAAGTTCATCTTAAAATCTCGTTGATAGGAGTGACAGAAAACTAGAGCCATGAAAATCTCTCAGAAGACTGCTATAGTCTTCCTCACAAGCATGATGGAGTTATGAATGGGGCATCTATCATGATGGTAGAGAGATAAATATGAGACACTTTGGAGTAAGCTCCACACTAGTGGATGAGAGGAAGTAAGAGTTAGGGGAAGAGAAGAAAATAAGAAAGAGTCCTGTATTTCCTCTTTGCAGCCTTATTTCATAGTGAAGGCTCCTGCTGAAATAGGAAACATGTGGAGGTAAAACTTGTTTTAGATTAATACAATGCATTCTATTTGGTGACTATCAACTTAAAGGAGTCAGTAGGATTTTCAGGCAAAATTTTCTAGAGGCCATTTGGGTAATACAAAACCTATTGGAACAAGCAGTGCATGAGGGTTCCTTTTCTTCACAGACTCTCCAACATTTGCTATACTTCACTTGTTGATAATAGCCATTCTAATAGGAGTGAGGTGATATCTCATTTGATTTCCATTTGATTTGCATTTCCCTAATAGCTAGTGAAACTGGGCATTTTTCATATATCTGTTGGCTGTTAGTATGTCTTCTCAGGAGAGGTGTCTGTTCAGGTATTCTGTCCATTTTTTAATTGGATTGTTTGATTTATGGTGTTGAGTTACATGAGTTCTTTATATATTTTGGATATTAGCTCCTTATTGGAGGTGTTGTTTGCAAACATATTCTCCCATTTGGTTGGCTGCCTCATTACTTTGTTGATGGTTTCTTTTGCTGTGCAGATGCTATCTATTTATTCATTTATTTTTGCTTTTACTTTCCTCGCTTTTGAGGTCAAATTCCTAAAATTCTCTATGAACCCAATGTCCATAAGTTTAGTACCTACTCTTTCTTCTATGCAATTTATTGTTTTAGGTCTTATGTTTAGCTCTTTAATGCATTTTGAGTAAATCTGGGTATATGGTGACAGATACCGATCTCGTTACATTCCTTTGCCCTTGGCTTTTCAATTTTCCCAGAACCATTTATTGAAGAGGATCTTTTCTCCATTTTATGTTTTTATCTCCTTTGTCAAAAATGACTGCCATATATACGTGAGTTGATTTCTCTATTCTCAATTCTGTTCAATTGGCCTGTGTGTCTGTTTCTCTGCGAATACCAAGCTGTTTTGATAATTGCTGCTCTGTAGTATACATTGAAGTCAGGGAATGTGAGACCTCCAGCCTTGTTCTTTTCTTAGGATTGCTTTGTCTATTCGGGGTCTTTTGTGATTCCATACAAATCTGATGATTTTTTGTTCTATTTCTTGAAAAAAACGCCATTGCGATTTTTATGGGGATTGCATTAAGTCTCAGTATCGTTTTGGGTAATACGACCATTTTAACAATGCTGATTCTTTAAATCCATGAACACGGAATATCTTTCCATTTCTTTGTGTGTTCTTCAATTTCTTTTAATAATGTCTTGCAGTTTTCAGTGTATAGGTCATTCACACCTTTTTAAAAAGTTTTT
>NW_017735993.1:0-1541 GCF_001890085.2 Hipposideros armiger | reverse complement strand
AAATGAATTGCATTTATCAAAACCAGCAATCTTTACAAAATAAAACGTAAAACAAGATAGCATTTATAACATCAAAAAAAACATATAAAGCATATATAGCAATAAATCTAACAAAAGATGTTGAAGAGATCAGAGGAGATCTCTTGGAGATTCTAAAGTTTATTAATAAATTGTAGAAAAGACCTAAACAAATGGAGAAATATACTATATTCAGAAATTGAAAGATTTAATGTTGTAAATATGCTAATTATTCCCATATTGGTCTACAGATTTATTGCATTCTCAATCAAAATCCTAGCATGGCTTTTCCCTCATATTAATAAGCAGAATCACACAATGTAGATTATGAATGTAATAAAAAATTTAATATAAATATATATTTTAAATAATACAAATATTTGTAAAATACTATATGAAAAAAATGAAATTAGTCTCCTACTTTATACCATACAGAAAAATCAATTCTAAGTGGACTGAATGTCAAAAGTGTGAAAGGTTACACAAGAAATATTTCAGAAGACATATACCTAAAAATACTCATGACTTCAGAATAGAGAAAATACTTTCTTTACCAAGATACTTAAAGCACTAAGCATAAAATAAAAAAAAACAAATTTCATATCATTAAAATTAAGAACTTCTTTTCAGCAAAAGGCACCACAGAGTAAAAAAATTATCCACGGGGTAAGAGATAATATCTGCCATACATCATATCAACAAGAAAGTCCTAGAAATCATCAAGAAAAAGGGAGAGACCCCAACAAGAATATACTTGAATAGGCATTTTATGAAGGAAAAAAACTCAAATTAAAAAAAAAAATGCTCAACCTCGTAATTTAGAAAACACAATCTAGTAATCTAGAAAATCTAATAATCTAGAAAATGCAAATAAAAACCATATGAGACACCATTACTCCCCAGTTCCCTTTCTCCCTGCCTCCCCCAAAATAGACAAAAATAGAAAATATGACAATCCAGGTCAGGAAGTGGGGCCACCGCATCTTTTATACATGGCTGATAAGAGAGTAAATTGATGTTATGTGATAAAGTTGAAGACAAACACCACTACAGCACAGCAATTCCCCCTCTGAGTTTTTTATACAAGAGAATCACTTGCATATACAAGTATGTTCACCAGGATTTATGTTAAGAATATTCATAGAAAAACAAAAAGAATGCTTATAGAAGCACATTCCTAACTGCCAAAAAGGAGAAACAACTCAAATATCCATCAATAATAGAATGGATAAATGAACCGCGGTATATTAATATCATGGAAATCACAGCAATAAAAACTGAAGGAACTATAGCTACGGGTAGTAACATGGACAAATCTCACATAATGTTGTATTAAAGGAGCAAGCCATGAAATAATACATATTTCATGAAATAGTATTATTTCATTCATATAAAGTTCCAAAAATGGTGAAATTCAACTATATCATTCTCGATGCATGTGTAGGTAGGAAAGCTGTTAAGAAAAGTAATACAATTATTATCACAAAACCCAGGAAGGTGGTGATCTAGTAGGAAGTGAAGTG
>NW_017735992.1:0-1541 GCF_001890085.2 Hipposideros armiger | reverse complement strand
GGGGCGATCTTAAGGACCAAATCAAGCTTAGGAACAAAACACAGAACCCGGAGTGCTTGCTTTCATCCAGACTTTGCCAGTCATTGAAACACCTTGGGTCATCCTGCCCTCACTTATAAAACTGCACTAATCGTACAAGCCTGACTGGAATATCAGGAAGACAAAATGGAATAATAAATGAAACGTGTTTAGAGCCACACCTGAGGAGTAAATGCTGAGCACATTATTATTATGCTGAGCACGTAAGTTAACTAATGATGTTCTGAAACTGCCAGTGTAATTACAGCACGTCTTCTGCATTATTCCTCCATCAGCCCGACCATTTCATCCCTGCCTTCCAAGTGACTCTTTCTGTATTAATTCTTACATTACAATTTCTCAGTAGACTTGTGTCTTGTGACTCAAGGGCCTTGGGGGCTTTGCACTTGGAATTCATCCAATGTAGTGAAAGGGGTAAATAAGATCTGTGATGCCTGGTGGGTTTCAACACAATATAGCCATCCCCAACTAAAAGAAAAACGTAATTTGTTTCCTTTTTATTCAAAAACTCAATTCCATTTTCTCAGTAATCAGAGTTATATTTCTTAATTTATATGTTTCCTCCTTTTAGAGGCAGAATGTTTTAAGCATATAGTACAGTATAGTTGATGATATAATAATGAACCCTCACTCAACCTGAACTGTAAATACAGCCAAACTTATTTTCCAAGCTACTGTCACAGCTGTTCCCAATCTTAGATCTGTCAGGTGTATCCCAAGCTACTCTCCATACAACATAATTTGAAAATTATTTTGCAAGAAATCCCAGACATACTAATTATTATATATATATACCTATTATTTTTTAAGTATAAAATTTCAAACCTATGCTAGCAATTTGTTTTATTATATTAAACCCTACAGATGTGTTTCATTCTTTTCAACAGTTGTATATTTCATGCTCACAGGATCTGAAGTCAAAATATTATAACCCCGAATGCTGTGCCTAGCCAGCTTATTATCATTTAGTTCTGAAGTCAACAGAAAACCATCTTAATCATGCAACTCAAAATATGCCAATTGCATAAATTCTCCAGAAAATTACTCATGTCTACTGCCAAAACTAGTCATGTCAAAATCACGAATGCAATGAGGTGACCATATTAATAAGGACTAAAGTGAATATTGGTACCAACCAAATTAATGGAACCCAATAAATGTATTGAATGATTATAAATAACTTACCATTAATGTTATCAAAATAACCCTAGTAGAAATTTATAATATGTTAATATTTTATTTGAATAAGATAATTTTTATGTATATGAAGCTCTTGGCTAAATCAACACAACCCCAAAGTGGTTGATACAGGCATATATACTGTGCAAAATTATTTATACACAAGAGGGAAGAAAGTATTTTTGTTTCAACTTCTGCAATACTGAAGAAACCAAGAATTTTAAGAATAATGTTGAAATACTTGACTTTAAAAATCAGGAGAATTAAAACATAAATAAAGAAAACATGGAAAAGTAAACCAAAAAGCATGCGTTAAAGAATAC
>NW_017735991.1:0-1498 GCF_001890085.2 Hipposideros armiger | reverse complement strand
TATATGGAACTTTAGTCCCAACTGAAAATTCTTAAAACAGTTTTTATAAAATTTTGTCAAGACCAAATCACCACATTTTTCACATCCAACATTCTTGCAAAAATGATACTTCAAAAATTAACCCTTGAAAAGTTGCAGACATCATTGTAAAGAGAATTAGATTTCTTTAACTGCAAAAATTAAAAGTAAACACGTTTGAAAAGAAATCTACGAGGCGAAAAGATGGATAAGGAAAACATGTTCAAATAAAAGCAGAGAATAGTGGATATTTGCTCTGCTTTAGGGTCTAGATTCCAGACCCGGCTCTGGCACTAGGCCCATGTGTGCCCAGGAGCAACCTACAAAATCTTTACGAGTCTCCAGTGTGTAATGTGTTATATGAGGGACTAGAATCAGTGATTTCTTAGGCCAACTCAGGACTAACCCTCTATGACTGTGGAAACTATTTTCATAAAGCAAAGAATGATTGGAATAGTTAGGGTGGAGTAAAGAAATAAGTATCCTTAAGAATAACTGAAAATTTTTCTACTAAGTACAGGAGAGCAGGCAGTGCCATATGTTTCACTCATTGAGAAATAATAAAAGAAACACTCTGATAAACAAAGCTTTGGACCTCCTTTCTCAATCATTTTCAAGAGAACATTTTTCTGCTCAAAGATTTCCTCAGGGCAAATTTGACATCTTTATTCCTCAGGCTATAGATTAGTGGGTTCAACATGGGCACCACAGCACTATAGAATATGGAGGACACTTTCCCCTGGTCAAGGGGTAAAATAGAAGGTGGTTTGAGATACATAAAAGCTCCTGACCCAAAGAAAAGGGACACCACAATTACATGGGAACTGCAGGTACTGAAGGCTTTGGATTTGCCCTTGGTAGACTTAATGTGGAGAGTGCTAGAAATAATGAAACCATACGAGGTGAAAATGGTCACAATAGGCACCCCAATGCCAATGGTCACAGCAATAAAGACCACCAGCAAATTGATGTAAGAGCTGTTGCAGGAGAGCTCAAGCAGGGGAAGGATGTCACACATGTAATGATTGACACGGTTGTCAGCACAAAAGGTCAGAACTATTATGTTTCCCATATGGGTCACAGCCCCAAACACTCCCATCCCATAGACACCCAACAAAAGGAGTAAACACACCTGAGGAGACATCATGACTGTGTACAACAGTGGCTTACAGATGGCAACATAGCGGTCATATGCCATGGCTGACAAGATATAGCATTCAGAAATGACAAAGAAACAGAAGAAAAACAACTGAGTCATACAACCTTCATAGGAAATGATGTTCTTCTTTGAGACAAAACCCATTAGCATTTTAGGGGTAAGAGCAGTGGAGTAACTAAAATCAATGAAAGACAAGTTGAAGAGGAAAAAGTACATGGGAATATGAAGGTGAGAGTTCAGTCCAATCAGGGTTATCAAGCCCAGGTTCCCCACCACGGTGATCACATAGAAAGCTAGAAACAGGAAGAAGAGGGGAATCTG
>NW_017735990.1:0-1542 GCF_001890085.2 Hipposideros armiger | reverse complement strand
GTGGTGCTCAACTCTTTTAGTTTTTTATTTTTAATTTTTTTGGTCTGAAAAGCTCTTTCTCTGCCCTTTGATTTTTATGATAGTCTTACTGGTTAGAGTAGTCTTGATTGTAGGTCCTTGCTTTTCATCACATTGAATATTTTGTACCAATCCATTCTGGCCGGCAAATTTTCTGTTGAGAAATCACCTGACAATTTTATGGGAGCTCCCTTATAAGTTACTAGTTGGCCTTTTTCTTGCTGCTTTTAGAATTTTCTCATTGTCTTTATCCTTTGCCATTCTAATTATAATATGTGTTGGTGTGGGCCCGTTTGGGTTCATGTTATTTGGAACTCTCTGTGCTTCTTGGACTTGTGTGGCCATTTCCTTTCCCAGGTTAAGAAAGTTTTTAGACATTATTTCTTCAAATAGATTCTTAATCCTTTTTTTTTTCCTCTCTCTTCTCCTTCTGGTGCCCCTATCATGGGAATATTGTTATGCTTGATGTTATCCCAGAGGTCTCTTAACCTAGCCACGTTTTTTTTTTTTTTATTCTTTTTTCTTTTTGCTGTTCTGATTGGGTGTTTTCTGCTACCTTGTCTTCCAAATCACTGATTCAATCCTCTGTTTCATCTGGTCTGCTGGTGATTCCTTCTAGTGTAGTCTTCATTTCAGTTATATTCCTCACTTCTGACTGGTTCTCTTTTATAGGTTCTATGTCCTTTTTAATGTTTGCTTCCTCTTTGTTGAAGTTCTCACTAAGCTCCTACAGCATCCTGATTACCATTGTTTTTAACTTGTATCTGATATGTTGTTTCCTTCCACTTAGTTTAGTTCTTTTTCTGGAGTTTTATCCTGTTCTTTCATTTGGGACATATTTCTTTGTTTTCTCATTTTGTCTGCCTTTCTGTGTTTGTTTCTATGTATTAGGTTGATCAGCTATGTCTCCCAGTCTTGGCTGGCTGGTCTTACATAGTAGGTGCCCTGTGGGGCCCTGGTATAGTATCCATAGTCATCTGCTTTGGGTGCCCCAGGAGTGTCCCTTGTGTGGGTTGTGTGTGCCCTCCTTTCATAGTTGAGCCTGACTGCTATTGGAATGTCAGTGGGTGTGATTGGCCCTTAGACTGGTTGGCTGTGGGGTTAGGCCACATCCATACCGTACAGACTGCTGTGCAGGGGGCTTACCCCACTATGTGAGATTTGCCCCAGTGGGCTCTAGTGCTTATTGAGATTGCGCTGTGGGTATACTGCTTATGGGACTAATTGAACAGTGATCTCCTGTAGTCTGAAGCCAACCTCCAAATATGTTCATTCTGGGGCCTCTTGAGAGCAGCTCCAGTGCAGTCACAGGCCACTCACTACCTGTGACCAGCCAGGGACTACCTGATAGGTGCTACAAAGTGATCCATGGTTATTTGCTTCCTGTGCTAAACCTGGAGGCATGTGGGAGAGGTCACACTGTGAACCGAGGACATCTGTCACCAGTACCAGACCTGGCATAGCTCTGCAAAAAGCCAGCACACCCAGTGGCCTGCTGCCACCTGCTGGCTCTCTTAAGGTTCA
>NW_017735989.1:0-1538 GCF_001890085.2 Hipposideros armiger | reverse complement strand
TATATTCCTTAAACATATACCAGGGGTGCCAAAAAAAATGTACACATTTTAAGAGATGTTATCTATGTATTACTTTTTGAAGTTGAATTGAATTACGGTAGCAATGTGTAGTATGACGTTCGCTCAAAAGATGGTGTTAATCAAATGAATGCTAGCATCATTCATTGTATTATAATTTTAATATAGTTTTTCCTTTCTTAAAATGTTTATACATTTTTTGACACCCTCTGTATATATATTCCTTAAACATATATATACCGGGGGTGCCACAAAACTGTATGCACATGACTTGTATTCATCTTTGGTTATCGGTATATATTGAGTCTTAAAATTTATTTTATTTTTTATTTTTTAATTTTTTTTAGCTGAGCCATCCTGCCTCTTGTCAGCAGCTCAGTGGCAGCTCAGCTTGGACAGTGAATGGAACCGGCGTCCCTATTGCTCAGAGAGTATTAAAATTTTAATACAGTTTTTTCCTTTCTTAAAATGTGTATACATTTTTTTGGCACCCTCCATATATTCCTTAAGGAATATGTATATATATATAATGTATATATTCTTTAAATATATATTATATATACAGTATATATATTCCTTAAATATATGTACAATGACAAATACAATAAATTAATATAAAGTAATATATACATACATATTCTCTAAGACAGATACTTTTTTTTTTCTTTTTTTTTTTTTAGCTGAGCCATCCTGTCACCTATTGGCAGCTCAGCAGCAGCTTAGCTCAGGCCAGGAATCAAACCGCTGTTGCTCAGAGCTCAAACTCTTGAGCGAGTTTTTAATCATCTGAGCCACTCTGCCGGCCCTAAGACAGATTCTTAGTTTATGCATGTGAATCCTCTAGAACTACATTCAAAATTTGCACATATACATGAATACTTATTTGGGGAGAGGAGGTCCACAGTTATTGTCAAATTCTCAAAGGGATCAATGACATAAATAAAGAGCTAATAAACTGTGTCCAGAAGCAAACAGGAAAGCCCAAATCCCATTTCAAGAAGAACCTGAAAGGCTGAGAAGTCATGAATACAAGGTACAGCACATCACAGAGGTAGAGACGATGAATTAACTCCCACCTCACTCATCTCCCACATTCTCACTGCAAGGCACTGCTATCAATGATATAATGCTCTGCTGCATACCCTGGAACTCCTGGAAAACAATGTTTCTACTTCAACAACTCAATTTGTAGCCTTAACCTAGTAGATGCTTATTAACTATGGCTTAATAGTTAATAAAGTTTGATTTTTCCTGTTGGTTAAAAAATGGGGAGGAGTGTTATAATTTCCTTCACTATTTCAGTCTATAAATATAAAGTGAAGTGGGGGGCATCTTAGAATATAAAGAAAAATCTCTGGATTCCATTAAGAAGGTTAACATGGTCCGTTCCTCCAGTCATTTCCATCTCAGTCTAAGCCAGGGGTTCTCAACCTGTGGGTCGCGACCCCTTTGGGGGTCGAACGACCCTTTCACAGGGGTCGCCTAAGACCATCGGAAAACAAAAAGATATTTACATGACG
>NW_017735988.1:0-1441 GCF_001890085.2 Hipposideros armiger | reverse complement strand
AAACTTGCGTGGGCTCCCACCTGCGGTTCCGTAATCTGTCGTACGACATAACGGTGACTGGGTATTTGTCTTCGGACACTTACTCACCAGTTCGGGGGATTATACCGAAGCGCCTTCAGCCAAGACAAACTTAGTCCCGCGAGGGACACGGCCAGGCGAGCATCTGAGTGATTAATCAAGTAAAAGTCCTTTCTTTTCTTTTCTTATATAAACTAACATGGAAAATTCAGAAAGCCATTATAGACCTTGTATTTGCCTCCTTAAGCAACTTTCTAAGAAGGGAGGGATGAAAGTATCAGAAAAAAAATTAGAAAAACTTTTAAAAATTATTAAAACCCATTGTACTTGGTTCCCGGACTTGGGAACAATAGATTTAGATGAATGGGAAAAGGTAAGGAAAGATATTTCAGATAAGCAGCTTAATGGAGAGAACATTCCAAACACGATTTGGGAGACTTGGAGACAGGTCCGGTCAGTTTTAGAGCCTTTACAGACTAATACGAAAAACGAAGAGAAAGGCAGGGATCCTAAGTGTAAAAGCCATGTTGATCCCTCAAAGAATAAAAAAAGGGAAAAAAAGTCTGTAGAAGCACCTACAGTAGTTCCAAAAACATTATATCCTTCTTTAAAAGACGATCTGTTAACACCTGATCGTTTGCCTCCTCCTTCAGTAACTAGAATGAAGGACTGGGGGTTATCTAAAAATCCATCAAAATTAAAACAACCAGCTCCGTCTGTGGTCTCGGTGCCTCCACCCTATGCCCGAGGCCCAGGTTTGGCCATGTCAACTATAAAACAAAAAATTCAACAGACAAGACTAGAAAAAAATTTGGACGCTTTAAATTTTCCAGTCATAGTTCAGGAGTATATTACACCCAATAATAAACACCCCAACGGTACGCAGAGAGTAAAGTATCAGCCTTTTCCTTTTAAACTGCTCAAAAAACTCAAACAGACAGTTACCCAATTTGGCCCGACTTCCCCGTATATTATAGGATTAATTAGAGAAATAACTGATGGAAATCAAATAATACCTACAAATTAAAATGCTTTAGCTAAAGCCTGTCTTTCTCCAGCTCAGTTTTTACAATTTAAATCATGGTGGATTGATGACGCAAAAACTCAAAACAGACAAAATCAGACAGGTGAAATAAATATTACTAAGGACCAATTAGTAGGCGATGGAGATTGGCTTAATACTGACCAACAAATTATTATGACCCGCCAGACACAGGATCAGCTTAAGAGAATATGCCTGACCGCCTGGAAGAAAATAAAAAGGAAAGGGAAAATGCCCACTTCTTTTCAAAAGATTTTTCAAGGACCTCAAAAACCTTATTCAAAATTTATAGCTCGCTTACAGGACACTATTAAAAAACAGGTGTCCAATGCTCAAGCTACTGATATTATTTTACAAATTATAACATATGACAATGCCAAT
>NW_017735987.1:0-2826 GCF_001890085.2 Hipposideros armiger | reverse complement strand
CTCCCCCAGAAAAATAGCTTCTTCAGCAGCTGCTTATGTAGCATTGAGGGCATCTGTTACTCTGTCATTCTTTTCATTCACTTCAACATCACTTGTCCCACCAACCTTTAGCACAGCTACTGCATCTGTGAGTTTTGCCAGCATTCATTTAGTTTTTCCTTTTCATATTCACTAGTTGTGATACCTAACTGCTGAATGATTTTCAATTTGAGCCAGTCGCCTTTTCCTTTCAAGAATGTGGCATCATCTTTGGTCACAATGACCTCTCCAACTTTTCCTAAGTCATGAGGCTAAATATCTTCAATATTTAGAGCCAATCCTTCTTCTCCAAACACCACACCACCAGTAGCAATAGCCATGGTTTTGTCACCAAAACCTGGAGCTTTAACTGCTACAACCCGAAGACTAACTTTTAGCCTATTCAGAACAAGCGCTTTTCCATTAACATCCTCATCAATTATGACCAAGAGCTTACAGTGAGCACTGGCAATGTCAAGAGCAGGTACAATGGACTGGGCACCAGAAATTTTCTTTTCATTCAAAAGAACATAGGCATCTTGGAATTCACATTTCTGACCTTTTGATGTATTAATAAAGTATGGAGAAACATAACCTCAATCAAACTTCTTGCCTTCAATAATTTCTGATTCATTTAGTGTTTTTTCATCCTTTACTATAATGATGTAAACTATAATGATGCCCTTTCTTCCAACCTTTTCTATTGCATCAGAAATGATGTTGCCAATTTCTTTGTCTCCATTTGCAGAAATCATAGCAAACTGAGCAATTTTGTCAGAAGTTATCACTGGTTTAGACTGCTTCTTAAGTTCAGCAATTACAACATCAACAGCTAACATCACACCTCTCCTGATTTCTACTGGGTCAGCACCTTTGCTAATCTTCTCAAAGCCTTCCTTGGCAATGGAGAGTGCCAATACAGTAGCAGTTGTGGTGCCATCCCCAGTCTCTTCATTTGTACTACTGGCAACATCTTGAAAAAATTCAGGGCCAATATTTTTATATTTATCTTTTAAGTTGATGGACTTTGCAGAGCTTACACCATCTTTCTTTACTTTGGGACTTCCGCAACTCCATTCAATAACCACTGTTCTTCCTTTTGGCCTCACAGTAATGACTACAGTATCAGCTAAAATGTCTACACCTTGAAGCATTAAGGCTTTGGCATCTGCACTAAATTTTACATCTTTGGCATAAGCCCAAGTGAGATGAGGAGCCAGTGTCTTGGACACTGGCCTAATCTGGCTAAGGTCTTTGTGTAATTGAAGCATTTCTGTGGGGCAGTGGCAGGGCTTGCAGGGAGCAAGGCAGGCCACAGCTAGCTGTGAATGAGTGCACATATATTTTCTTTTTCAGACAACTTCCTTAAAGTGTTGGGTCTTGTTTAAAGTGTTTTATGCATATTGCCAAGTTTTTCATAGGAACCGTGTACTAATTTACGGTCCTACCAGCAACGTTAAAAAAACAACAACAAAAAAACCCGCCTATTTCCCCACACATTTGCCAGCACTTGTTATTGTTATTTGAAATTCAGCCTCAATAGACAGTTGGCCCACATTTCTTTCTTTTCTGGTGGATACAAGGCTGCTTGGAATAATGATTTCTTCTTCCAGCATCTCTTGCAGCTAGATGTTCTAGAAATGGGATCTAAAAATAATGGTATGTATAAATAAAAATAATGGGATCTAAAAGTAATGGTATGTGTAGTTTCCAGAATGTTTTCTTTAAGTGAGGCACATGTCTTCTTTCCCCATCTTCATATCTGCTCCTCAGAATGTAGATGTGGCNCCACACCATATATGACAGCTCTATATGAACTGCTTATGTATAAATCTAACAAGAGGTGCAGGATCTATATACTGAAACCTACAAAATATTGATAAAAAATTTATTTTTTAAACTAGATAAATGAAGATGCACTGTGTTTGTAAATTAGTAGACTCAATATAGCTAAAATGTCCATTCTCCAAAAACTGACCTATAGATTTAGTACAATTCCAATGAAAATTCTAGCAGGATTTTTGTGGATTTCAAAAACATGATTTGAAAATTTATATGAAAAGGCAAAGAGAGCAGAATATCTCAATTTCAAAAAGAATAAAGTGGAAGACTCATACTACCTAATTTAAAGACTTATACTAAATTTACAATGATAAAGATACTGTTATATAACAAACAGATAGACATATAGATCAATGGAGAACAATAGAGGGTCCAGAAATAGACCCACACATTTATGGCTTACTGATTTTTAGTAAAGATACAAGAGTAACTCAATGGAGTAAGCATAATCTTTTCAATAATTGGTGTTGGAGCAATTGGACAGCTAAAGGCAAAGAATTGAACTTTGGCTTAAATCTCACACTTTATACAAAAATTAACTCAAAATGGATCCTAAAAACAATAACAAAAACAAAACTTTAAAACTTTCAGAAGAAAACATAAGAGAAAATCTTCATGACTTTGGGTTAGGCCAAAAATTCTTAGATATAACTCAAAAAGCATGTAGCATCCCTAAAAGGAAATATTGATGTATATTTTATTAAATATTAAACTTCACAAATTTAAAGAATTTTGCTCTGTGAAGACACTGTTAAGAGAATCAAGGGCTGGCTGCGTGGCACGTCGGTTAAGAGTTGGTTTGGGATGCCAGCTCTGAGCAGCAGGGCCTGGGTTCGGATCCAACATACCGGCCAGTGACACTGCACCCTCTACAGCTAAGATGGTGAACAACAGCTCAACCTGGAGCTGGGCTGCTGTGAGTCACTGGTGATGGCGTAGGCTGCAGTGGGGCTGGCCGGCAGCTGG
>NW_017735986.1:0-1540 GCF_001890085.2 Hipposideros armiger | reverse complement strand
CCAGGTATACAGAAGCTGAGGGAATTTTCCACCACAAGGCCTGTATTACAGGAAATACTGAAAGAGACTATTTGACCTGAAATAAAAAGTCAAAAGGATACAAAACTGTGAGCAAGATTACAAACAGACAGGAAGAAGCAGGAAATGACAACAGAATAGGTCACTATACAGTTAAATATAAAGGGTAAATAAAATAAAAACATAAAAAAAGAATAAGAAGACAACTTGCTATTGCAACTCACAGCATAAATAGGGATAATTTGTGACAACAAAAACATAAAAGGGAAGAGAGTGAAAGTCTGAATTTGCAGAGGGGAGTGGAGATAAGAAGCATGCTGAAGAAAAAGGACTACTCTATATATAAAATACTCTTTTACATAAACTTAATGATAACTAAAAAAAAAAAAAATCCAGAACTGAGACACATACATAAAAAAAGAGGAAACAGGGCCTGCGGAGTGGCGCATTGGTTAAGAGCTGGCTTGGGACACTGGCTCCGAGGAGCAAGGCCCTGGTTCGGATCCCACATGAGGGCCAGTGACACTGCCCTCTACAACTAAGATGATGAACAACAGCTCGACCTGAAGCTGGGCTGCCGTGAGTCGCCGGCTACGGCATAGGCTGCAGCCCCTACTCCAGTGGGCTGCCATAAGCTACCGTGTGTTGCCTGTTAGAATGAAACTAGGCTGCTGTCATCATCTACCTAAATTAACTCAAAAGTGATAAAGACCTAAACATAAGACCTGAAACAATAAACTGCATAGAAGAAAGCATAGGTACTAAACTTATGGACCTTGGGTTCAAAATGCATTTTATGAATTTGACCTCAAAGGCAAGGGAAATAAAAGCAAAAATAAATGAATGGGACTATATCAAACTAAAAAGCTTCTGCACAGGGCTGGCCGAGTGGCGCGATGGTTGGGAGCTCGCTTGGGATGCCAGAGGGCCCCGGTTCGGATCCCACATATGGGGGCCGGTGGCGCTGCCCTCTGCAGCTAGGATGCTGAACGGGGGCTCGGCCTGGAGCTGGGCTGCTGTGGGTCGCCAGCGACGCGCGTGGGCTGCAGTCCCTGTGGCGGTGGGTTGCCGTGGGCTGCGGTGTGTAGCCAGCAGCCAGCGTGGGCGGCCGGCAGCCGCGGTGAGCGGCTGTCCAGAGGCCTGCGACTGATCTGCCTCACCAGGGAAGAGCTCAATGATGGTGCCAACTTGGGCCAGTGAAGCGACATCCTCCACAGCTAGACTGAGGAACAAAGCGACGGCAGCTTGTCTGTCCCCCTTCCCCCGATTCCCCGGCGCTGTTCCCATCCCCCCAATTCACCAATAAAAATCTTTTTTAAAAAAAGCTTCTGCATAGCAAAAGAAACCATCAGCAAAACAAAGAGGCAACCAACCAAATGGGAGAAGATATTTGCAAACAACACCTCCAATAAGGGCTAATATAAAAAATACATAAAGAGGGCCGGCCGAGTGGCGCGATGGTTAAGAACTGGCTTGGGACGCCAGAGGGCCCTGGTTCGGATCCCACATATGAGGGCCAGTG
>NW_017735985.1:0-1544 GCF_001890085.2 Hipposideros armiger | reverse complement strand
ATGGCAACCCACTGCCACAGGGGCTGCAGCCTACACCGTCGCCGGCGACTCACAGCAGCCCAGCTCCAGGTTGAGCTGCTGTTCAGCATCTTAGCTGTGGAGGGCAGTGTCACTGGCCCTCATATGTGGGATCCGAACCGGGGACCTCTGGCGTCCCAAGCCAGTTCTTAACCATCACGCCACTCGGCCGGCCCCTTATAGCCTTCATTTTAAAGTCTATTTTGTCTGGTGTAAGTATTGCTACTCCAGCTTTTTTTGTTTCCATGTTCATATCTTTTTCCATCCCTTTACTTTCTGTCTCTGTGTGTCTTTCAATCTGAAGTGAGCCTCTTGTAGGCAGCATATGTAAAGATTTGTGTTCTTACCCATTCAGCCCTCCTATGTCTTTTGATTGGAGCATTTAATCCATGTACATGGAAAGTAATTGTTGATAGATACATAGCTATTGCCATTTTATTATTCATGATTTTGATCCTTTTTTTCTTTTTTCCATCTTAAAGAAGTTTCTCTAACATTCTTTGTAATACTAGTTTGGTGGTGATGAACTCCTTTTGCTTTTTCTTGTCTGGGAAGCTCTTTATCTGTCCTTCAATTTTAAATGGTAGCCTTGCTGGGTAGAGTAATCTTGGTTGTAGGTCCTTGCTTTCCATCACATTAACTATTTTATGCCAATTCCTTCTGGCCTGCAAAGTTTCTGTTGAGAAATCAGCTGACAGTCTTATGAGAGCTCCCTTATAAGTTACTAGTTGCCTTTCTTTTGCTGATTTTAGGATTCTCTTTGTCTTTAACCATTGCCATTTTAATTATAATGTGTCTTGGTATGGGCCTGTTTGGGTTCATCTTGTTTGGGACTCTCTGTGCTTCTTAGGCTTATATGTCTATTTCCTTCACCAGGTTAGGGAAGTTTTCTGTCATTATTTCTTCAAGTAGATTCTCAATCCCTTGCTTTCTCTCTTCTCCTTCTGGTACCCTGATGATGTGAATGTTATTATGCTTGATGTTGTCCCAGAGGTCTCTTAAACTACCCTCATTATTTTGGATTATTTTTTCCTTTTTGCTGTTCCAATTAGGTGTTTTCTGCTACCTTGTCTTCCAAATTACTGATTTGATCCTCTGCTTCGTCTAGTTTGCTGGTGATTCCTTCTAGTGCATTCTTTTTTTTTTTTAAGATTTTTATTGGGGAGATGGGAACAGTGCTGGGGAATTGGGGGAAGGGGAACAGAAAAGGTGCTGTCGTTTTGTTCTTCAGTCTAGTTGTGGAGAACGTTGCTTCACTGGCCCAAGTTGGCACCATCATTGCTCTCTTCCTGGGAGAGGCAGATCAGTTGCCGGCTTCTGGACAGCTGCTCACTGCGGCTGCTGTCCGCTCACACTGGCTGCTGGCTACATATGGTAGCCCATGGCAACCCACTGCCACAGGGCTGCAGCCTACGCCGTCACCGGTGACTCACGACAGCCCAACTCCAGGTTGAGCTGTTGTTCAGCATCTTAGCTGTGGAGGGCAGTGTCACTGGCCCTCATATGTGGGATCCGAACCGGAGCCC
>NW_017731837.1:1399776-1427595 GCF_001890085.2 Hipposideros armiger | reverse complement strand
ATGGTACATATATATACTGGAATATTACTCTGCCATAAAAAAAGAATGACACCTTACCATTTGCGACAACATGGATGAACCTAGAAGGTAGTATGCTAAGTGAAATAAGTCAGACTGAGAGAGAAAAATACCATAGGATTTCACTTACATGTGGAATCTAAAGAACAAAATAGATAAACAAATGAAACAGAAACAGATTCATAGATACAGAGAACAAACTTGTGGTTGCCTGAGGGGATGGGTTTCAGGGAGCTGCATGAAAAAAGTGAAGGAGTTAAGAAATACAAATTAGCAGTTACAAAATAGTTACAGGGATGCAAAGTATAGCATAGAGAATATAGTCAGTAATGTTGCAACAACTGTGCATAGTGCCAGGTGGGTACTAATCAGGGGTTATCACTGCATAAATTATATAAATGTCTACCCTTATGCTGTACACCTGAAACTAATATAAAATAATACTGAATGCCAACTGTGAATGAAATAAATCAACAATCAATAAATAAATAATCAATGCTGTTTCTAATACCAGCAATGAACAATTGGAAAATAAAACTAAAAGTACAATTTCATATACTATGCCATCCCAGAATATGAAATGCATGCAAGACCTTTGTATTGAATGCTACATTACACTGTAGAAAAAAATTAAAGAAAAACTAAATAAATGGAAATATTTAACATATTCATGGATTGGAATATTCAATATTGTCAAAATGTCATTTTCTCCAAAAATGAATCTAAAGATTCAGTGCCGTCCCAATAAAAATCCCAGCAGGACATTTTATATAAATTTACAAACTCTAAAATTTATACAAAACACAAATGAACTAAAATAGCCAAGGCAATTTTAATAGAGTTGGAGAACTCACACTACTTGATTTAAAAACTGACTATAAAGCCACAGTAACCAAGACAGTGTGTTATTAGTGAAAGAATAGATTGAAGAATCAAGGGAACAGATAGAGTCCAGAAATAAACACACATATAAATGGCCAATTGATTTTTGACAAAGATGCCAAAGCAATTCAATGAGAGAATTGAGTCTTTTCGATAATAATACTAGAACTAGATATCCATATTGTGGATAGGGGGACGAACACTGACTCTTACTGTATATCATACACAAATATTACCTCAAAACATATCATAGAGCAAACTTTTAGAAAAAAAAATCACAAGTATTTTTGCAGTTTTGGAATAGACCAAGATTTCTCAGAAAGGAATGAAAGGCATAAAAAAATGTTTAATTTCTGATTTTTAAAAGCCACTGTCATGCAACAGACAAAAATATCTGCAACATACATATCTGGCAAAGGACTTGTATCCAGAGTGCCAGAGTGCATAAAGAACTCCTACAACTCAACAAGAAAGAAAAAAACGCCAAAGATTTGAAGACGCGTCACAAAAGAAATTACAGAGGTGGCAAATAGTATATGATGAGGTGTTCAACATTATTAGTTGTCAGGAAATACAAACCTAAATTTCAGTGAGATACCAGCACACACTCATTAGAATAATCACAAATTTTAAAAGTGACCTTTCCAAGGGTTGGCAAGGATGTAGAGCAACTAGAATGATCATACATTGATTGTGTGAACATAAAATGGCACTACCACTCTGGAAATCTGTTACACAGTTTCTTTAAACATTTACATGTACACATAATACAAAACTCAGACATTTCACTCTAAGGTTTTTGTTTACCTAAGAGAAACGAAAATGTGTCCACACAAAAATATGTACACAGTGGCTTTATTCATAATAATCCAAACCCGCAAACCACCCAACTGTCAACCAATATTGAATGAACACACAAAATGTGAAATGCCTATATAACAGAATTCTACTCAGCAATAAAAAGGAACACACTACCAATACAGGCAGCCACAGCAATGGATCTCCCAATCATTATGCTTACTGAAGGAAGCCAGATACAAAAGAGTATACAGAGGGTGCCAAAAAAAAAATGTAAACACATTTTAAGAAAGGAAACAACAAAAGATACTGTTTCAAGTCATGTGTATACATTTTTTGGCACCTCTGGTATATTGTATGATTCAATTTATTAAAAATTCTAGAAAACTCTAATCTCTAGTGAAAGAAAACAAATCAGTGATTGCCTGAAGGCTGGGACTGGTGAAAGGGAATGGCTATAATGTGATGTGAGGAACCTTTTCAGGGTGATAGGTTATTCTCTATCTTGATTGTGGTGGTGGTTTCATGGGTGCCTACCTCTTAAAACTCAATGAGCTATATACACTTTAAATGGGCACATTTATTACATACAAATTAAACCTCAATAAGTTGATTTTCCAAAAAAAAAGTTGAATTTCCCCCAAAAAAATCCAGACCAAAAAGATGACATGCTATGTGATTCCATTTACATAAAGTGAAAAAACAAAAATGGGCAAAACCCATGTGTGATAATAGAACAGTAGCTATCATTGTGGGCAGGTGTACACGTAGTGATGGAAACTCCTGGGGTCCCACGATGTTCTTCATCTTTATCAGAGTAGTAGTTATATGTTCATTTTGTAAGCATTCATTGAGCACTTAAAATTTGTGTACTTTTGCTGTATTTTGGTTATATTCCAATAAAAAAATAAAAGTGGGGGACTGTTAGAAATTAAAAGAAATTTAAGAGACAAAGCTACCAAATGCAATGGGTGGACATTATATGGCTGTGATTTGAAAAATGCAACTGAAAAGAATTTTTGAGGGAATACAGGAAAATTGAATATGGACTATTTATTAGATATTCAAGAATCATTGATCATTTCATTGCATGTGCACTGTAGTTACTTTTAAATTTCTTATTTGTTAAAGAAACATGCAAAAGTACGAGGTTTAACAATTAAGTTCACGAACTTGTTGCAATGAAGTTGTTAACCTTTTTTGATATCAGAAGGATTATTCATTATGAATTTGTACCAACTGGACAAACAGTTAACCAAGTTTACTATTTGGAAGTGCTGAAAAGGCTGCGTGAAAAAGTTAGACGACCTGGACTTTTCACCAACAATTCATGGCTCTTGCATTATGACTATGCACCAGCTCACACGGCACTGTCTGTGAGGGAGTTTTTGCCAGTAAACAAATAACTGTATTGGAACACCCTCCCTACTCACCTGATCTGGCCCCCAATGACTTCTTTCTTTACCCAAAGATAAAGGAAATATCGAGAGGAAGATATATAGATGACATTCAGGACATCAAGGATAATATGACAACAGGTCTGATGGCCATTCCAGAAAGAGTTCCAAAATTGCTTTGAAGGGTGGACTAGGCGCTGACATCGGTGCATAGCTTCCCAAGGGGAGTACTTCGAAGGTGACCATAGTGATATTCAGCAATGAGGTATGTAGCACTTTTTCTAGGATGAGTTCACAAACTTAATTGTCTGACCTTATATTTATAGGTGAAATGACATGATGAATAGGACTCACTTCAAACTATTACAGAAAAAATATGCATGTGTGCTAAAGGATAGGATACTGATCAAGATGGAAGTTGGATGACAGGCTCGTGGGAGTCCATTATACTATTTCTTTCACTTTATATATATGAATATTTTCATTTTTTAAAATGTAAAAAAATATATTAAAGTGAGGATGCGGTATAGAGATGGGATAGAGGTTCAGAGTTTGCAAAGATATTAATTGGACCTATGACCAAAATCCTATTCTTTTTACTCTGAAAATCAAACTATCAACAGCATGAAAATGTCCTGCTTCAGAGCACACATGGCAAGGAATTTCTCAGGGGCCCAGGAACATGACAAGCAAGAATAGAATGAAATTTAAGAGTCCAATTAGGTGCTGAATGACAGCCCGGTAGATATATGATGACAAACAGTGCCCTTCCTTCCTCCAGAGACTAATCTATTTTGAGCTCAAAGTGAGGAAAGTGAGCTCATATCAGCCAAGGTATTTCACCATCATCCTTCTGGTCCCCAGTTATCTCAATCTGATGTCTACCCAGGGATTGGACGGCGAGAATAAAGTAGGCAGGAGAGAACAGATTCTGACCGAATCAGTTGGAATCCCAACAGAAAGAAAACACACTCACATGCAACTGTGCATGGGATTAAATGAAGGAAGTACTTTCAGAGGTGCAGGTAGGGTTACAGATTAAGTATGCTGTAACCCTATACCTGAGACAACCTGCAGCAGGATGCCTTTACTACCCTGGGCCTAAAAGAGCAAAGGCAGGGAATGTGTTTATCAGAACCTGAGGAGATAAGAGAGGTGAGGGCTTCTGTGAGCTGGCGCCATGGAGTGACATACCCCTTGCAAGAAATAAGATGAGAAAGGCCAGGTGTTGAGAAATAAATTCCCTCCCATCCTCCTCCCCTCCAGTTGCCTGATCTCCCTCCAGGACCTCCACTGACCAAACCAAACTGGTAGCCACAGTTATGGCAGCCCAGGTGATGCAGTACATAGAGGTCAGTCTCCCAGGCCACCAAGCAGGGCAGAGAAGGTTGCCTAATAGGCCAGGGGGGCTGGAGATGGGAAATAACTAGCATATTCCCTCAAGAGAGAATTCACACCACAGGGGAATATACAAGGTCTTCAAATCTGCAAAGAGAACAGATGGCCATTTGGTAAAATCTCTAATTCAGCTGGACCCCTGGCTTCAGATCCTTAGTTAAAATGGGACTGAATAAGCATTTCACAGGAGGCCTGAGAATAACAAGTGATCACATATTGTTTCACAATATATCCACTGAGCATTGGGGTAAGTAGCCACTCTTGCTCAGCCTTGAACTTGTAAAATGAAACATTTTGCTTCTATATTAATTTCTAAACTAAATGGACAGAAAAGTAGAGAAAGCAGGCTGCCTTTTCCATGGGGCTGTAACCATCACCGTATTCTACAAAACTCAGAGCAAAGTCACCAAAAGTAGAAACGCAATTCCCAGGAAAGATGGGGAGGGGCACTGCCTTGTGAGGCTAGGGGTGGAATCCTCACCCTGGCCAATTAGGCCTTTCTGGGCAGGCCTTTCCCTGCCTTCTCATGAGCATCTCCACCTCTCACCCCCACTCTCCAGGGACAGAGCCCTGTCTTGGCTGGTGATGCCACCTCTGCTTCCTCTCACCTTGGGCTTGGCATCTGCTGCTGCCTCTGCCGTTAACATGTTTTCTTCCCTTCTACTCTTGTTAATTCCTCCTCCCATCTCAGCTCAACTCTCACTTCCCAAGGGAGCTTTTCCAGCTTCTCGAATGAGGTCCCAGGCCCTAGGCACCCTTCCATACCACCTGCAGCCTTCCCTTCATGGAAGTACCTTCACATCGTTTGGTATGACTGCTTGATCACGCCTGTCTACCCGGCTGAAGCTCCGCGTGGCAAGGACCATGTGTGTCTTTCTGAACCTTGCAGCTCCAGGGCCTCGTGTACTATGGTTCATAGGAGGCATTCAATCATTAGTGAATGAATGAGTCTTCACTGCAAGAGAACATTTTTTTCACTCAAGGGACAGTCTGAGCTTTTTGTGTTTTTTTCCCCTTTTTAATATACAATACAACGTTGTGGGTTTTTTCTGAGGATTAAATTAAAGGGAACTCTCAATTATCTGATAGTTATCCCTCTTTTTTGTCTTATATCCCTCATAAGAAAATAATCTTTAATGGATTTAAAAAAAAATAATGTACAAATTATGCTTAGGATTCATATATGTCCGATTTCATCTCATAGTCCGTGATTTATATAACTGCTGCTCTAAGAAATTCCTTACAGGCAGGCACTCCAGGCAAGAAGGGATTAACCACATATCCTGGGTCCCATTTACTAATGCAGGAAGGTGACCACATGATTCTTTCAGAGTTCTCAACAAGGGTTTAAACCCAAGGGACTTTAGAAATCTCAGTTATCAACAATGACTCGCTGTATTCTGGTTAACTGAGGTTTTATTGGAACTCGAGCCCAGTTTTTATGTTTTTAAAGTCTTAAAATTTTTGATTCTCATGATCAGCAACAAATCCTTCTACAATTCCTATGTGAATGCTTAAAACCCTTTTTATTGCTAACAAAACAGGTCAAATTTCCACTTCATTTCATATCCAATTCAAAATGCATTTGTCACATGTGTCAGGTGCCACATATATGTAGGTCCTGTCTGATCCCTTGTTCCTCTCTGAATCCCCATTAAGTTTAGCAGGGTGGGCGGCCCTTGGAATGGGCTAGGTGAATGAATGATAGAAAAGTAGAAAATGGAGCTGACATTTGCTGAACGCTTAGTATGTTGTAGCTACTGTGCATAGAGTTTTAATAGTAACAAGGACAATGACAAACGTTTAGTAAGAGTTTTATGGCACAGGCGCTGTGCTAATGCACACTCTGTACATTTTCTCCTGATCCTCTCAATATCTAATGAGACGAGATAAAGTTTGCCCAGACACAGAGAGATGAAGTAACTTATGGAAGGCTGCATAGCCAGAGCAGGATTCGTTTCCAAGCTTTCAACAGTTGCCTTCTCCCCTGCTCTTCCTGATCTCATTTAATCCTGGCAATCCAAGAATAAGGGAGATGGTGTTCAAACCTTTATTTTCAGACATAAACCCCTTAATATGAATGAGATGTTAAGTACAGCCCAATATCAGGTAACAAGCAGAGGAGCTGCTCTAAGCTTATCAGGGGATGATGAACTTGGAATCCCATCCAACCCCTCCAAGTGCTGGCGCTGCATCTGAAGAAGTTCTAGCAATCTCTGCAGCAAAATTTGGCAGATGCTGTTATAAATTAAGAAACTGGAGTTGAAGTACCAAGAATATTGCCCAAGGTGAATAATCTAATACATGATAGAGCAGTAATTTAAACCTTGGTTAGCTTGATCCCTATGCTCACTTACCCACGCAGACATATATATGTTGTCAGAATCATTCCTTTGTAAGGCATATTAAAACTTCCCCAAAATTCCAATTCTATTTGGACCATTTTCCTGGAAGGACAGATTTGGAAGTTCACACAGTATTTCTAAGTTACCAAGATAAAATACACCAGAAGATACTGTCTATTTATTAAATAAATGCTGAAGAGGCAAACATTTGGCAAGAGCATTGTAACTGTGCCAAGCTAACCCTCAGATCTACAATCACAAATGCAAAAAAGGGAGTGTTTTAATAAAACCAAACTGCTTGCATTCCTCTGCCCATGAATATGCTGTGCATATATAGCCTTGCAGTCCATGTTTTTAGATATACCTATATTTTCCTCAGCCATAAAATCAACAATGACCACCTCAGTCATTCAACATCTTCATCCCATTATATTCATTCTATACATCAATGGTAATAGTATCTGCAATGTGTCCCCAAACCAGAAAAGAACAAACTGACTAGCAGGATATATGGCCTTGCCTCTGTAAATAATCCTTTCTAATAATTGGATATCTTTAAGATGTAGAATCTATATTCTGCCTGTCTGATTTGTGAGGGTAAGTGTCAGATTCAGAACAGTCCACCAGGGTCCTTTAAGGTATGTTTCTAAAACATTGCCCGCACCAAAACAATGCTCTGTGGTCAAACATGTTTGGACAATGCCACGTACTATATACGCACTGCGAAAATTCACAATGACACTGAAGAGTTTGTGTCCCAGGCAAGTACGGCTTGGTAAATGGATATGTATTTCCAAAACATATTTCAATAGAAACCAGGTTTATTTAAAGTAATCCCTCTTGCTATCCTAAAGATCATCTTTTAGGCAATGCTATTCTGGAGGAAAGATGTTCTAGAATACACAAGGACTTACTGAAAGAGAAAAGTCAACATGCTTGCTCTCCAACAAACCCACTGCATATATCCCTCTTTTCTTCACGGGCATCAGCCCCCACCCAACAAACGTTTCTGTTTTCTGATTACTTTAAACCTTACTTTAAACCTGAGGAACTATGGTGAGCAAAATAACCATACTGAATAACAACCACAGACTAATCAAACCTCTGTCCTTGCCTCTGCGCTGACTCTCTCCCCTCGTAGCCTGGCCCTGCTTCAGACCGGAAGCCTCCAGTAGGATGATGGTCTCGGTGATGCTCCGCCTTGTTCTCTGTACCGCCCATGTTGTCCGCCCCCTCATTTTACTAGCTAAGGTTCTGACTCTCCCAAGGTTGCAGAAATTAAAGGATAGGAGAACTCTCCCTTGTGCTATAACTCTCCCTTCTGTTGTAGCTGGTTTTGTTCTCTCTAGGCCTGCTCAGTATGGGTATGTATCTAGGAGTCATGTCTAAGGGTATGTATCTAGGAGCCTGGCGAAGAGTTAGAGCTGATGATGAACTCTCTTGGGAGTTTTCATGGACTCTGCAAATGTTCCTGCTAGGTCCTTCTCTCAGACAGTTCACTGGACCTGGATTCTTTTCTGGGTTTCGCTTTGTGACACCCTTCCTAAGTCCCAAGGCATCTAGTAATTTGCCTTGGAACTCATATGTTGCCTTCAGTTACCATGTTGGACTAGATTTAAAATAACTCCTCATTGGCTCTCTCCTCTGTGGAGTCCATATCTGGTCCCCAGGAAACACTCACACATCTCATGTCCCAACAAAGACTTGGAAAAAACGCCAATTCACAAGCATGAGCATACCCATACTGCCTCCCATGCAGCCAGCCAGCCTAACTTTTCCTTGCCTTCCAGATTTCCTAGAGTGAGTCAGATCCCAATACATCAGACCTCTGGGTCCTCCAACTGCAAGAAACACAATTTAGAGCTCTCTCATTAGTCCTCTTGACGATCCCTCTCTGGGTTTGAGCTTACAAGACAGTACTCAGTACTGTTTCTCCCAAGAGGGTGGTGAAAATTCACTGTGTAGCCACAGCTCTCTCCAAAGAAACTTCTTCTCCAATCCCCTCTATGCTCTTAAATAACTCAAAAGCCATGGAACAGGCTCAGGACATTCTAGCTATGGGATAGTTGTTTTTTTGATGGCTTTATTACAGGTGCCTCAGTAAAAACTAAGATAGGAAGAGACCCATTGTAACATCCTGTTCCCCACATGCCACATGTATATATGTGTGCATGTGATATTTTATAGGCACTTTCAATAACAACTTCTACTAGATATGAGTGATATGAAAGTCTTAGCATGCCCTAATTCAATAATAATTTCCAACTCTCACTGATCACTGCTGATTTGGGTGGTGGTCATCATTAGATTTTACAACCAAAGCTTATTTGACAGTTTTCCAATTCATATGTTCCCAGATTAGAATAAATAAAACCTAATTGAAATTTGAGGGCTGAAAATAGCCTTCCAACATATTTCTCACATGTTAAATTACTCTCAAATTACTAGTTATTGGTGACATTCCTGATAATGCCCTAGATTTTTCAACCCAGATGGTCAAAAAGAACTTTACCAAATTTGTATCATTGTTTTTAGTGGAATGCTTTTAAATGTTCTTTTAACAATTGGCTCAGAGTTATATTTAAAGAAAGCTACTTACCAGTATTTGCAATTGAGAGAATAGATAATTACCAGAATAAAATAGCAAATTCCTAATGCCTATAACCTAAATTAAGAAGCAGGGCCAAGAATGTAAAAAAACATATACATGTACTTTTATATATATTTTAATCACAAACTGAGAAAAGTGATATTAAATCTAGTTACTTCTGTCCATGTCCAACTGAGAAAATTTAGTAAATTGCCTAACTTTAAAAAAAAATAATTTCCTAAAAGTTAAGTCAGGTGTCTAATCATTATCTTTTATCTTGGGCTGTGCAAAAATAAAACATTTTAGATCTATTCATAGTAAAATATAAGACACTTTCAGATTCAATTCCATATAAGATTTTTAAATCTATTTATGCTCAAAGACCTACAAATGTCTATATTAATCAGCCAAAAATACATTTTAAATAGTCGCCAACTAACATAACTTTATAAAAATAAGAATCTGATTGTTTTTGGTGGGGGTAGAGGGGGATTTTCTTTAACCTAGAGGGAGTTGGGAAAAAATGAAATCAGAAAAAACATTCAGTTTTTGAAAGGTAAGGAACCTCTCCAATGATCTTAAAAGGTGGGCGATGAAATTACATAATTACCCAGAATAATTAAAACTATAAGGGGAAAGGTGGGGGGAAAAAAGTAAAATAACCATTTATTTCACTGTCTTCACTTGGCCTTAATTTAAATCAGAACACATTTCCCCTGCATTACTCCAAACCATTTACCAGAAAAGGAAAACCATAGAGAAAAAGATATGTTCTTTAAGTAACCCAGAGCATTTATAGAAGAACTGCAATGTTATCATTCAGCAATTCTGATGCTCTTGTTTATTTTCAGAATCACTCAGAATTGCATATGCTCATGGAGTGGCCCTGGATGAGGAAAAGCTCTTCCTGGAATGCAATACCCATTTTCCCCAGCAGCTTCCCTCTGCCACCTCGCACCTTTCTTCCATAACCCAACATGGTCCTCCATAGAACTATCCCATCAGCATTGAATACCCAGGAAAACATGCCCCTGTGGGGAAAAAAGCACGTTAAAAGAATCCACGATCTTCACTTTCTGCTGAACGAGGCAGAAAATATTTCTCAGGGTAGTCATCCAATACCTAACTGCTTTTAATACTCTGGAGCTGGTAATTTAATGTGTTTTGAGGAAGGATGAGACTTACAAGCAGCATTAACAGAGAAATAATGGGTCAGAGGCTGGAATTATCTCCAATGTTAGAGCCTTTGGATA
The DNA here is from genome assembly GCF_001890085.2 of Hipposideros armiger. NCBI lineage: Eukaryota > Metazoa > Chordata > Mammalia > Chiroptera > Hipposideridae > Hipposideros > Hipposideros armiger. Next base: position 1,416,914 of record NW_017731837.1, on the reverse strand, counting down.
CAAACTCCTTGTATAGAAGGGCCTCAGCAGGAGGAAATCATGTTGCAAATGAGGGGAGTGAGATTCAGAGACTTGAAGTGATCCTTCCCAAGCCTTCTAGAAGGAATGAAACTAGACTCCTGTTCTCTAGCCCCTCAGGCGATGGCTTTTTCCTTTACCCTCTCCTTCTGCCCATTGATCTTCCTAACAAACACACAAAGCCTCACTTAAAATAGTCCCCAATTCAAAATAAGGAGGGCCTGCCAAAGGAAGAAAAAGTTTGAGGTTCAGATTCCAATTAACTGCCTCTGATTGGTGGATAACTCAATTCTTCCAGAAGCTGATTCCAGTAGTATGTGTTATTTATTTATATCTAACCCTTGTTCCAAAATAACTGGATATGTTTTTTCAGAAATATATAAAATGTAACCAGCTAAAAATGAATATATTGTGGAAATTATCATGAAGGGGGATGGGGGAAAAAAGGAAAATATAGCCTATTAAAAGTGCCCATGGCAGAATCTCATGGAAAGGGCAATGAAGTGTCAATATTCCAAAAGGAATCTCCTGGAGAATCTGTCATAAACCAAGAAAGCTATTTATATAACTGGTGTCTTAACGGCAAATATTATAAGCCATGTAATAATAGTGACCCATCAGAAATATGCTGTGGATTGTGGGGACGGATGAGGCATGAAATTTCCTTTATAATGTCTTAATATGTGGGGTTTGGATTTGAGAAGCAAGTCATTCCTAACCTTGCAAGGCTTAGGAATGATAAGAGAAAAACATGGGGAGAGGTAAGAGGAGACAGAGTTGCACCACAGCGTGGGCAGGGTGAACCATGACAGGCTGATGTCAATCTGTACATCATTTGTTAAAGAACTGAAAATAATTTACTGCGTAATTGGAGACTCAAATTCATACATCACCTGGACTCAAGTGCACTTTTGTTATGTTATAATGCAATACAGTGTAAATCTATAGGCTCAGAATTTAAAATTAGAGCCCAATTACCTGTATAAGGGGATCATAGATTGAACTTGCATTTTTCTAACAGGGTTAACAACTCAGATGCCAGCTTAAAACTCGGGAAAATCAATTTTCTGGGCTTAAGAACAATTGTGCATGGTATTTTATCACCCTGGTCTACTGAACCAGGTCAAAAGGCAGGGGGTAGTGGGGTGCAGTGTTTGAAGGAGGGTAGAAGCCTAAAGCAAGACAAATCAACACAGAACATTAAGTGTGCCCCAAACACCAACTACATGCCCGATAAATCGGAATGGGAGCACCTGCTATTTGGTGAAGGAAGAAAGGCAAACACTCCTACCACTTTTCTTGTCCAGCAAAATCCCCCTGAAGCTAGAGAAGTGAGATGAAATGGTATGTAAGGGGACGGCTGCTAACAGGCTACCAAAACCAGGCTTTCCTGAGTGGGTCACATCTGCATGAAGCCAGAGACCCTTTCTCAGGCAGTGTGTGGACAGTCTCTTCAACTGGAAATAGGTGAGGGAACACTCATTGAAGAGAGGGAACATGGAGGAATAAAGCCATGGCAATGGCCAACGAGGTATAAGCTGGCACCACCTTTATGAAGGACAGTTTAGCACCAATATGCATTTGTGTGTATTATACATATCCACACACATGTACACACATACAGTGTACATTTTTGATGCTGAAATTCCAATTTCATAAAATTCTATTTAAGAAATATTAATAATTGAACAAGAGTGCAAAGATAGACATACTAAATGTCCATCAAAGGGGATGATTCATTCAGTCAAAGATGCAACTGTAGTTTCCCCTTTCTAGAGAATCTGAATATTTACTCAGCTAATGTTGACATAAATCAGACTTTAGAATCAGGTGTGAGGTATAGAGAGAAACAGCAAAAACAGCAAATCTAACACAAGACACCAGTTAGCTTTTCCAGATGCATCTAAGAGATACTTTCAATAATGGAAAACACTTCATATACCAAGTAAACTATATTTCATCCATACAGAATAATACTATGCTAAAATTATAGGTGATGATTTAAAATTCTAGGGACACGGCACATTGTAAGATAAAATAAAAGGCGGTATTATCAGATGTATCATTTTTGGATGTGTGTGCGTGCGTGTGTGCGTGTGTGCGTGTGTGCGTGTGTGCGTGTGTGCGTGTGCACATGCATGAATGGGTGAAAAAGAAAGTTTGGGAGAAAATACCATCACACACTCATCCAGGTTACTTCTGTGTGGTAGAATAAGTGAAAATAACTTTTATAAAATATTTTTTCTGTGGTGTTGGATTTTTAAATTTTAATTTTATAAAATAGACAGGTATTCATTTTTTTTATAGTCTGAAAAATAAAAAGACAGCAATTTCTGTTTTGGATCTTTTTTAATGTTGGGAGAGCAGGAGGGAGAGCAGCGATATAAATAGAAAAACAGAAGCCCACCAGGGCCCACAAGGCTTTCACTGCACAAAGTGCCAGCACCTGTCATGAAATGGTTTCAGCTCTTAAATGAAATTCCACTGACTGGTACATTTTATCAAGGAGAAACAAATGCAGCAAAACCAATCATTTGTCCACCCATCTTTATGTTCTATGGGTCAAAAAACTCAGTCCATACTATGCTTCTGAGAGCAAATAATGTGCCTTTCAGACCTAAAATACAGCTAGAAACCTTGGGAGCTGTGCCTTCAACACTGGACTTGTCGGCACCTCTGTTTTCTCCTCCTCCAAATGAGCATGTAAAACTGTTACTTCACAAAGCCAGTAATCTCTTTTTCAAGCACCGAAATTTCCAGAGAGATCTGCTGTTAGAACACACGCTTCTCACCAAGTCATTTCTGGATCTTAATCTCATCTGGTCTATGCCAGGGGAAGATATCTGCAACATCAACGCAAAAGGCCTAGAAAGACCTTAGACATCATCCAACTCAACGCCCTCATTATTCACTCTCAGGCCACTGCGTCTCTAATTCCATTCAAAGTCAAAGATACAACTGTAGTTTCCCCTTTCTAGACAATCTGAATATTTCTTTAGCTAATGTAGACTTAAATCAGATTTCGGAATTGGGTATGAGACATAGAGAGAAACAGAGAGGAAAAAGGAGCCAGTCTAACATAAGACATCAGTTAGCTTTTCCAGATGATTCTAAGAGGTACTTTCCATAATGGAAAACACTTCATACTCCAATTTATGCAATCCACTTTTGATTCTGTAATAGAAAAGTTACAAAGTTCAGGGGAAAAAAAGCCATCTGGGTTATTTGGTGACATTTTTTAAAGGTTTACTTTCAGAAGCATATAATTTAAAGTGTTTTTTCTTTTTTTCCATCAAAATCAAGCATAGTCACTTAAAAATATCTGGAAAATGCAGCAAAATATTAATAATAAGAAAAAGAAAACATCTCATACAGTTAAACTAACTAGAGGCAACCACAGTTAAATATTTTAGTATAGTTCCTTCTAGCTATTTTTCTCTTTGAATGATTAAGATCTTGATCTATACCCCATTTCTAGATTTTCTTTTCATGTAAATTCACCTACGCAGTTTAACAGTTCATTTAAAATATTGATAAACATCATTTTAATGTATGAACAGTATCTCATAGTACTGATGTAACAAATTTTTAACTTTTTTCTTCATGCGTGCCATTTAGGGTTTTTCTGTTATACCAATGCTATTATTAACATTTAAGAAATAAACTGTGATCTTAATTTCTGATTATTTTCTTAACTTCAATTCCTAAAATAGGGAGTCACTAGGTTAAGTATTATAAACATTTTAAAGTACCTGAAAGTTTGTTCCAATTTTGTTATTCCTACCAAAAGTATATAAAACTACCCATCTTATACTGCTTTTTCAGTAATTATCATATTTTAAAATCTTTGTTCATTTTATAGGCAATGTAAATACCAATTTTAACTTGAATTTCTCAGTCCCTGAATAGTATATACTCATTAGACAGTTTCTCTTTGGGCACATCTACTCTTGAGGTCTTTGCCCATTTACCTACTGAGGAAGAAGGGAAGCATTTTGATCAAGACATCCAATCACACTTTTGTCAATACATAAAATTAAAATGGAACTTTGCAACAAGTTAAGTACCTTGCCGAATTCATTAAAGCTTAAGAAGACAAAAACTCCTGGTGTGATCAGTAAAGGGATGTAGACAAAAAAGCAGAACACACTTTTTTTCTGAGTATTTGTTTTCTGGGCTCCATCTCGTACTATGTCTGTGTCACTTTCTATGACTGCTGATTCAAGGGTCAGATGAACAAACTGCTGAAATAAAATGAAGACCTACCTGGTATTTCTCCACCATGTGGCAAGGAAAATCACACACCTTCTTTTTAAAAAGAATGTGTTCTGGTTCACATGGGTGGACTGAGCAAACCCATTTACCTCCCTTCCCACCCACAGGACTTTCTAAATGATACCAAAAGAGTACAAAGGTGTAAGCCCGTAATCACAGAGTATGGGAGGAAGCTGTTAGAAGATGAGCGATTTCAAAACAAGTCTGTTGACTGATGAACCGGAGCAAAGGAAACCACAACCTAAAAGGGGGTTTCAGACACGGAGAGTACAGACCGGCCTGACAGTGCCCCCAGAGAGACTCAGGTCTCAGAAGGACAGGTACAACAGAGGGTAGAGGAGGTGGTCAGGGCTGAAAAGAGGAGCATTAATTAAGGTCAGTCTGTGGACACTCCTCCATTTGGCACTCCTTGTGGACTGGCTTAGCACTAGGTTTAAGGCAATGAAAAGGTGTCTGTAGTTGGGGGATGCAGGGCAGTTATCATGGGTGTTGACACCTTACTCAGGCAAGTTGAGACCCCCCTCACTCATTCCCAAGCACACAGTCTAAATTCTGACCCTTCAGCGGGCCATTTACAAGACTCACTCACTTGTCGAAGGGCTGGCAAAGAGCCCTTCTAGTGCCTCTTTCTCTTTCACACAACCACAGATCACCAGGAATCTAATATGCCAAGAATAGCCACCACAAAAAAGAAAGTCAGCAAACAAAACAACTGAAAACATGACACCGAGGAACACAAGACGACTTAACAAACTTTAAAAAGAAAATCTATTTAATATACTCAAGGGTGATTTGAAAGCTGCAAAACAAAAAATTATAGTATTTAAAAGGAGCAATCAGATAGCAAGAACTATTTTTGGGAATTATATGACTGATTAAAGAAAAAAATTCGACAGAAAGCTTGATGGCAAAGTTGGAGAAATCTCCTAGGCTATATACTAAATACACAATATGTGTGAAAATAAGAAAAATAGATGATTAATTCAGGAAGACTAAGTGTGGACTAATAGGAGTTTCATAATGAGAAACAAGAAACTGGAGTGGTGGAAATTATCAAAGAAATCACATTAGAAAATTTCTCAGAGATAAAAGGAGACATGAATCTTTAAGTATAGGAGTCTACTCAGTTCCAAGGAGAACAAACTGTGACATGTCAGAAAACCAAGGCTCAAGAGAAATTCCTATAAGCCTACTAAAGAAGACAAAAAAATGGGGGCAGTAGCCCAAAAAAAACCTAAGAATCAAAGCAACATCAGATTTATCAGCAGCAGTGTTGGAGGCTAAAAGACAGTAGTGAAAATGATTTTCAATACAAAGTTTATTCCCAAACTATCATTCATGTTTGAGGGCAAACTGAAAAATTACAAAGTTGCAAGGACTAGGATTTTACCTCCCATTCACCCTTCCTTGGAAAGTGACTAGCGAAATTCAAAGTAGTCAGAAAGAGAAACCCCATTTGGCCCAGCAAACAGTGAATCCAGCTCTGGTGGGCAATGGAGGAACCTCAGGCTACTCTTATCCAGCAGGTCTAGAGAACAACCTGTCCAAGTGAGAGCAAAGTGGGAATCTACCAGAAAGACAGAGAGCCAACAGAACGGAGTGCAATTAAGAGCTCTGAAAAACGTACAGCTGTAACGAATTTTAAAAAAATGTTTATTTCAATATAAAAAAATTATTCTTAGAAAAAAAAGTGTAGAAAGGGGAGAGAGAGGGAGGAGTGGGGTGAAGGGGGGAGGGGTAGTGGAAAGGGGAGAGAGGGGATATAGGAGGAAAGAAGGGGGAGAAAAGAAAAAAAAAACACAAAAAAAACTTAGACATGATTGAGGCACACTTTCCGGAAAGGCAAGAGGACATCAGAAATTCCAGTAAAAAAAAAAAAATGAATAACTGTAGAAGACTTAAAATCTATATTACACACACTAAAAGATGGAAGGATTCTGACAAAATGACAAAGGGAGAGATTCCATGTGAACCTGACCCTAGGCACAATCTCCTTTGTGTATCCCAGGAGTTGTGATACTGTAACCATAGAAACCACTTGGGGTCTGCAGTAAATTTAGTAAAGCCCTAATTATGCAAATCCTTTTCATTATTTTCAACGTTGTAAAAATCACAAAGAAAGACCACTCTGGTGACAGAGAACATGTGAATTAAATTTGACAATGAAAAAATAATGCTATAGCTGACTGAAAATGGAAAGCAGAAGAGGGAGACTACTAAAGAAAAGGGTCTGAGCACTCATATCTCATCTGCAGTGAGGAGGTAAGAGATACTGACTAGATTGATGGATCAATAAGGGGAGGTTTAAATGTGATTTAGAAGTGGCAAGACCAATAGAAGTTGAGAATAATGCTGTGTTATAGTGAAGAATGTGAAAAGGTGAGTGTAAGTAAGCTAAATTCTTCTCTTTCTTAGAAGAAAATCAGTAGATAATGGATAAAATGGATAAAATATTAACTAGCGATATGGAGATAAAAGCAGGAATGGGTTGCGGAGGCTTTATTTAGGAAGCGCAACTAGAAGGAGAAGAGTGGAGGTGGGAACTTACTTTTCATTACGTTTTTCTAAACTATTTGCTTTGTAAACCATAGGCAGGTTATTGCTTTCATAAAAACAAAACAAAGAAGAAAGTTATGAAAAGAGAGCCAGTACATTGTGACAAGCTCTTTCACTAAAAACAAATAATTGAGCCTGGATGAAATGTTATCTTCTGAGTCTCTGGACAACTCTGGAGGAAGAGTGAATTTCATATAACTGGATTTATTTATAATGAGGAGGGAGCAAATGCAGTGTACGGAAATGAAACACATCATTTTTGTCCCAACAGAACAATTAAGCTTTCATTAGGACTTAATGACAGGATGACATTCTGGGGTTTGGAGGGTAAGCACATCCCCTCCATTATCAAATCAAAGATGATCCCTTATCAAGAGGGACTCTTTTCTTTATCCTGGATTCTCCCTGCACACAACCCTCCTGCAAGCCCCTTCATGACCCTAGATAAAGATGGAAATTGAACAAAACATTCCCGAGTGCTAATTGCACATTCTCTCATTTCCTCTAGATTGCTGCCACCTAGCCGTTTCATATTAACAGCCCCCAAAATGGATAGCAAGTGCACATTCAAATCCCCAGCAAGGTGCATGTCCCAGAATGCATTGTAGAATGGGCTTGTTGTTAGAAGGTTGCCAAGACACTAGTGATTCAGTTTCTGGGCTACCGTGCCCATCTGCCTTGCAGGTCTGGCATCCATGTTATTTAAAACAGACTGGGTAAACATGTGACTGCATCCTGTGTTCCCAAAGAAGCTTGGTTCTGAGTTCAATTACAATCCCTAGCACTTTAAATGATAGCCGCTGAGCTATAATCTAAAATAAATTGCTTTTCTCAAGTAAGCTTTTCCACTGCAACTTGGCAGAGCTGCTGGTCTTATCTCATGTGAAATTCAAGTAGGGTACAAAAGCTGGGCCTCTAAACCTGTGGTCCCCTCGAAGGGCATCCTTCTACACTCCTGGGGCTCTCTGTCTACCCAGAATTCCTATCCTAGAACTAGGTTTATGGGAAAGCAATATTATGTTTCCATTTTTCATGCAAGTCATCATTTGTTTTGTTTTTTCTATGCAAGCCTCACACATTGCCTGGGCTCTTTTCAAAGAATGGTATTACTGGGGGCAAGATTTGTTCTCCCTGTTCTCATAGCTGACTGCTTATCTGCCACCATGGGCCAAGACAAGTGTGAAGACTGGCACCCAAATGATTCCAATTATGCCTGCAATTCTCTGTTCAAATTTACCTCCTTCACCTCTCTCTACTGGAAAAGAAAGAAAACGTGGCCAGTGCTCCAAACCTGAAGTGAAAATTCTGCCTTTCCACACCCATTGCCTCCCCATGAGTTTTCCCCATGAGTCCCATAGGCTCAAGCTGCCAGCTGTCTCCTCTGAGCTCACCCAAACCAGTGCCTGTGGAGAAGCTCGGCTGCCTCAGCATTTCCCTGATGGAGACGGCTTCTGATCCTTTGGTGCCTTTCCACAAAGGCAATTAGAAAGGTTCCCCATGTTCACTACATTCTTTCAGATTTAACAAGGCAACATAATGAACGCTGCTGTTTTGCTGCCAGTCAGCAAGAGAAAATTGCCCTTCCAAGAGATTTTTAACATTTACAAAAATCATCCATTAATACTGTCTCCCTTTCAGATGTTTTTCGTTCTATTGAGACTGAAAGGGATGGGTTTGGGGTGTGCTATACAGTATGTGCTCACCATCAAAAAGAACAACCAGAACAAAAAACTGAAATGAACCATTTAGACTAAATCAGGTTCAAACTTAGAGCCACTGCGGAGGCAAGAAGTTCTATTTCTTTCTGTCACATGCATGCAGCCATGCCAACAAGGAAGATAGAACGTTCCTCCTGAGTCATGTGAATCCAGCAGTTCTGTTGCACGAGTTCTGTGAGCTCTGATAACCAGAGACAAAGCAAGTGCACATGTTCTCAACCAGGGTCCTTGTGGGGAGGAGCAAGGAAACGAGGAGGGGGGAAAGTTTCTTCAATGTCCCAGGAATTGGGGGTAACACTGACATTCTAAATGTTGCTAAAAGTTTTGTTGTGTGTTATCTACAAAACAAAGAATTGTCCTGTCCAGAATGTCAACAGATCTCCTTTGGGAATGCTACCTCAGTTGGGAAAAAGTCAAGGCTGCAATAAAGTAACATCAGCTCATTGGCCCAGGTACTTTATTTTCTGGACTGCTGGGAGATAGGAACTCAAGGAATCATCTAGTCGTTTAAAGAACGTAAGTCACTTCTGGAATCAACAAATGTGTATGAAGTTCCTCCTATGTACAGTACAATCAATAATATACATATACTAGATCATAATCTCCATTTAAGAAAGCTAAAAGTGCCATTTTTGCTGTGAAGTTCTTCCTAATGCCCTCTGCTATAAGCACTCTAAGTAAAGAGAGAGAATAGCCAATTAGTTTGAACTGTGGACATTGATACCAAAAGTTCTTGGGTTCTAACCCAGGTATTTCCACTTACGAGGCTTGTGACCTTGGATTGGTTGCTTAATCTCTCTGTATCTTGATTTCCTCCTTGAAAAATGGGGATAACATTGCTGCCTCCCTGATATGGTAGCTTTGAGTATTAAATGGAGTTATTGATATAATATCATTAGGACAGAGCACGGCATATAGTAACTGCTCAAAAAGTGATATATATGTCAAAAATATGATATATATATGTATTTTTTTAAAGTTCTTTATATACATAATTGTAATTGAAATCACCATTGATATCATTGTAGATTCGCATGCAATCATAAGAAACAATAGATGCCATGTATACTTTATCCAGTCTCGCCTAGTGGTAACACTGCAAAACAATAGCACAAACAGGACATTGACATTGATACAATACACCAACCTTATTCAGAGTGCCCCCAAATCCCAATTTTACCTGTACTCATTTCAGTGTGTATGTGTGTGTGTGTGTGTGTGTGTGTGTGTGTTAAATTCTATATGATTTTATAACTTGTGCAGATTCATGTATCCACCACAGTCAAGATATTTAGCAGTTTCATCATGACAATCATGACAAGGATCCGTCATGTTGTGTCTTTGTTACCACATCCCTGCATATATGGAGGAAATCCCATTTGGTCAAGTTACATAATTTTTTTTTACACATTGTTGGATTCAATTTGCTAATATTTTATTGTGTACTTCTGTGTCAGAGTTCACAAGAGATATTGGACTGTAATTTCCTTCCTTCCTTCCTTCCTTCCTTCTTCCCTTCCTTCCTTCCTTTCTGTGTTCTTTGTCTTGTTTTGGTATCAGGATAAAACTAGCCTCATAAAATGAGTGAGGAAGTGTCCCTGCCTCTTCTATTTTCTGGAAAAGATTATGTAAAATTGTTGTTAATTCTTCTTTCAACATTTAGTAGACTTCTCCAGTGCAACTATATGGCCCTGGAGAGTTTGTTTTTGGGAGACTTTGAATTACTAATTCATTTTCTTTAATTGCTATAGGGCTATACAGGCTGTCCATTTCATCCCGGCTGAATTTAGGTAGTTTGTGGTTTTTGAAAAATTGGTCGGTTTTCTCTAAGTAGTTGAATATATGAATATGAAATTCTTCATAGTATATCATTGATACCTTTTAATGACTGTAGGATCTGTATTTATATCCCATTTTTCATTCTGGATATTGGCAATTTTGTTATTGTCAGGCTTACTAGTCATTTATCAATTTTATCAATTTTTTAGAATAATCAGCTTTTTGTTTCATTGACTGTCATTTTTCTATTTTAAGTTTCATTAATTTCTGCTTTTGCCTTTATTATTTCCCTTGTCTGAATGTTTTTCATGTATTTTTCTTTCCTTTTTCTATTTGCTTGGAGTAGGAAATTAGGTTATTAATTTGAGACCTTTCCTTATTTCTAATATAAGTATTAGTGGTATAAATTTCCTTCTCAGCACTGCTTTCACAGCAGCCTACATATTTTGATATACTGTGTTTTTTTTTATTTTCATTCAGTTCTATGTATTATTAAATTTCCTTTAAGACTTTCTCTTTGACCTGTGGATAATGTAGAAATATATGTCGCTTAATTTTCACATGTAGAGCTTTTTCTGTTGTCTTTTTGTAACTGATTTCTAGTTAGATTTAATTATAATCAAAGAACATATGCTGAATGATTTCAATTTTTAAAACTTCGTTAAGAGGTTTTTGAGGCCTAAGATATGATCTGTTTTGGTGAATGTTACATGAGTGCTTGGAGAAAATGTGCATTTCTGGTCTCCATTGTATGAGATGAGAAACCTGCTGTCATTTGAATTAGTATTCCTCTATAGGTAACCTGTCATTTCTCTCTGGCTGCTTTCAAAAATTTTTCCTCCTATGATTTCATTTTCCAAAGTTTAATTATGATGTATCTTGGTATGGATCTCTTTGGGTTTATCACCTGGGAGACTCATTCAGTTTCTTGAATCTATAGGTTTGTGTATTTCACCAAATTTGGGAAATTTTTCAGCTACTATTTCTTCAAATACTCTTTCAACACTATTATCTTTGTCCTCTTCTTCTGGGACTCCAATGTTATGAATGTTAGATCTTTTGTTATTATCCAGAGGTCCCTGAAGCACTGTTCACTTTTTCAGTCTATTTTCTCTCTATTGTTCACACTGGGTAGATTCTATTGTTCTTTTACCATGTTCAATAATTCTATCATCTCTCATCTCTGGTCTACTATTAAGAATACATACCAATGCTTTTGCATCTGTTATTATAATTTTTCAGTTCTTTAATTTCCATTTGGTTCTGCTTCATAAATTCTCTTTATTTTCTGAGGTTTTCTGTTTTTTATTTATGTCAGAAGAATTTGTAATTGATTGGTGAACCATTTAGATGATAGCTGCTTTTAAATGATTGTCAGATAATTCTAACATCTGATTCATCTTGGTGTTGGTGTCAGTTGATTTTTTTTTTCTCATTCAATTTGTGATTTTTCTTGGTTCTTAGTACAATGGCTAATTTTTAAATTACATCCTGGATATTTTGTCTATTATGGTATAAGACTCTGGGTTCTAATTAGATCTTCTATTTTAGCAGGTAGTCATCCTGTTAAATTACTCATGTGGGTGTTGGCTACTTTTACGGGCTGTGGTTCCAATGGCACTCTAATTTCCAGCCTTTGTATGTTATTTTGGTATGCTTGATTTATCCAGTGTTACTGGGGCTTGCATTAGCCCTTTAATTCATCACATTGCTGAGGGCATGGGAGAGGCTTCCCCAGACTGAGCCTCAGGTGTCTTTTGGTAGGAGAGGGATGTGGTGAGAACCTCCTCTCAATATTCTCAGCTGCCTCACTGTCTCTGGGCAAGAGAGGAGCATTTCAGGCATAGGGGGACAAACAGGCTTCCTGGAATGGTTCACTTATGTGGCTGTATCCCCCTTGATGGTTCTGCCTGCTTGCTGTTTGCTGCAATATCGCTGGGCAAATGAGAAGTATCTGAAGCCTACAGAGAAAAGGTGCCATCCTGGATTAGTCCATTTGCAGTAGCTGGGTCTCTCTTGCTGTTTTGCCTGCCAGCCTCATTATTTCTTGTTGGAAAGGAGAGTCTCAGACCCAGTGAGGAAGGAGAGCACTTCCTCTGGCCACTTATTTTCAATGAAGCTTTGATCAATCCCCCTTGTAGGTGGTATCAAACTTGTCTGATATTGCTGGAGAGACTCCCATTCAGTCAAAGAAAGAATCAACCTCCTTAGGTTTCCACATGTCCCTGGGTTAGGGGCTAGGAAACACCTGGTCTTGGTGGCTTCTTCTTTCGGGAGGGAGGACGCTAGTCAACCTGCTACTATGCTGCTCTTCTAGTTCTGGGGTCTCAAACCAGCTCGCCTTCTTAGCACATTTCAAAGTTCTCACTTAGTTGTTTCTCGATTGATTTTCAGAATTCATAGTTGTGCTTAGAGGGAAAAGCAGGGGAAAATGAGGCTACACCATCTTTTGGGGGCCAGAAGCCTCTGTTTACTATATTTTAATCGTATATTTCCATTCAAGTTTCTTATGCTATTTAACCATTTTTGACTTTATACTTATTTGTGTACATCCACAGCTGCTAAGATTTGAAACTTCTTGAGGATTTCTCTTTGTATATTTTATAGTACCTTGAACACAGTAGGTTCTTCCTAAATACCTCTTATGAATGAATGAATGAATGAGTGAGTGAATGAATGAATGAATGCTTGTGTATATTTTCTTTGAGCAAGACCTACCTGTTAAAAGGGTGGTTGCTGACATAATGTAAGCATGACTTATAAGTGCCCACCCCAGTAGAAGGACACAGGAGCAACAGTGAGAATCCTACTCAATGTGATTGACAGAAACTTGGCTCAGAACATATGCTCACTTGATCATAAGCTCCCTCCGGTTATCACACTCATTTTTCTGCTTCCAGAAGATCAGAAAATGCAGTAATGCTGGGGNAACTCGAAAAACATGTAGCAGACATGGTGGCTCAACATCGCCAAAACGGTTATGTGGTGACACGAAATACAATACGCTTGTTTGCACTTCAGCGGGCCAAATCAAATCTGATATTGTTTTACCTTTTATTTGGTGTGTGGAAGGTGTGTGGAAGAGGGGGTAGTCTTATATGGCGAGTATATAACAAACTCTGTATTTTGAGTGGAAATGTTAGGGAGTCGTCTTATATGCCCAGTCGTCTTATACGCCGGCAAATACGGTAATATTTTTGAGGTTTCTCTCTGTTAATATATGTTGTTCTCATTCAATCTTTTTGCTTTTCAAAAATTGTCTCCTGTATAAATATTTCACTATGCAGAGGGTGTCAAAAAATATATACACATTTTAAGAAAGGAGAAACTATTAAAATTGTAATACTCAATATATACTGATAACAAAAGATAAATACACATCATGTTTGACTTCTGCAATTACAAAAGGTGCTCAAAGTGGTTGCCATCAGCATCCAGACACTTCTGATTACAGCCAACCACTGCTTGAGCAATGCTGACCAAAATGTCCACTTGTATGCCTTTTTTTGGCACCCCAATAAATATTCATTAGCCATTGGTGGGTATTTATGTTTTCTTGAATAATGAAAAAGATGTTATTGTAAATATCTTGTAGTCATCTCTTTGGGCACAGAGTCATGGTAGATGCACACACCTTCCTTCAACTTTTCTGAATAATGCCACCCTGGATTTCCCAGTGGCCGTACCAGTTTGCCCCATAAATGATAATCCCCATTGCTACACAACCCCATCATCCCTTTTTAATTTATTCTGTCATTTTATTTATATTGGATGGATGTAAAAAGTTACATTATAATGATTTTAATTTATATTTCCTGATTACTTTTTAGGTTGCACAGTCCTCCATGTATTAATTGGCCATTTCTTTTACTTGTCCAATTTATGAACATTCAGAATCTTACCCATTTATATTAGCTCTTTGTATAGTTTATATTAATTCCCTACATTCTACAAATACAGGCATAGTCTGCAGAATGTTGCCATGATTATCATTTTCCTGGTAAGATGCCCCTTTGTTTTATTTATCCAAATGTCATAATACCCATGTGTTGCCAATGTTCACATAGCAAAAATTTAAATTTATGATACCAAAGCTCAAGACAAAATTTCAACAAAATGATACATAGGAAAATTCTCGAAATACTCTCCAAGTGTATTCAGTAGACTGTCAGAATCATATGTAGATATTTTGAAAAACATGCTGAATGTCAACACAAAAGATGTGCATTTCAGACACTGGTGGCACTGAAAGGCCATCATAGCATCACAATGTGAGCCACTTTCTGCCACTGCGTGCTTGAACTGTAAATGTTTCCATGGTCCCTTTAACATTTAGCTCTTCTTTTTGCTTCCTGCTAGAGTCCCCAAAGAGTCGAGAAAATATTGAAGATAATTATGGAGAAGGAAGTGAAGCAAGTGAGAAAAGTTACTGCATACAAAGCCAAGTGTTTTTTAACAACCATATCAATTGTTAGTACATAAGGGATAAAAATTTTTTTAAAGTATTTTAAACCCTAACAGGATAGCTGATTGTTCCACTATGGTCACTGTGCTGTTTTACCAACATGTCAGGAAATTGGTTGGGGGGCTTGGTTGACATATAACATTATTATTTTTCTCCTTTAAAATAATGGAAAATTGTCTTCTGGAGACCACTGCTTGGTGCAACATCTGATCATCAGGTATAAAATATATCGAACAAGAAGTATCTGTATTTTTTTCTACCATGTTCTTTATCTTTTGCTCTTCCTTCCTTTTTTATCTTTTTTCTATTTTTAAAATTTTTCTCATTTAATCTTGGCAACAACACTACAAGGTAACTAGTATGACCCTATTTTACAGACGAGGGCACCTCAGTAGTGGCATAGCCCTGCTCCCCCCAGAAGCTCTAGAAGAGATTCNGAACTACAACTACACACACACACACCTCCTTGGGTATGTTTATAAGAAATCAGGAGCAGTTATATTAGAGGCTACTATGCAGACATCAATTTAATTTCATGTATCCTTCCTTGTGTAAGGTTCTAATCCTCCTAACTCACTTCTTTGTGAGTAAATGCAAACTTAATAAGTTCTACCTTTACAAAGCAGGCATATTTTTCTGATTGTAAGAATTCTTTTTCTTTTACATAGGTCAAGCCATGGCCTATTTATTTTCTTTTTCTTTTTCTTTTTTTATTATTAGTTTCAGGTGTACAAAACAATACAATAGTTATCCTTTACACCCCTCACAAAGTGACAACCCCCCTCCTCTACCCACTAACCCCCACCCCCGATATCATACATATCTGTTACAATTCCACTGAGTCCATTCCACACTGTACTCCATATCCCATGACTATATATGTATAAAATTATAGTTGACATACAATATTATTCAACGGTAGCTTCAGATGTACAGTATAGATGTCAGGCCTCTATACTGTCCATGAAGTGGTCTCCCTAACAAGACATGAGACCATCTGGCCCCCTAAAGAATATTTACAACATTACTGATTATATTCCCCAAACTGTCTTTTCTATCCCTGAGGCAATATTGTAGTTACCAATTTATGTTGTCTCGTCCCTTCCCCTTCTCCCTCATCGCCACCCCCTCCCAACTAGCAACCCTCAGTTTTTCCTCTGTGTCTCTGAGACTATTTCTGTTTACATTACTTGTTTATTCAGCTCTTTAGATTCCATATATAAGTGAGATCATATGGTATTTGTCTTTCTCTGACTGACTTATTTCACTTAGCATNTAAAAAATGAGTATGAAACACTGATGCCTAATAACAACTAGCACAGAATAATATCACTGGAAAATTCCAAGTTTTTAGAGCTCATAGAAACATCACTAAAGAATGCATTTAAGAGCTAAAGGGCCCCAAGCAGGGAATGCAAGGGAATGAAAGGTCAGATCCCTGCTGGGGTTCAGAAGTAGGTCTGGTGGAATAGCCTGCAAGAAGAGACCCTGGATAATCAAGTTCTCCCACCGAGCAGGAAAGGATTAGAAATGAGGGCTTTGAGATGGAAAACACTGGATGCCTGAGCTCCATTTACCTACTGGAATTGTGCATTAGTATTAATTGGTCTGAGCTCTCGGCCTTCTAAGATTCCTAGGCACGAGTCCCTCGTATTTGCTGCACATACTTATCTCCATTTTGGGTTTTGTTTTCCTACAAACAAGTTCTGTTAACAGAGTAAAATCTATTACTCTTTTCTTGTATGATCCTTTCTTTTTACCTTTAAATTTATAAAGTCCTCTCTCACTGTAGTTGGGATAAATACTCATTCCTATTCTGGTTTTCTAATGGTTGATTTTATATATTTATTGCCTTAATCCAGCTGGAATAAATTTTGGGGGACAGTATGAGGGAAACCATAATTATTCCAACTGAAATGCATTCTTGATAAGTAAAAAAATAAAAATAAATAATAATAATAATAATAATAATAATAATAATAATAATAATAATGTTTTCAAGAGTAGAAAACTCAGCCTAGACACATGGTGCTCAGATTTCTGAGGTAGGAATGGAATGAATAAGGCACTTTTCACAAACACCTAAAAATCTCATACTATTTTATTGGGAACTTAAGACCTTTTTTATATCTCAGTGCATCGTCTCTGTTCTGTAGAGTGGGGACACAAATATTACTGTGTCCCCAAGGATAAGGCAATTTCTTAAGCTCAGCAAGTCTTCAGAGCACATTCTGTGTAGAAGATTTTCTGTTACCGGTAATACTGCATATACAAGGTCCTCCTGGAGAATGTGACCTGGAGAACTTTAGAAAATATGAAATGAGCTA
>NW_017731837.1:1326847-1393391 GCF_001890085.2 Hipposideros armiger | reverse complement strand
AGGTATACCATATATCACCACTCAATGGAATGCAAACTTAGCAAGTATCAGCCCTGCAACTTGATTGGCCATGTAGCTGGCTGATTTTCCTGTAAAGAGTTCTCTAAAATACCATGAAGCTCTAGAGTTTAATTTGAAAAGATATATGTGGCCTTATGTTCACTGTGGCACTATTTACATTAGCCAAGATATGGAAGCAATCTAAGTGTATATCAATAGACAATTGGATAAAAACAAGTAGTAAATATATACAATGGAATATTACTCGGCCATAAAAAGAATGAAATCTTACCATTTGTGACAACATGGATGGGCCTAGAGGGTATTATGCTAAGTGGAATAAGTCAGGCTGAGAAAGACAAATACCATATGATTTCATTTATATGTAGAACATAAAAACCTAAATAAACAAACAAACAAAATGGAAACAAGCTCATAGATACAGAGAACAAATTAATGGATGCCAGATGGCAGGAGGTTGGAAAGATGGGTGAAAAAGGGGAAGAGATTAAGATGTACAAATTTCCAGTTATAAAAACAGTCACAGGGATATAAAGTACAGCACAGGGAATATAGTCAATAATATTGTTGTAACTATGTGGTGTCTGATGGGTACTAGACTTATTGGGGTGATCACTTTGTAAGTTATATAAATGTCTAACCACTATGTTGTATATTTGAAACTATATAATATTGTGTGTCAATTGTAATTGAAATTTTAATTTTTTTCTTTTTTTTAAATCTAGAGCTTAACAATTTTGAGGCCCTTATCCTGCCCTTTCTGCTGCAAGTAGCCCATGTGAATCAGTTATCCACAGAAAGCCCTGGGCTGGGGTAGGAGGACTGAAAAATAGAAGACTCTAAGTTACAAAAGATTCACCATTTCCCAGGGTCCCCGAGTCTGCCTAAAGAGCTGCTCCAGACTGTGCTTGACAGCTGTCTGCAATGGAGACAGATAGCCTTTTCTGTTTAAGAATAAGATTTACCATTTATTTTTTCTGCTCTTCCCCCAAAGTCTTCCTGTCTGAGACACATCAGTGACATGATAAATATCTTATTGTTTTCTGTCTTTAGGACTTTCATACTCATAGGTAAAATGGAAACCTGGGTTTGGTCCTAAAAAAGAAATGATTGCAAACTTTCATCTGTAACATAAAAATATAGCCATTAGCTGTCAATGATAATAATGACAATGGTTGGATACTGACTTCTGCCAGTAACTGTGTTAGGTTCTTTTCATTCATTATCTCATTGAATCCTCAGCTCCAATATGACTTAGATTACCTTCTGTAGCCCCTTTAAGCACTTTCATATAGAATTCCACCCTTCTACTTCAAGCATAGGCAGAAGCTGGCAATATAGGAATAGGCAAAGAGATAACATTCCATCCAGTTGGGAAAAATAAACATCATCCTCATTAAGATCTACACATTTTAGAAAGAGGCCAATGAAGCTGACAAATATGATTATGTTACAGATGAAAGTTTGCAATCATTTTTTTTTAGGACCAAACCCAGTTTTCCATTTTACCTACGAGTATGAAAGTCCTAAAGACAGAAAACAATAAGATATTTACAATGTCACTGATGTTTCTTCTCCCTGAACCCAATTCGACAATTACAACAAAGCATTTTAAAAGTCACACATTATTCTATCATGCAGAGATAAATATTAATAATGTTTTAATATTTCCCAGTCTTATTTATGTCTGTTTTCACTTTTTGCTGTTTGATTTTTTTAAAAACCAAATATAGATCATATATTAGTGTAATTTTGTATCCTTTTTCATTGAAAATTATATTGTATTTTCCCATGTCACTAAACATAATTTTCAAAATATTTTTTCAAAAGCTACCTTATGTATCATAATTTATTTAACAATTCCCCAATTGGCTGACAGACTATATAATAGAATATTTAATTATTATATAACTACTGTAATACACAATTATAATAATTTTGCTGCATCTCTATTCTCTTCTGAAAATTTTCTAGAATTGAGATTACTAGATCAAAAAATATAAAAGCTTCCTTTTTGTAGGGCAGCTGATCCTATACACAATTTCATCATAGAAGAATTTACCATCTCCAGGTCTAGCTAGTAGTATCATTATATTTAACACTTGCCTAGTAGTGAAAAATGATTTTCTTTTGTATGTTTTAGATTTTTATATAATGGCATCAGATTGCACTCTTCTGCAACTTGTCTTTTGAAATTTTTTACTATATACTGTATTTGCCGGCGTATAAGACGATTTTTTGGCCCTGAAAAATATGCCTCCAAGTGGGGGGTCGTCTTATACGCCAGGTACACTTCAGATANCTGGCCCTCATATGTGGGATCCGAACCGGGGCCCTCTGGCATCCCAAGCGAGTTCTTAACCGTAGCGCCACTCGGCCGGCCCAAGATGGGTATTTTTTTTAGCATTCCATCTTATTAACACTGTTGGCTTTTTAATTATAAATTTTTGTAATGCATATGTATATGTATTTGTGTGTGTATGTGTCTGCACGTGTTCACATATGTGTGTCTGCTCTAAGACTAACAGTATACATCCTTATCAGAGTCTGCCTAAATTTAATATACTATTTCATGTAAAATATAAGATTCTTAAAACAGTATTGCCCCATTGTGCTATTGGTGTCACATATCCTACTTCTATGTATATTATAAACCTCATAGTACAATGTTATTATTTTAAACAGTAAGTTTTCCTTTAAAAAATTAAGAGAAGATTAAAAACAAGGCTTTCAAAAATGTATATCAGTCTATATATTTACTGTTTCTAATGTTCTTCATTCCTTCCTATAGATCCAAGTTTCCATTTCATATCACTATTTTAGAACTTCCTTTAGCATTTTGTGTAGTGAAAGTCAGGTAGCAATACATTTTCTTAGATTTTCTTTATCTAAAAACATCTTCATTTAATGTTCATTGTTGAAGTAATTCTATAGTCACTAGATATAGAAATTTAGGTTGACATTTTTTTCTGCATTTCTTTCTGCATGTCATTGCATTGTCTTTTGGCTTGTATAGATTTTGTTTGAAGTCTAGACTAATTTTTACTGCTGTTTCCTGTATCTATGCTTCTCCCCACACTCTCCATCCCCACCCTTCTGACAGCTGTTCTCTTTGCAGTCTAACAGAATGGTCTTCTTTGTATTTATTCTTTGATTTGCTAAACATATTAAATGTGTAGCTTGATGTTTTTCAACTTATTTAGGGAAATTTGAATCATTATTTCTTGAAATATTTTTTTTCTGCCACATGCCCTCTCTCCATTTTTCTTGACACTACAAATATACAAATATTATACTGCTTCCTTTCATCCCACAAGTCACTGAAACTTGGTTTAGTTTTTTTTTTGTATCTTTTTTTTTACTCTGGTCTACAAATTGGATAATTTCTATTAATCTGTCTTAAAATTTATAGAATCTTTCTATAATCTGCTATAAAGGCAATTCAGTGAATTTTTCATTTCAGAAATTATTCTTTACAGTTACAGAATATCTATTTGGTTATTTTTTATAGTTTACATTTATTTTTCTGAGATTTCCCATCTTTTCATTCACTATATGTCATCTATTTAAGTCCTTAAACATATTAATCATAGCTTTTTAAAAATCCTTATATTTGGGTTATTTCAGGGTCTGTTTCCATTTATTAATTTTTTCTTTTTGGGTCTGATTCTTCATATGTTCAGGAGTTTTTATTGTATACTAGACACTGAGTGATATATTTAGGGAATCCACATTGTACTGTCTTTCTTCAAGGGTATGAGTTTTGTTCTCAAGGCAATTAATTGTATTATTAAGGGATCCTATTTATCCTTTCATTGTTAGGGCTGATCTGTTTTGTCCAAAAACATGGCCTTACCCAAGAGCATGGTTCTCACTCTTAAGGCTGGCCCGAATGGGATCTCAGTTGAATGCCCAGTGCTGAATTGAAGTCTCTCCTCTCAAGCTAGATCATAATTCCAACATGTCCCAGCTCTGGTACCTTTATCTGGCTCTTGGCCCCACAGTGGCCACTCTCCACTAGGCCTCAAGGAGTGTCGCCCTGCTTATGTACATCAAGTCCTCCAATAATAACCTACAAAGGAATCTCCATGCACACTTCTAGGTCCCCTCTCCTATGCATTGCTGTTTTCTCCAGTACACTACTCTGCTAATTCTAGCAACCTCAAAACCTCAAACTACAAACTCTGCCTCCTCAGTTCATTGAAACCACCCCCCAATGCTTAGTTCCACTGCTTTACTCTCATTTCTTAAGTTCATCAATCCATCTGCACATTAGTAGATTATAAATTCACCTCCAGTTTATTTTTACCACGTGTATTTGACCACATTTAATTTTACATGTGTATTTCACAATCCCTCAGTGGTGGAGAATTTAAATGATCACTTTCCAATGCAAAGTAACAAAGGCTGATTGATGCCTTGTGTCAGCAGAAACCATACAAAAGTAGCAACATTGAGAAATGAATGGAAGGAAGGAAGGAAGGAAGGAAGGAAGGAAGGAAGGAAGGAAGGAAGGAAGGAAGGAAAGATGGAAGGAAGGAAGGGAGGAAGGAAGGGTGGATGGATCAGACAGCAAGTTAAGTTCATTCTTTATTTGTTCAACTTGTTTTTGTTTAAGTGCTACAGTCTAGGGTACAGAAGTGACCAAGTTAAAAGCAGTCTCATTATGGAGCTTACAGTCCACTGGGGAGAGAATGGACTCAAAATAGACAAAAGATGTCTAATGTGTCACCTAGAGAATGTAGCTAAAATGAGTAACCCAACAACTTAACATGGCTGCTATCTGCAATTACATATATACCAGATAAGATGAGTGAAGGCCAACAATCTCTCTTGGACATACTTTGAAGACAAAATAGATTTTGGTCAAGACCATTCCTTGTAAATCCCTATTTATATGCTCCAAATGCAAGAGGGAACCAGGAAGTGTCACTATCACAAGTGTCCCAAAAACAACACATCAATACCATCCAAACAGATACAATTATCTTATGCTTGTTTTTGTCTTTTTGTTTGTTTGTTCATTTTTAGTTGTTTAAAGAAGACCTAAATCAGATACAAATTCACTATATTTCCCTTCAAGGACATTTATCATAAAAGCTAATGAGGTATTATTCTTTTGCATATATTGTAAAATCACATTTTTAAATCTTTTGTTTTTCTTGGAACACAATTCTATTTTCATGTAGCAACTGCATGTTGTATACAAGTAGATGCTAATCTACTGGACAAAAAAGTAAGAGAAAAGGTAGATTTATTGCAGAATCAAAAGGTATACCATAGGGCCGGCCGAGTGGCGCGATGGTTAAGAACTGGCTTGGGATGCCAGANAAAACTATTCTAAAGTATTGTCTTTCCCTTCAAAATCTAGAAGACGCTTTGAAAGCCCATTAAGAAATCTTGTTGGGATTTTAATTGTCATAGTACAGATTTCAAACATATGTTATCTTCCCACTAGGGAACTTGGTACTTCTCTCTCATTTATTTAGGTTTCCTTTTAAACTGTTTGGTAGAATTTAACATTTTTTATATAGTTAGTGTTTAGTCCATTTAATTATAGTGTACATGTGAATCCTATAGTTTTGTGGTCCTTATAAATGTACAAGAAATCTTTTGATTCTTTAATGGTATTTTTCATAGCATACTGAACCCTATCAGTTTTTGTTTTGTTTTGTTTAGGAGAAGTAAGCCTTTATTTCCTTTTTTCACAAATAAAGCTGACTGTGCTGGTTGCTGAACTCTATCAGCTTTAATGGCTTTTTTAGTTGAATTGCTTGGATGTTTAGAAAAGATAATGTAAGGGTGGCAGCGTACTTGTCAAAATTTAAATTTTTAGTTTATTTTCCTTTTAATTTTTTTTCTTTCCTTCCTACCTGATTTAGTAACTGTTTTCTTAAGTATATATCATTATATGCATACATCATTAATCTCATTAATCAGCAGAATGCTCACTTGAAAGAAACTGATTCAGCCCTCAGACACCTGGACATCTGGCACCCAGACCAGTTTTCCTTCAGGTGACATGAATCACCCCTACAACTGGGTTCGCAATGATCATCATGGAACAAACTGGGCTCCAGGAGACGTTCTCCTGGACATCAGCACTAAGGAATCGCTTGACTGACTCCGTCTTTCCCTTGTTCTGCCTCTTCTTGTGTACTCATAAAATCCCTTGACCATTCTAGGAATAGAGAAGGTGGCCTTTGTGACAGCAGTCTGCCATCGTCCCAGAATGCCAGCATTGTGAATAAACCTACTTTTTTTCCCACCAATCCTTATTTCTTGATCATTGTCTCATGAATGGCAAGTAGCCAAGCCTGAGTTCAGTAACAATATCTTTGTAAATAGTACCGGTTCATCATCTCTTCTTTTCAGAGTTCTCCAGAAGTTTTTAGTTTTGTTGTTAGTATTTCTGTTTTCAAGTTGTTGAGCTTTGCATTTAAACTTTTGTTATTAGTTTCTAGTTTTATTTCATTGTATGCAGAGCATGTAGCCTCTAAACATTTTATCTTTCATAATTTAATATGGTTTTCTTTGACATAATATAGGATCCATTTTTTTTGTAAATGCTTCATGGCTTCTTAAAAGAAAGGTGCTTTTTATTTGTAGAGAACATAGTTCAATACATATTTATTAAATCAGCTTTATTAGATTATTAAAATACTCTTTGTACTCCATGTTTGTCTGACCCATGAAAGCTCAATAAAAGTATATTAAAGTCTCATACAACAATTCTGTTTCTATCAAATTTTCCTTTTATTTCTAACTGCCTTTGTTTCATATTTTTTGAGGCTGTTACCGTATTAATGAAGACTCAAGACTGTCTTACCTTCATTGTGAAGTCTAACTATTTTAAAGAAAATATAATCTCCTTGATCACATTTAATATTTTTATGGTCTTTGATTCTATTTTGTTTAATATTGCCAAGATTACTTTTTGCTTTATTTTGTTTTTGCCTGATAAATCTTGTTCATCCATGTTTTATTTAATCTTGATGAGTCACTTTGTTTTAGGTATATCTCTTCTCAATAATACATGGTTAGATTTTGCTTTTTAGCTGAAATGGACAGTCTTTGTATTTCAATAGACTAGTTTAATGATTATTTTATAATGAGATTCAGCTTCACAAAATGCTTTCACATTCACATTTGTTCTTCTCAACATGTACGATACATGGGAAATGTCATTCCTATTTTATGTGTAAGGAAATTCAAAACCAAATAGGTTAAGTATATTTTCCAAGGTTATTCAGGTAATATGTGGCAGTGGTAAGGCTTAACCAAAGGATGCTAACACTAAAACCATGGTTTTTTACACATATATAATATACTCTTGCTGAACATCAATATTCAGATGGGCTATTTGGTGAAATTGTCTTTTTTTCAAGCAGGGGAGTTTACACTATTTATTTGTGTTTGCATAAATGGTGTTTTTGGCTGTGCCTCAATGATCTTACTTTACTTTTTATGTAGTTTATGTTTCACCATTAATTTGTTTGTTTCACATACTTTGTAATTTAGACCAGGTTGCAAATTCTCTTCTCTCTCCATTGATTTGGAAGTCATACATCTTAATTTTATTTCTAATAGTGATAACTGGTATACCAAAAAGAATATTAATATTTGCTGAATAAATAAGTAAAATTTAAAACTTTCAAAGGGAACCAAATTTTGCGACTCTGAAGCTGTTTTTGGATAGTGGTTTTAAGCTATTTATTAAGAATTAAGCTTCAGAAAGCAACTTTGACCTGCCCCCATCTCCTGCCCAAGAGATTCAGTCAGAAACCTGCTTCAGGAAAGAAATCTAGAATGCTGCCTTAGCCTAATTTGAATTAAGTGTGGTAAATAAGAGAACATCCGGCAGGTGCCCGTCAGCTAGACACCCTCTGTGTCCCATTGTTTCTGAGTTGCCCAGCAAGAATATTGGGCATCCTGCCATGTGCGTTCCCTTCCTCAAATCAACTACCTGTAAATCACGCATTCTCACTTCTGAACTCTAATACCCCTTCCCACTCCTTATCTCTTTTGTCCAAAAAGTCTTATATACCCTATGTTGCCTCAACTTCTTTGGAATTTTCACGGTATGTGAATTTTCCATGGGCATGTATTAAAATTTTTATTTCCTTCTCTTAATCCATCTTTGTTAATTTGACAGTTAGCCCAGCTGGAAGAACTTAGAAGGTAGGAGAAAAGGTATTCTTGTGTTTTTTAGCCCCCACACTTTCAAATACTTGGAATCATCAAATCTACCTATAGAAAAATGAGCATTTTTCATGGTTTTATTTCTGTACTCTGTAAATATGATCTTGGGTTTTTTATTACTTAATATTAAATATAAAAATATTAAATACTTATTAAAGCATGATTTTACATTACATATTTTGTTTTAAAAAATATTTTTTACATTTGCATTCAGTGTTATAATTAGTTAACAATTGTTTAAATCTCACTTTACATTTAATTAGTTTCACTATTAATGATTGGTTTCTTAATACCCTTTACTTCTCTGTTACAGAATTTTTTAATTTGGTTCTAAGCTACCTAAACCAGTGCTTTCTAAATCTTAGTGTATGTAAGAATCTCCTACAAAGACTGTGAACACACAGGTTGCTTCATTCCATCCCCCGAGATGTTGCTTCAGGAGGTGTGTGGGTGGACCTGAGAATCTGCACTCTTAACTAGTTTCCAGAGAATGCTGATGTACTGACTTGGGCTACATCCTCAAGTAAAACGCTGTTGTTTTCTCTTGTCTTGCATATTTGAGAATCTCTTTCTTGTACACTTACAAATGAAAGACAGCTTAACTATATTTACCCTTCTTGGGTACATGCTCCCAAACTGTTCCAAGCAAATTTTGTAAATTTTATAGCAATCACTCATCATATAGTATGACAAAGAAAGAAAAAGGTAGCCTGATTTTTGCTCCTTTGTAAGGTAACCAGTTTCTGTTGCTTGAAGCTAATTTCTATTAACATGCCCCACCGCATTTGGCCTCTTTTCCCATAAGAGAGAAGCCACGGTACGACCGGAAAGGCTGAAGTCTCTCTGAGGGGTGCCCCGNCAGTCTATTCAGATTTTCTGTTTCTTCTTGAGTTAGCTTTAGAAGGTTGTATGCTTCTAGAAAATTACCCATTTCTTCCAGAATGTCAAATTTGTTGGCATATAGTTACTCATAGTATTTTCTTAAATTTTTTTGTATTTCTGTGGTGTCTGTTGTCACTTCGCCTCTTTCATTCCTGATTTTGCTAATTTGAGTCCTATCTCTTTTTTTTCTTTTTTTGATGAGTCTGGCTAGAGATTTGTCAATTTCATTTATCTTCTTAAAGAAACCAGCTCTTGGTTTCATTAATCTTTTGTATTGTTTTTCTGGTCTCTATTTCATTTATTTCTCCTCTGGTCTTTATTATCTCCTTCCTTGTATTCCCTTTGGGCTTATTTTGCTGTTCTTTTTTTAGTTTCTGAGGTGTAAGAATAACCTGTTGATTTGAGATTTTTCTTGCTTCTTTAGGTAGGCCTGCACTGCTATGAACTTCCTCATAGGACTGCTTTCAATGCATCTTAGAGATTTTGGGTTGTGGTGTTTTCATTTTCATTTGTCTCAAGGTATCTTTTGATTTCTTTCTTGATCTCAGTTTTGACCCACTCGCTATTTAGTAGCGTGTTATTCAGCCTCCATGTATTTGTATGCTTTCCAGATTTCTTCTTATAATTGATTTATAATTTCATAGCATTGTGGTCAGAGAAGACACTTGGTATGATTTCAATCTTCTTAAATTTATTGAGACTTGTTTTGTGGACTAACATGTGGCCTATCTTGGAAAATGTTCCAAGTGCACTTGAGAAGAATGTATATTCTGTAGTTTTAGGGTGAAATGCTCTGAAAATATCAGTTAAATCCAGCTGGTCTAATGTGTCATTTAAGTTCTCTGTTTCCACATTGATTTTCTGTCTGGAGGATCTGTTCATTGGTGACAGTGGGGTGTTGAAGTCCCTTACTATAACAGTGTTACTGTTGATCTCTGTCTTTATGTCTGTGAATATCTGTTTTATATATTAAGGGGCTCCTATGTTAGGTGCATAGATGTTTACTAGGGTTATGTCCTCTTGTTGGATTGATCCTTTTATTATTGTAAAGCACCTTTCTTTGTCCTTTATTATATTCTTCAATTAAAGTCCNAAGATCCTTAACTTAATCACATCTGGGATGCTTTTTCCAAATAAGGTCACATTCACATGTTCCAGGAATTTGACACTTTTTTAGAAACCATTTTTCAGCCTGACACTGGCTCAATGTTACACAGCAGGACATGGTGTAGCCTTTCAGGTGTAGGATTTACAGACTCTGACTGATATTCATTCCACTCCATGTGGTGTATTCCATTCAGTTGTGTGACCTGTCATCCCTGTCCCTCCTCACACCTCAGCTTCCTCTCGGTCTGTTCCACCTCAGACTGAGGCCAATATTCTGCTCCCCCAGCTCTAGGGCTCTTTCTAAGGGGAATCTTAAGAGGCCGAGCTTCCCACTAGCGACTTTCTTCATGCACTCGGAGCTTCCTTTATCATTCTCAGTCAGCTTCCTAAGTCTAGTTCAAGGACCACTCTAGATCACCAAAGCAAACTTGCTGGAAATAACTGTTACAGCTTCCTTATTCATATTGATTTTTTAAATGTCCCCATAAGTCTATAGTATGACAAAAGAAAAAATGATAAATATCATCCTGTTTCTTTTTTCTGGACTTGCTATCTGCTGTTACTTAGAAAATGAAAATAGACAGGAGAAGGAAACCATGCTATGTCTTTTAAACTGTCCTACAATGAATGCTCAGTTTGAAGGTTAGTCAAAGCCCCGTTGCTTTTTGTCAAGAGGTTGCTTCATTTAGAGCAGGGGTCAGCAAGCTGCGGCTCGCGAGCCACATGCGGCTCTTCGGGTAGGTACATGTGGCTCCGAAGTAAAACTGAAAATAAAAATAAAACTATCATAGCTTCATTCATAAAATTTTTAAAGGATATTATTTACATAATGGTGATTTCATTTGTTTTATGGCTCTCAAATAATTTTTAAATTGTTGTGAGGGACAAGATTGGCTCTTCCATCTCAAAAGTTTGGCGACCCCTGATCTAGAGTCTATGTAGAAAATGGTGATATTTCTACCTGCCTAATATGCGGGCCAGTAAGCATCTACAAAGTTCCATTCTGCACACATACTTCCTCCTTTATTCTAAGAACCAGCATTCACACTTACACAGATTGTTTAGAATTCAACCTAACCTTTCTTTTCACAAACTACCTAGAGTTAATACGTGTATTGCACTACTTCATATAAAATGTAGAAAGTTTGTAATTGAATGGCCTATTTAAAAACCTTCCCATTCAAATTGTCATTCAAATTACATCTACATGTAATCATAAATCCCACAAGACACTGTTATTATTTTTACTTAAATAGACATGTGTATTTAAAACCAATTAAGAGGGAGGAAATGAACTTTTATATTTATCTTATTATCTATCATTTCTAATGTTCTTCATTCTTACCTGAGGACCTGAGTTTTTATTATTTATTTTCGTCCTGAAGAACTTCCTTTAGCATTTCTTGTAGTAAAGGTTGGTCTGCTGGCAATACATTTTCTCAATTTTTCTTTATCTGAAAGCGACTTTCTTTTGCCTCTATTCATGGAGTACAGTTTCATTGGATATGGAATTCTGGATTGATAGTTTCCTTTCCTTTCAGCATGTTAAAAATATTGTTCCACTATCTTCTAGCTTTTATGGTTTTTAGAGATAGGTGGATAGTATTTCAAAATGTAGTTCCCTTGTATATACTATGTTGGTTTTCTCTGGCTGCTTTCAAGATTGTATCTTGGATATTCAGCAGGTTGATTATGTTGTATTTTCACATTGCAAATATACAAATATATCCCTTTTACTAAATTTGAAAAGTTTGGGCCATAATTTATTCAAAAACATTATTCTCCATTCTCTCTCTTCTTTCCTTCTGGGACACCAACTAATTACCTGTATATTAAAATGTTTGCTACTATCTCACAGGACCCTGAAACTCTGGTTCAGTGTTGTTTTTTTTTTTGTTTGTTTTTCTTAATCTCTTTTTTTTCTCTGCTCTTCATGAAGAAAATTTGTATTAATCTATCTTCAAATTCACTGACTGCTTGTAGTCTGTCCTGTGTATATATGTCCAAGGGTCAGTCAGTGATTTGAGCAAAATTTACACTAAGAATTTATGGTTCCCCCTTTTTGATCCTCTCCTTTCTGAGATTCCCCCTTACTTTCTAGTAGCTGTGGTCACCACAAACTGTCCTCTAGTTCTTCCAGCCAGAAAACCTGTGGGTTTTCTACTGGAGTTTCCATTACCCTATGTGGCACTGAATAGAACAGCTTGACCTCTCTGTGGGAAATTCAACCCAGGCCAATCCCCTCTTCCAGGTATCAACTTACCTTCAGAATCTGCCTGCTTTTGTTCATGCCACAAACCCTTCAGGGAGTTGTTTTTATTTTTTCCTGTATTTGGGCCAGAGTTTATAGTTGTTATCTGTGGGGGTTTACTTAGCTATATGGAAAGCAGAAATAAGTATTCCTTGTTTTAACTTTGTTATTGTGTCTGCATCAGTCATGATGAGTTTGGTAATGCTGCATGAACAAATAATCCCCCAAAATTTAGTGGCTTAAAAAAATACAAAGGTTTATTTTCTAACTCATAACACCTGTCCGTTTCCCAGATTAAGAAGGACTCCTATCATCCTCACACAAGGGCACGAGATGGTGACCTTCACTATCTACTTATCATTCTGGCAGGGGAAATGGGAACATGGTGAATAATGCACTAGTTTTTAATGTTTTGCCCAGAGCCAGCACATATGACTTCAGTTTACATTTCACATGACCTTGCTTACATTCAAGAGGGCAAGGTATTGTACCCATTCTATGTGTCCAACAGGAAGAGAACTAAAATACTTATAAACAACCTGAAACCCTGCCATGGTGTCCTTTGTTTTGTTGATTTTTTTCATTTTCACAAGGTCAAATCTGTTAGTCTTTTCCCTTGTAATATCTGTGTATTGTGTCTTGTATAAAAAGATCTTCCCATTCCAAGGTTATAAAATGTCTCTTATACTTTCTTCTAATATGTTTGAATTTTTTATAAAAACCTCTTGTGCTCTCTAGTATAATTAGAGCTGTGTGTGTGTGTGTGTGTNGCATAACTTCATCTCATCAGTGTTTAGGAGTTCCTAGTTCTAGTATTTTTATTGCTTAATATTGTACATTTACATTTAACTTACCTAAACATTTTTTTTATTTTATGGTGAGAAGTAGAAATCTAACATTTACAACTTACAGATGAAAAGCCAGTTTTTATAACATCATTTTTATATAAACATACATTCTCCCCACTGAATCGAAAATCCACTTTTATTAAATATTTAGTTCATTATGAATTATTTGGATCTGCTTCTGACTCTTTTTACTATTCTCTTGATAAATTTTTCTCACAGCCAATAACATACTGTTTAAATAACAGCACCTTTATATTAAGTTTTAAAGTCCAGAAAGAAAAGTAAAAATAAACACCTATTGCCATTCTGATTGGAATTCCATTAACATATATATTTTTAAAAATGACATTTTACAATATCAGGAAATATTAGGAGAATGGTATGACTATTTCTTTTCTTGTTAAATTTATTACTAAGGGTTTTATATTTTTTGTTTACATAAATGAAAGTTTTTCTATGTCTATGTAACTGGCTACTGAAGATATAAAAGAGCTTTGATTTTATATATTTACCTTATGGCCATCTAGATTACATGCTTTATTAGTAAAGTCGCTAACATAGTCTTAAGTTTTCCAGGAATATAATAAAATCATCTGAAAATGAAACTAACTCTGTTAGATTTTTTTCCACTAATTATATTGCTTAATTTTGTTGCTTAATTACATCATATAGAACCCACAGTGGTAAGTAATAGTGTGGACAGCAAACACCCCTCTGTATTTTTTCTGGTCTTAATAGGAATGGCTTTTATATTTTACTGCTTAATGTAATGTTTGATGGTGGGTTTTTGTAAATATTCTTTATTATGTTTAATTAACTTCCCATCTGTGTCAATTTTATTTAGAGTTAGAAATTCTCAATAAATCTTATCAAATTCTTTTTTGCCATGTGTACTAGGTTAAATAGAGTACCCCCAAAAGTTATGGCCACATGGAATCAGGTAACCTAATTTTGAAATGGGGTCTTTGCAGATGTAATTAGTTAAGCTGAAGTCATACTGGATTATGATAGGTTGTAACCCAATGACTGGTGTCTTCCTAAGAAGAGAAAATAGAGACAAAGACAGACACCAAAGGAGAACTCCATTGATGACAAAGACAGAGACTGAAGTGAAGTGTCTACATGCCAAGGACTGCCGGCAACCACTTGAAGCTAGGAAGAGGCAGGAAAGGGCCACCCTTAGAGACTTGAGAGAGAGCATGGTCCTGTCATACACTGATTTTGGACCCATCGCTTCCAGAACTGTGAGGTAATAAATTTATGTTGTTTTAAGCCATCCAGTTTGGTAATTTATTACAGTAGCCCTAGGAAACTGATATAGCATGTATTGAGAATAATCATATCGTTTTTCTTTTGATTTGTTGATGTGATGAATGGGGCAGATAAATTTCCAATTCGGAACCAGTTTATAATTGTTTAAACATTTTAAATATATATTCATAAGCAGATAAACTTAAGTTGCTATTTTTTAAATTTTATACTTCAATATACAAAAATAAAATTGATATAAAATATCTTTTTAGAGCTATGTATATTAGGTTTTTAATATAAGGTTATGCTAGTTGTATACAATTACTTGAGGCCCTTTCCCCCTTTTTCTAGTCATAAATTGTTTGAAAGCCATAGGGAATATCCAGTTTGAAAGCATATGTTTAATTTAGCTGGGTTTTTTTTTCTGTTTTTGTTTTTTTAAGATTTTATTGGGAAATTGGGGGAGGGAACAGCATTGGGGAATCCAGGAAGGAGAAAAGACAAGTTGCTGTCCTTTTGTTCTTCAGTCTAGTTGTGGAGGACGTTGCTTCACTGGCCCATGTTGGTATTATCATTGCGCTGTTCCCCCAGGTGAGGCAGTCATTCGCCGGCCATTGGACAGCCGCTCACGGTGGCTCATGGCAGCTCATGCCGGCTGCTGGCCTCTCACACTGGCTGCCGGCCACTCATGGTAGCTCACGGCAGCCCATTGCAGCCCCACTGCAGCCTATGCCATTGCCAGCGACTCACGGCAGTCCAGCTCCANTAGAGGATTTAATCATATCATTTTAAAGGTGCCTTCTAGACAGAAAATTATTTGCTTGTCTCTTAAAAGTGAATTTCAGTAAATTCAAATTTTAAAGACACAACTTCCTGAACTTCCTTAGGGTAAAAGAAAATCTCAATAATTCTAATTTAACATGCAAACCATGAATATTCACCACAATCAAATGAATAATAAATCACCCCTGAGTTCAAGTGCTTGCCATGCAAAATTACCTATTTCCTAGAACATTCAGAAATTCGCTTTAAAATTGCTTTTTCTTATTTTTGCTCTTGTGATGGTTGCTCTTCAAAGCAACTTGGAGAATGTGCCATCTTCAGCATTAAGGAGATAAAGGAGAAATGAAGAAAGCAAAATATGGTGCATTAACACAAGGAGAGAGGGAGTCCATGGATCAGAGGGCTGGGCTTTGAAAGACATTTTTTAAATGTCACCAGATAAAATTTATGATATAAAAGGAAATGTTCCTTAGTCGTTCTGAGTATTGTTATCTACATGAATAATAAATCAAAAGGCTCTTT
Source organism: Hipposideros armiger (assembly GCF_001890085.2). Classification (NCBI taxonomy): domain Eukaryota; kingdom Metazoa; phylum Chordata; class Mammalia; order Chiroptera; family Hipposideridae; genus Hipposideros; species Hipposideros armiger. The sequence continues at coordinate 1,377,524 of NW_017731837.1, read as the reverse complement.
ATCCATTTATGACTGAACATTATGACCTTATATAGGTTGGTGATGTGATTTACTCCACTGATGTCAATGACACAGGAACCCAGTGAAAATATCACTGGATAGGCCCCACCTTCTGGAAAATCAGTGAGGCTTGGGAGAACAAACACTTTGAGGGGAAAGCATTAAAAAATACAAATACTTTTGGCACCATTAAATCAGTGAACTCATTAAGATTTCTTTTAAACATTTTAAATGACTACCCTTCAGTCTTTTCTATGTATATAAAAAACCCAAGTACATTGACGCTTAATAGGGTTGTCTATTTCATAATTTGATGGAAGGACCACTAGTATTTTCCTCCAAATTGAATTGAATTACTAATATTTTAACTTTACAGATATGATTCCATTAATATAAAATTTAAAATACATAAAACATAGTAATTAAAAGTCTGTACAATGATGATAAAATTATGAAGTAATGCAAAGAAATGATTATGGCAAAGGACAGAATAGTGACTATCTCCAATATGGTTAGAGGATTAAGATAGGGAGATTTTCAGGGAAATGGTGGATTGTAAAAATACTATATGTCTTGACCTGGATAAACCTTGACACAGGTTTTTATTTATAATTAGTCATTAGAAGGTACATACATGTCTTATACACTTTTCCTATTTTAATTATATTTCACAATTTTATTTAATAGAATATGCTATTCTGAGGTGACTCTCTAGTCTATTACATGGCGCCCACTTATACTAAAAAAGTATGCATTGTTTATCTGAAATTAAAATTTAACTGGACATCCTGAATTTTATCTGGCAACTTTACTTACCCCAGTCAGAACAGTACTGTTAGATTGCAAATACTTTATAAAAAAAAAAAAGACATGAAAATATAACCACAGATACAATACATTCTTAGAAGTCTTAGTCATTGCTGTTTACGTTCAAATAAAATGATAAATTAGTGATTCATGGTTTGTGACCCTCCCCTGAGGTTTTTGTACCCAGAGTTTATAAACAAAAGTAGGCTACATAGATGCAAATTATAATTTGCTTATAGGAAGGCAAAGAAGCTGACCTTTGTGAATACAGCCATGCCTGGGAAAGGAGAGCTTCAAGTCAAAAACAAATCTGAAAAGAATTTTTTTAATTTGCTCTCTTTTTTAAGAAGTGATTTGACTTTTACTGTGTGCATTTGTTTGCACAGGAAAAGAAAAGAGGTAAAACGAATGCTCTACCACTCCCTGATACACGAAGAATTACGCATCTGTCTAACAATACTAACCACTCTGAAAGATAATTATGGATCAATGCTTTAAAAAATATCCTGAATTGCCTGCAGAAATGGCAAAGAGAATTCAATTAAATTATTTGTAAAAGCCAGAGTCTTTTTTTCCCATCCATCTGCTACTTGAAATGGGATGACCTTTCAAATAGTGCTTGCCGTTCTCAAAGCAAACTCTAAATAAAGAAGTGGAGTGTGGCTTTCTTCTATTCCCTCTGCGCCAGGTTCAGCACAGATAGAGCATTTGTACTGACATTCTACACCACTCCAAAAATGCAGATTCGGCTTCTCGACAAAAAAGAAGCATTTTTGGAATATCAATTAGGCTCTGTCCCATGCTTTTAGTCATGACATTTGCCTTCCATCAGAAAAGTGTGCTGCTTGCGAGATAAGTGTTTGGGTACAAGCTACAAGAAGTAATTTACTCCTTGGAGAAAAGTGCAAACCCCACCCCCAGCCAAATGAGAGAAAGTAAACATGTGTGAAGCGTGCAAAGAATCCCTTGTTAAGCTGCCTATGACAGGAGAGCGCATTCAAAAAGGTCAGATGTTTAAGTAACAATAGATACAAAACCGACCTTCCAGAGGCCTCTCAGTGGGTCTTATATAGCAAACTAACAGAATGGACCATTGGACTACTACTAGCTATAAGCAGTGCTTTCTTGACTAAGTCTATATACCTTTTCCTTTGTTTTACTGTTCCCTTTTCCCTTCTTAATTTTTAAAACATTTCTAATTTGATCTTTTATGTGTGTTTTTTTTTTTGTAATCTGGAGTTTTTAAAAACTCAATGTATTTTTCTTGATTAAAGTATAGCAAGCACATTTCAAAATGTTCAAGAAGTACAGGAAAATAGAAAAGATAATTGATTACCACATCACCCAAAGAAAACTACTGCTAACAGGCTGCTGTGTATACTGCCATTCATTTTAATGCCAACATAAGTCACAAAATCGGGTCATGCTATATAATAACTGGAATCGAATATACTGATCAATTTTTCATGCATATCTTTGTATGCTCTAAATGGAAATCTACTTATAAATATATAGAGATTTATAGCTTTTTAGATTATTATAAACAAAGCTGTAATGAATTGAACATCCATACACATATCCTTGCATGTAAAATAAGTCAGCACTTTCTCCCAGCCCTATTCCCAATCCATTTTTCCCATGGTAATCAAGAAAATACAGAAACAAAAAATAGAAACAATTAATTGTTTATCCTTCCATATCTTTCTCTAGCTTCATACAATTATGTGCAAACATAGATTTGTATATAGAACCATTCTTTTCTTTTTCATTTTAATAGGTGCATACTTTCCTATTATAATTATTCAACCAAATGATTCTTCACTTACTATATCATGGACATGTTGGACATCACATATAGATCCAACTAGTTATTTTAATTCACTGCGTGATATTCCATAGTATAGTTATAATATAAATATATTCAACATTTTCCCTACTAACANTCTCCAAGAGAATTAAGTCAAAACATAGATGGATTGACCTAGAAGGAGAGCCACTGGTCTTTGTCAGATAAGTATGATTACTTGGCGGCATTGCTTAGTAGAGCTGCAAAGAATACTGAGGAAATGAAGCAGGCTAATTTAGGGAAGTCCAGAAGGGAAACCTGTGACCATAATGAGGACATGGGTAGGAAATATTAAGATGCTGAATATTGTCTGGGCATGATCCTGTCCTACTAGAATGGGTGTACTCCTGAGACTATAGATATTCTCTTGTCAGTGTTAGCCAATGTAATCCAACATGAAAGACAATTAAAAGCATCATAACTCTTTAAAAACAAACAAGTGTTTTCATTTTTATGGAAGCCTATAAAACAAGGGATTAAGAGCACGGGCTCTGATGTCAAACTATAAAGTTCAAATCTTGGCCTTGCCCCTCACTGGAATGCTACACAACTTCTTTTTCCTTACTTCTTGCATCTGCAAGCTGGGGATAGTACTGTTACCTCACTAGTTGCTTTAGAAGCATCAGCTATGATAATACATGTAAAGTTCCTAGCACAGTGTCTAACCACTACAAGAGTTGAATATAACTGCTGCTATTGTTGTTGCTGCTGCTGCTGCTGTTGTTGCTTCTGCTGCTACTAGAGAGAGACTGCAAATCATTCTATTGGGTTGTCGGAAAAGTCATGACGCATTTTTGCAATGAAAAACATAGAAAAAATACGTCATGACTTTTCTGACAACCCAATAGATACAAACAGGGNCATTTATTTGTATCTTCTTTTATTTTTTTCTTCAGTGTCTTATAATTTTCTGAGTACAGGTCTTTTACTTATTTGGTTAAATTTATTCTTAAGTATTTTGTAGTTCTTAAAGCGATTATAAATGGGACTGTTTTCTTAATTTCTCCTTCCAACAGTTTATTATTGGTATATACAAATGCAACTGATTTCTGAGTATTGATTTTGTATCCTGCTACCTTACTGAATTCTTCTATCAGTTCCAATAGTTTTTTGATGGAGTCTTTGGAGTTCTGTCTATATAGTGTCATGTCATCTGCATATAATGACAATTTTACTTCCTCCTTACTGATTTGGATGCCTTTTCTTTCTTTTTCTTGTCTGATTGCTATGGCTGGAACTTCCAGAACTATGGTGAATAAAAGCTAAGAAAGTGGACAGCCTTGTCTTGTTCCTGATCTTCAGGAGAATGGTTTTAGCTTTTTCCCATTGAGTATAATGTTAGCTATGGGTTTATCATGGCCTTTATTATGTTGAGATACGATCCCTCTATTCCCACTTTGCTAAGAGTTTTTATCATAAATGGCTGTTGTATTTTGTCAAATGCTTTTTCTGCATCTATTGATATGATCATAAGATTTTTATTTCTCATTTTGTTGATGTGGTGTATCACATTAACTGACTTGTGGATATTGAACCAACCTTGTGTACTAGGGATGAAACCCACTTGATCATAATGTATGATTTTCTTAATATATTGCTGAATTCTGTTTGCTAAGATTTTGTTGAGGGTTTTTGCGTCTCTGTTCATCAGAGATATCGGCCTGTAGTTTTCCTTTTTTGTACTGTCTTTGTCTGGTTTTGGAAACAGGGTGATAGTGGCTTCATAGAAAGAGTTTGGGAGGCTTCCCTCCTTCTGCATTTTTTGGAACAGTATGAGAAGAATAGGTGATAATTCTTTATTGAATGTTTGGTAAAATTCACTTGTGAAGCCATCTGGTCCAGGGCTTTTGTTTGTTTGGAGCTTGTCGATTACTGATTCAATTTCCTTGGTATCAGTCTATTCAGATTTTCTGTTTCTTCTTGAGTTANTTTTTTAAAATGCTGATTTCTTTTCAGCTTCTAACAAATTTTAATTCTATTATGGCATTCTGGTTTTTTTACCATGTTTTCTTGACAAATGGGTCTCCTTTTCCTACCCTTCCTACTTTCTATTAGTCTAAGCTTATTATCTCATTTCTGTTTCCTAAGATTATTAAGGATACTAAACTTCTACAGAATTTTTCATATTCCTAGAACAAATCATCCTGGGAGGTCAACTTTTACTCTGAGACTCTGAGATACAATTCCCTTTTTCTTCTCCATCAGGATTATTTTTTAATTTTTAGTTTATCATGGAAGAGCCAGTGTTTGCCAAGTAACAGATGATAATTGTCCTTCCTTGTGTCTCATTTGAATCCCCTACAGCTGGATCATAAATTGGTTTGCAGAATTTATATCCCAATTCCCAGCCTCTTAAAGGTTTTCCATCTAGTAGAGCTTCTTCGGTTGACATAGACTCTCCTCCTAGCACCAGTGCCTGAATGTTGAATATAAATATGAAAAACAACAATCCCCAGTGTCCCCTTTACCTTAAGCATAGCTTTGGTGCTTGAACTATGACAGACATTGACAAATATACTTCCAAAAATATTATTATCTGATGCAGTAGGCAAAATAATGCCTACTTCCTAGAAGCTGTGAATATATTGGGTTACATAGCAAAGGACAATTAAAGTGACAGATGGAATTAAAGCTGCTAATGATCCGGTCTTAAAATAGAATGATTATCCTGGATTACTCACATGGGATCAATGTCATCAAAAGGATCCTTAAAGAGGAAGACAGAGAGGTAGAACAGTCAGAGTCAGAGTGATGTAATATGAGAAAGACTTGACTGGCCATTGCTGACTTTGAAGATGGAAGAGGGCCACAAGCCAAGGGATGCAGGCAACTTCTAGAAGCTGGAAAAGGCAAGGATACATTCTCCACTAGAGACTTCAGGAAAAAAATTTCAGCCTATCCGATACCTTGATTTTATCCCATTGATATCCATTTCTGACTTCTGACCTCCAGAACTTTAAAATAATAAATCTGTGTTGTTTTCAGCCACAATGTTTGTCGTAATTTATTACAGGAACCATAGGAAACTAATACAGGACCATCTCTGTGACTGACCAACCACTATTTGCATTCTGCACATGAACATAGAAAAAAGAAGCCTTTATTAATATGGTGCTTCAAAAAAAGTACTTACAATGTATGTAATTAGTCTCTGCATGTTTCAGATCCAAGGAAAAGATGGCAGTCAAAGGGTTAAAGGTCTTTCCTCCTACTAGCCCAGCACAAGAACCAGTCAGCTGAAATTGTTTATCCTATTTAATTCTAATAAGTAGAATCCTCTATTGTAGTGGTTCTCAACCTGTGGGTCACAACCCCTTTGGGGGTCGAACGACCCTTTNACTAGGAGGATACATATACCTTTCTTCCCACACTACTGTATTTGGATTGAATCAAAAGAGGACAATCCTAAAATAAAGAGAAGACCCATTCTATAGTTAAGGATATAGAAGTAGCTCTTATAGTTGGTTAGAAACCCTAAATAAACCTATAAGGCCTGTTTTCATCAGAATCATCAGGGCTGTGTCACAAAAAAACCTAGATGATCCATCTTCAAGTCACTGGATACTCTCCTGGAATCAGCAAAACTATGCAGAAAAATGCTTCACATGTCCATTAAGGCACAAAAAAGCTCCCATTTTTGGGAAACACTTTTTAAAAAAGTTAAAAAAATAATTATTCCTCCCTCACACCTGCACACATTTTAAATATCTTCAGCTTCTCTAAGAAACAATTTTATCTACAACTCTCCCAGACTTAATACTCATATTGTTTTATTCATAGCAGATGGAGGAAATTAGAGTAGCATATTTGCTCTAAAATCATTAGTGTTGTATCAGCACTTCCAATCTAAATGGCATTTCAAGGGGTTATTGTCATGGGGATCAAGAGTTTGCTCTAGGCACAAAGAGACATAAAAACAACTTTGAAATTTTTTTTTGCTGGTAGCTTTTACATTTTTTTTTTTTTAAATTTCTTCAACATCACTCTAGTTAGATTTTAAATAAAGTCAAATGGGAGAACACAGTGGTCTGGTTTAGTCCCTGGTCATATTTTCTTCACTGCTGGTCAGTCCTCTGATAAATCATCATAGCTCCTTAATAAGAGCAATGTTCTCAAGGCTGACCATCCACTGCTGGGTTGTTTAGAAGACTGGGAATTGATTCTTTATGTTCAGCTATCATCAGCCTGCCCTTTAGCCTCCTGGAATGCCTAAAAGTAAACTTCATATTTAAGTGATGAGTGTCAGATGACTGCCACTCTGTCCAAGAGCTAAACAGTCCCTGGCTTAAGAATGAACCCATCCACATGTGTTTCTTTAGCACGTACTATGTTATGTCCACTGTGGAAATGTTTTAAGTTTAAAACATTACATACCTGGAAAAATGCCATCTTGTGCAGACCTATGACTCATCACAGAGAATGATACCAGACAGCAACAAGCATACTTTATATTTCTATACTGCATTATGATCTTAAAATTACTTTCATGATACCTGTTTATTTTATCCTCATAGTAAATCTATAATGAATGCAGGATAAAAGAGGAAGGAAACATAAACACAGAACTCCAGAGATGAAAGTGACATTGAAGATTATCAATAACCTTTTACAGATAAGAAAAGAGGCCAAAGGGAAATATGAGGACTTTTGCCATCACGCACAATGAGGCTTGAAGGGAGCTAAAGTGAAGGCCATTCACCACGAGAGTGGTAAGAGTGAGTCACAAGAATAAGACAAGACAGAAAAACAAGATGGAGTAAAGACCACTAATTCTAATTTAATGTGTGTGGGTTTTTTTAAAAGCAATTCTATTGAATTCAAGTTTGAAATTCAATGTTGGTCTCCAAGGACCACTTGGCTACAGTGGTGTTATGCCATTTACTAAATACCTTAGAGAGAAATACAATTTTAAAATCCATAGTTTCCAAAAATACATGCAAGTCCTTAAACAACACATTCATGTTGTGGTAAATGGTATACACACATGCATGTGAAAATTTAAAATTCACGATGTAACTATTGAAAGGAGCCTTAACATTCTCTAATTCAATTAAGAATCTACACATGCATTTCCTAAACATTCACCCTCGACCTACCTCCACTCTCCCGCCCCAGCAAGGCCTAAGCTGATTGACTTAATATTGTGACCTCTATTATACAATACATTTCAACAATGCACAGGGCTGTATCCTATTATCTTTTATTCAATAAACAATAGTCATTTTCTATGACTCAGTCCATAGAAAATTTTTTAAATTATTTTTTAAAATCTGCATCTGAAATATCACAATTTTAATAAGAGATCACGTATAGAAAAGTAGAAAAGGAAAAACATTAAAAGTGGAATCATTAAAAACAAAAGAAATTCAAAATGGTAGTGAATGATGGTATCAGGGTTAGAGGACAAATCTCTGTGTTGGAATAAACAATATATTGTCAGAATGCACAATAATAACCTCATTTTAAAACTGCTTTCCATCACCTTTTAAACGCATGGGAATAGAGAATGTAAAACACAATGCCTGATGCACCATGGAAAGTTTTATAATTCTCTTCAAAAAAAGAAGAACAAATATCTCTATTTTCCATTTCAGATCTGCACAATATATTCCTGTATCCCATTTACTCTGATTCATTTACATTTTGCTGAATTCTGTTTTTATCCATTTTCATCATTGAAAAGATAAAAAAATAATCAACAACAACACAAAGCCCTCAAAAGATGCTTTCAGATGAAATTGCAAAGAAAATAAGTACATGAATTAGTTCAGAAACATTCAAGTTTATACAAATGTGGCAGTTACATCTCTCCTCATCTTGTCCGAGAATTAATCGTGCTATTGCAATGAGACACCAGCCTACTCCACGCAGACAGGCGCCCAAGCCAGAAGCAAACTGAATCACAACACTGCCTCCTGATTCTTTTCACAGAGCTACATTTTTGACATTTCCTTCAATATTCTACCCAGTCGCAGTGTTACTATGACAAAAAAATTTCTGTAGGCATGACTGGCACATCTGTGGTGAGTGGCAGGGAATAGAAACGAGCAACAGGTCCCTTTGGTGGCTCCCAAAAGCCCACAGGCATTCTGCAAATCTTTTGCATATGTGTTATTAGGATACAAAAAATGGAAACCGTGATGACAATTGTAATCACTCGACAGGCAATTCTATGATCTACTATAACTTTATAACGGGAAAGCCTCTGACACACAGGAAACTGACAGGCATGTATTCTCTCCCTGCCTCTCAATCTCCTTAAATGTTTATATGAGGATTTGACCCATGGATGGAGATGACCTTAACATAGTATTTATTTCACCTAAGGACAAATTATAAATGGCTAAATTTGACTACAAGGGAATTTTCTTGATTATTTTTAATTTGACTCAAATTACCTCTCTGGGCTCTAGAATTTTCTCCCAGACCCTGGGAGATGTCAGGTGTCAGTAATCAGAGTTACCTAATCTACAGTCAGCATGGCACTAAGTTCTGCCTACAAGGTAGCAATTAGAGTCAAGTCTCTTCTGGAAATGCCAATTACTGCTCTTTGTCTTCCCTGTTGAATGTCTCCTTAATATAAGATTGACATATAATTTTTATCCGATCAAGTTAGAAAATATTATTTAAAATAACACTCATAGTTGGCAAGAGTGCAGGGAAAGAAGCATGCAGAAAGACGCTGGTGGGAACGTAAACTGGAACAACCTTTTTGGAAAACACTCTGCCAACATATATCATGACGTTTTTATCCTACCAAATTCACCGGTATTAGTTTAGGAACATTGTTCCATATTTTTAAACGGTCTTAAAACCAGACTTTTTCATGTCTGTATAGCATTTTGTTATGTAAATATACCACAGTTTTTCATTGTTTCCACATATGTCAACATTTTAGTTATTTTCAGTTTGGGTTATTATTACTATATATGTATTATTATGCTATAGAGAACATCTCTATAAGTACATTTTTAAATTGTATTCTGTTTATTCTTGAGGATAGATTTGTAGAAGTGGAAATACAGAGTCTAGCAAGGTTTACTTTCAAGTGTAATTTCATCCTAGCAACTAAGGAATTGCAATCAACAAACCAATTCCTAGACTAGAATTCCAGTGGATCATCATTTACTAGGAGAAATCTATGTGGTGATAAAACTGATCCTGCTTATTAACACAGCCTTGATAATGGGTAATGCCTCTGAGGAAACCAACTCAGATAGCATATATGACTGAGCAGTCATTAACTCCAAAAGAACAAATCAGGTCCTACCAAAAAAGACATTCATTTCAAGCAAAGGCACAGCCTTTTAATGAATTAACAGCTGAGTTGATTGCCTTGTGTCCTAGAGGAAAGATCCTCTTCCCAAATCCATTAATGTGTAAGACCCATGAACAGTCTTATCATCATCGCTTTCCATTAGTTTGCCTGTCTTTTGAAGCCCAATAAACAACCCGAGCTTATAAAACTGAAAAGCCAGAAGGCAGGGCAACATTTTGTAGTTGCCAAGCCTTACCTCCCCGGTGGCACAAGTAGGCAAGTTACTATCTAGAGGCTGCTTTAAAGGAAAACATGACCCACCCTTAAATTAAACTCCAGATTTTAGAAGCCAATGAATAATGACATACCACTTGTTAACCTAACATATTGGAAAATATTTAAAATGGTAATATTCGTTGTTGGCAAGGGAACAATACTTCCCAAAGCATATTCCATGGAAAAATATTTTCATGATTAATTGAGTTCAGAAATAGTGAGAGCTGAACAAAGTTCAAGTTGAATCTTTAATTTGCTGTTACAAGCTGTGAATCGCCATCTTTTTAATGTTTGGCTTAATCGAAGACCAACAGATTCTCATAGGTGCTTTCTGCATTGTATCGTGATATATTATTATGGTTGAAGCATGTCAAAAAAATCCACGGGGAATATTTTAACAGCCTTTCCACATAAGTGTGAATATTTTTCTCAGACACTGCATCAAAACTTTACAATTGGTATTTTCTTTAATTTTTAGTTGCATTTTAGAACCTGAAACCTTTCAGTGCTCTATTATGTGAAAATCCATGGTCTATATTGCACTTTGAATGGATTCTTTCCCATGCAAAATTTTGTAAAAGCATGCACTGTTCTGGTCGAAAATATTGGCTCACTGTATTATGCAGATCTTCCAAATGTTGACATATTTCATTATATGATATAAAAAAGAATCACACTCATTAATATCACCATCAATCTCATCAAAAAGTCTTTAAGTATTGGGAAGCTGTCAAGCTCATGGTGGCAGATACAAGTTTTCCAAAATTCTAATTTCTGCTTGAAAGCCTGAATTTATCACTGGCAACAAATACTGTCCAACAGTTTCCTTAAAGTGACAGGCTCAGTTTATGCATGTTTGAGAAAATGTCCATCAACTATGGAAGTCTGAATAACCCTATTTCATCTGACAATTGTTCTTGCAAGTAAAAAATGGTGTTCCATAGAAAATGGCATTTCAGCTCACAACTGAGACAGTTGCTTTTCTCACGCAACCATGAAACGATTCATTCCACAGTGCTCAATTCATGCTACAGTTTTACCACCATATTGCTTGTGCACCATCAGTGCAAATGTCAACACAGTGAAAAGAAAGGCAAATAACAACCTAGTATTATAATAATATAGTTCTGACCTTGCAGACATCCCGAAAGGGTCTCAGAGATCTCCAGGGTTTCATGAACCACACTTAGCTATTCTAGGCTGAACATCTGGGTCTGGCAATAAACAATCAGTTGGGGAAAAAGAGGAAAGTTCTCATTATCACTTTATAGCTCATCCCCTGGTCATGGCAATTCACGGATATCAGGTGGCAGATCCACATTTTCCTGCAATGTTCACTATTTTGTCCTTAGTATTGAAAGCCACTTGGTCCCCTCTCAGGACCATACTCACGTGTGCAGCAGCCATGCCTCTTCCATGGAGTCAAAGCCAAAGAGAACCTACTGGACCAGCTCACAGGCAGAAATTCTGTGCTTCTCTTGGCTCCAGGCCCAGCAGCAGCATGAGAAATGCTGTGACTTATCTACAGAAAAGTTCTACAAGAAGGTATTTGGAAACTGATTTGTCTGCAGCTTGGAAGGGGCCATGCATGCATGGCCACACAGGCTCTCTCTGGTAAGGAAGGCATGGCCAACTTAAATTAAACTGCCTGGGTCTTTATCTGAATGGGCAGCCTATAGCCCCATTTAATAGACCATCCATAGAACCTACCTATTTTGAATCACATTTCTAGAGCAATGATTCTTGAACTATGGTTCTTGAATCACGCATCAGAATCAAGTGGCATGCTCATTAAAATGCACACTACTGAAACGTATCACGGCCTACTAAAGCAGAGCACCTGAGGGAGAGGCAGGGCCGCCGGACAGCAGTGCAGCTCATGCACAGCACACCTTACACAAGCTAGACAGTTGTTGAAGGAATCTGTAGCTTGGAATTTGCATTTTGAACAAAGTGTCTGTGTCAATCTTTGGTATACCAGAACTTGAGAGAGTATTCTAGAGCAGTTGTTCTCAAACTTTACTGTGCCTTAGAATTACCTGCCTTGGGTTTGAAAATAGAGATTTCTATGTGCCATGCTAGGCCTACCTAATCAGAATCTATGGGGTAGAAACCTGGGCATCTGTATTTTCAAGGAGCTTAAGAGCCAGTTCTGTGGTCTACCAAAACGTGAAGCCATTTTTCTAGACTCAGGATGCGACAGGGGTCTACAAGAAACCAGTCCTATGAAAACTGAAGACAACAGACACACTAACTGCTTAGGAAACTATGGTATCATTTAGATAGTCTATTTGGTGGCTATAAATTCATTTTTTAAATATTCAATAACTTTTCTTTTAATCCAGCTTTCTATGCCCCTCTGTTATTACATTTGTTTTCATTCTTAGTACGGTATTGGATCTCAACCTTGTATGTTACTTCACCAACATCTTGAAATTTATTTAGCTAGACTCTTCTGTACATAAATGCAGCTATACATAGTCGACTATTTTTTTAAAAGGGATTCTTAGATCCTTCAGGTGAAAAAACAAACTTTAAAATTACCAAATTAACTCAGAGTTTTAAAAATCATTCAAGTTTCATATTATGTACTTAACAATAACAAAAAAAAATTTTTTTAAAGACTCAATGTAAATGTCATGTCTGACAATGATCCTATTCCTGGGATCTTTTACATGAAACAGAGTGGGGAAGAAAGATTGTATGACTGCCAAAATAGAATTAAATTATGTGGAAACAAAGAAAAGAAACAAAGGCAAAACTCACTTCTTGCAGAAAACAGGGAAGCATGCAGATAAGTCAGTGATTTTCCTTCTAACCATTGAAGGAGGGACTTGTAGCTTTAACAGTTGTAAGGGCCTCTAGTTTAAGTAAAAGCAAAATAAAACCCAGCTATTCTGTTGTTCTAGATGCCAGATCTGCCAGTCACTCAGGAGAAGTACACAGGCCCAGGCAACTGATATTTATGCATTCAAAAACTAGATATCTGTGAATGAAGACAAGTATTTCATAAACTCCACCAGACAGAACAACTGCTTAATGGAATGTCAAGAGTTGGAAAGGGAGCAAAGAGTGGGGGTAATTCTAAGGTCAACTTAGTTTGGAAAACCGCTTAGTTATACAGAGTGAAACAAAGTCTTTTTACTGTCTGACTTCTCAGAGCCCTCCTGTGCTGATGATGTTCACCATACCTTTCCAAGAAGGAAATAAAGCATGCGGCTTTTTCCAAATGTTTGACACTTTTTATTTCACTTAGTTTCCTGTTAGGTTAGCAGTCCCTGGGACATACTCAGGAAGCACTGATACAGATAGATCAAGCAGTTACGGCAAATGTTCAGGTATATACCTGAATTATGGTAGAAGAATCTAGATGCCACAGAAGTGATGAAGGCATCCCCAGGAGTCAGCTCCACTAAGTCAAGTCCCTTAGTCTCCCTCCAACAGCGTCTTCAACTCTGAAAGATGAGGCTTATTATAAAGTGCCTTGGGATGATTGGGCAGGGAACACTAAATAAGATTGCCCTCATTACAGAGCAGATGATCCAGTAAACCACCCTATTACTTACTAAGTTCAGAGCCTTACGTTTTGTGTTTTTTTGTGTGTTGTTTTTTTTTTTACTTTTTTTTAACTGCACTTCAATTTGGCCTAAGAGATCTATACTGAAAAAAACAAACCAAATGCTCATAGAAAATGCATCCAGAAACTGGGATGTAAGTTTTCTGATTAGACCCTTCTCTGCTTACACATTTTTCAATGGTTGCCAGTTACCTACAGATAAAATCCAAATTTCTTAGCCTGGTGTACCACCTTCCCAGGTTGTCTCCAACTGACTTCATACCAACAGCTCCATCTTTCAGGAGCCATGGAGTGTATGGTTAAGGTCATGGGATTTGGAGGTGGACAGACATGGTAAAAATGCAGGCTCCACGTCAGCACGTCCTAAGTTATTTCATTTCTCTAAGCCCTTGATTCTCAAAGTGTGGTCCATGGACCAGCAGCATCAGCCTCATTTGGAGCATATTAGGCAGAATCACAGGCCCCATTGCAAACCTACTGAATCAGAATCTGTATTTTAACAACATCCTCAGGTGATCCCCACACACATTAAAATTTGAGAAGCAGTTCTGTAATTCTCATCAGCTCCTCTGAAAATCATAGGTAATAATAGTAAGCAATAGTGAAATTGGACGTGGCAGTCATTTTCCTCTCCTGCCCCGTTGAGTCCAAATCCTAAGGATTTCACCACCTCAATATCATTCAGGCGTGCCCACCTCTCCCTCTCCCTTCACTCCCTTAGTTCAGGTCATTCTCATTTCTGTCCAGACCAACTGCAATGGCCATCCAGCTCATCACAAGGCATCCGTCCACTCTTGTTTCCTCTTCTCCGTTTTCCTACTGCAACCAGAGGGATCTTCTAGGGACATGCAAATGCGACCAGAGCTTCCATTTGCTTTCAGAATAAAGGCCAGATTCCTTTACCAGACCAACCACCTCTGCCAAAGTGGCCCTGTCCCCCTCCGTGTCTTCTCTTCCATCATGCTTCCCTGCTCCAAAAGCACTGCTTTTCCTTCAGTCCCCTGTACCAGCCATCCTCCTTCCCCAGACAGGACATTTGCAAAAGCCATCTTTCTCTCCCCTCTTTGCCTGGTTAACTCCTCCTCAGTCTTTAAATGTCATCTCAAATGTCATCCACCCTGAGAGTATTCTCGGATCCTCCTCCCCAAAAACCCACACTACCTGGCCCATTGCCTGCACCCCATAAGTATTTGTTAAATAAATGAATGTGTGAATTAATGAATGTTCAATCACATGGTCGTTGTAGCAGTGGATTGATAAAGAACTTGGCACAGTGCCTGGCAGAGAGCCAGAGCACAGTGCTGCGCTGGGCACTCTGGATTTCGAATATGAGAACCGCTAAAAACGAGACCCTAAGCAGTGCTCAATGTGGCTAACAACTAGAATCACTAGCAAACTTTTAAATCTCTCAGTGGCCAGGCTCTGCTCTAGACCAGTTAAATCAGGCTCTCTGGGGTGGGACCCAGGCACCTGATGGTTTTTTAAATTCCACAGGGGATTCCAACGTGCAGCCCAGGTGGAGAAACTGCTTTACCCTTTTCTCTTCGTGCCTCCCAGCTTTCCAGAGGAACTCATGCTGAGTGACAAGAAGACTCATTATTTATGGCACGATCCACGGCCTCACTTCTCCCATAGAAAGAGACAACACTAGGAATCTGTGTAGTCAAAGTCCAGCAATTCATTTCCCTTGGGCCCCTTGACAGCAGCCAGATGGTGGAAACTCTCCATGTATCACAGAAGCCAAACTGAAACCTTTCCGGGGAAATCCAAGTTGCCTGAACCACTGCTAGGAGGAGGTGCAGCAAAACGAGATGATTCTGGTCCTCAGGGTTAAGTGTTGATTTAACAAAACTCATCAGGATTCCATTATAAACCTGTCATAATTGTTTCGGAGAAGCAATTACTTTATGGGAGCAATTAATTTCAACTGCTCAAAAAAGGTTAGACCTCCTGAGTGATCAGCCAGGCAACAAGAAATAGGTGAGCTGGGAACCGCTTTAACTTACCGTCTGTCTCCTTCGCTCTTCAAGAATTGGGAGCATCAAGAGACCAACTGTGCTCTAACAGGCCTGCTTTCCTAATGACCAGCCTTCTGTGAGGGGAAGTAGATATTTCAGCACAGACATGTCGCACTATGTTTCACACTCATTTTGAACTTTTCAAAACGTGTTGTAAGTGATGAGGAGTGTCCAAAGACCCTTTATGTCTCTGAAGGCCTTAAAACACACACACACACACACACACACACACACACACACACACAGAACCAAAATGCCTTACTTTGCCACACAAAGGAGAATATAGATAGGCCTCAAACAATCTGAGCACCGTTTAAAACTAAAACCTACCAAATCAGAGTTGATGCTATGCCAACACAAAGGCAGCAGAATCGTTTTAAAAGGCACAGATTGCTCTCTGGAAATAATATCCCAGTGGGCTCAATTCCCCCTCTTCCTGTTTCTCCACGCTGGTAAATTGGGGGGAAAAAAGTATGATTCATAAATATAAATTTTTGACTTTTTAAATCATACCCTGACATATTTGTCCTCGAACCTCAGCCAAATGAGAATACATAGATAATGAAAATTTTACAGTAGGTGGTTCCAGGATGCAGTCTTTTCAAGATCCTCAAATGAAAGGCACTATTAGAAAGATTATTATTATTATTAATCATTATTATTATTTCAAGCACCCAGAAAAACCACAATCAATGATTAGCCATAATAATTAAACTAACAATAATACATCTGGAATAGGCTCCATGGTAATATGTATTTCATGCTTATAGTTCAAATTAATTAAATCTGGTGGTGTTAGACATACCAGTTAGGAGCTGGAGAGCACCAATATTCACATTAGCTTCCACTTTGAAAGATATTAGGAAAAGAGAAGGAGGAAATTGAGGCTATACACAGCAATGGTAAATAGGCTCATAGATCATGTGGTCAGGAGTAACTTAGCTGTTAGGAAAACATGAAAGCTGGTAGTTCCATCCTCACTTTGCTTCAAAGTCAGTGACTGGGCTGCCCTTCTGAGGCAAGAGATCTGAACCCTAAAATCAAAGTCATTATACAGAGAAGGGGTTGCTTTCTTCTCTCTGCCCGTAATGCCCCTTACCAGTAGATGTAGAATAGAGGGAGAATTCATCATTTCCAGGTCACAGACCTCAGGAAGTAAAAAAAAAAAAATGGGGAGTGGGGGTTGGTGTGTCACACGGGGTAGGGAGTTCCAGCCTATGGCTTCACTTGTCTCACTCCACCCTACAGATTCAGAGATACCCATCTTGGGCTCTGTTGTCCCCTGTGAGTATTCCCTAAGGCAGTTTCTCAGCTTCCGCACTGTTGACATTCTGCCCAGGTCATAACGTATTTTTCTATGTTTTTCAATGCAAAAATGTGTCATGATGTTCCCGATGACCCAATATTTGTTATGAAGCTGTCCTGTGCATTGTAGTGTATTTAGCAGCACAATCCTTTACCCTATAGATGCTAGTATCACCCCCTCCTCAGTTGCGGCAACTGAAAATGTCTCTAGGCATGGCCAAAAGTCTCCCTGGGGGACCAAAATCACCCTGATTGAGAACCATTATTCTAAGGCTTTAATTTGCGTGTTTCTGCAGCACAGCCAGGAAGAAAAACAAGCTAAGAACAGAGACCAACTTCTAGACCTTCTTCTCATTAGAGACGAGCACACATTGAGCTGCCAGCTGTGTGCAAGGCAACACTCTTCCCAGGACACACTGACTCCTCTTCCTAAAGGTTTCTGCACATATTGGCTTATAATAGATCATATGGAAATTCAGAACCTGGCATCCTTCTATTCTCTGTGCAGTAAGGAGTACACACAGCACACCTGAGACAGCCTATACAGAGGGAGGCCTGCCTGCGAGGGGGGTCCTTTTCTGACATCTGGGAACTTGGGCTGGTAAACAGTTCCCTCCATGGATATAAATTTCTCCCTAAATAATAGGCATGACCACCCTGTCTTTATTGTTTGTACAAATAGTATGGTTTGTGCCAAACACCACTTCGCTTCCAGGCGTCTGGAATATGGGGTGTGCTAAGCAGGTCAGCCCCCAGCAGAAAGCTTATGCAGAGTCTCTAAGGAGCTTCCTTGCTGAATAACACTCGATGTCTCAGCTCATTGCTGGAAGAAGGAAGCACCTACTGCATGACTCTGCTGGACGAGGATTCCTTGAAGTGTGCACCTGATTTTCTCCAAACTTCCCACCATGCTGACTTTCCCTGTGCTGGTTTTGCTTTGTATCCTTTCACTGGAACAAACCATAATCATGAGTGTAACAACTTGTGAGTCCTGTGAGTTCTTCCAAAATATTGGGGAAACTGGGGGTAGTATTAAGGCCCAGCAACACAGTCCATTCAACAAATATACTTTATTGTGTGCTTCTATTTCTAGACGCAGTTTATAGCAGAAAATTCAACTAAGTCTCAGTCCTCACCCAACTGAGGAGTAACCAGGAAAGCATTTACTCCAGCATCCTTCACGCTTCTTTCACGGAAAACAAGCCCTGTGGCATCTTGTTTGTTTGTTTTTATAACAGCTTTTACTCAGATATAATGCACACACCATACAATTAACCCATCTAACGTGTGTAATGCAATGGTTTTTGGTATAGTCACAGAGTTGTGCACCATCACCACTATCAATTTTCAAACATTTCATCACCCCATAAAGCAAGCCCATACCTGTTAGTAGTCACTACTCATTTCCTCCCAACCTCCCAGCCCTAGGCAACCACTAAGCTCTTTTCTGCCTGTATGGATTAGCCTGTTCTGGATATTTCATATAAATAGAATCAGACAATATGTATTTTTTTGTGACTGGCTTCTTTCATTTAGCACTACATTTCAAGGTTCATCTATCTGTAGCATGTTATCACTACTTCATTTCTTTTCATTGCTGAATAATTTCTCATTGTATGGATGTACCACATGTTATTTATCCATTCATCAGCAGATGAACATTTGGGTTGTTTACACTTCGGCTGTCATGAATAAGCTGTGGCAAACATAGTGTACAAACATTGTGTACAAGTTTTTGTGTACACACGTTTTCTTTTTCCATGGATAGATAGCTAAGAATGAGATTGTTGGGCCACATTTATGTTAAACATTTTAAGAAATTTCCAACTGTTTTCCAGGGCAGCTGCACCATTTTACTTCCAACCAACAGTGCATGAGAGCTCCAATTTCTACACATCCTCACTAACCCTTGTTATTATCTGTCCTTTTGATTATTGCCATCCTAGTGCATGTAAGGTGGTATCTCTTTGTGGTTTTGATTTGCATTTCTCTGATGGCTAATGATTCTGAGAATACATCATAGGTGTATTGTCCATTTGTATATCTTCTTGGATAAATATCTATTCAGATCCTTTGCCCTTTTTTAATTGGACTCTTTGTCTTTTTGTTATTGAGATGTAAGAGTTATATATTTTGGATGCAAGTCCCTTATCAGATACATGATTTGCAAAAAATTTCTTCCACTATGTGAGTTGTCTTTTTAGTCTCTTTATGGTATCATAAGAAACATGAAAATTTTACATTTTTATGTCCAATTTATCTATTTTTTTCTTATTTACTTTCATAAACATCATATCTAAGAAACCATTGCCTAACCCAAGGCCATGAAGATTTATGCTTATGTTTTTAAGAGTTTTATAATTTTAGCTCTTCCATTTAGGTCTTTGATCCATTTTGAATTAATTTTTGTATATGGTGTAAGGTAGAGGTTCTACTTCACTTTTTTGTACATGGATATCCAGTTGTCCTGTGGCATCTTTGAATCACTACCAGAGATAAGTTTCCTGTAAATTTGTGGCTACACAAGTTATTAAACAGATACCAGCATGTGGAATCTAGGTATATAACCAACAGCTTTTGTAAGCTTCTGCATTTGGTCTTTTTTTCCACTTTAGGTTAGGAATATTCTTAATATTCTGCTGTACTTTAAGAAGCAGCGCTACTATTGTTAGCTGGCTAGTACTGCTATTATTAACTGATGTGTTACTACTAACAATAACTAGTAACTACGAGTATTTAGTACTTAGTGTGTGCCAAGCACTATGCTTGTATTTAACACGCATTAACCTATAAGCACTTTGCATGCTTTGACTGGTATCTTCCCACCAACATCATGAGAGAAGCAGAACCTTATCTTGCAGGTGATAATACTGAGGGTGAGGCTACCAATGTAATTTTCCTGAAGTCACAGAGCTAGCAGAAAAAAAAGGATAATAAATTGAAGAAATGAGCAGCACTGGAAAATGGGGGCCAAGAAATGTCTGGTAACAATTTCTGACAAACAGTAGATAAGCATACATGCAAAACATCCAAATATAAACAAGCCAAAACCTAGGACTAGCCAATGACATTCTCCTATGTGGTCAGGAAGCTGACAACAAAGGATTGGTCTCCCTCTCAAACCCAACATAGGGTTAGAAATCTTATCGCTCAAGATGTCACTCAAGATTGATCTGATGGCTGAAAAGGTTTTTGTCAACACTCCAAAAATTGCATTAGTGACGAGGTGATTCATGAAGTGAGTCAATTAGAACTAGATTAGGAATTCAGATATGAAGTCAATTACTTCCAATCTGAGAATTAGGAATTCATCAACCAACAGTATAATAGATAGCAACAATTTTCACAAGTACCCTTTCCCTGTTGTCTACAGGGCAAAATGCACTTGAAAATAGCTTTTAGACGACTGAATCTGTAGAGCAACTTGACCTTGGAAAAATTTTCCCTAATCTCTGAAACTTTTACTTTCACAAACTCACTTCTTCCCATACCTGGATGTCTGTTAGGGAGATCCTGGTGGGTTTTCAGTGGAGAAAATGTGGACAAAGAAGTGAGTTGACTTCTAAGTTAAAATAGCTTTATAACAGGTAATCTAGTTTTCCTCAGTTGAAGTCTAATTCTCTTTCCCTATACCAGCTGCGTCCTTAATAATAAATACAAGGATAATAGCTGACATTTATTGAGTCTTGCTTTATATCATGCTCTAAGCACCCAAAAAATGGCAACTAATTTATTTAATCCAAAACATATGAGTTAAGTACTACTATTATTCTCATTTTGTATAGGAGAAAAAGGAGATGCTAGACAAACTGACCTGCATAAGAAGTGGATTGAGGTATTGAACCCTGAGGTCTGTCTCTGTCCTTTCAATAGTGTCTCTATAATGTTTCAGAATAGAAGCTACTAGAAGTATAAGGGTTAAGCATGGCTAGACCAACTCCAAGTTGAGTCTTTTTTACACTAGGCAAACTGTCTCCAATATACTTATAATAACTTTATATACCAAATAACATTTTGAAGTTTATTTCCTCCCGACACACAAACATCACTGTATCTCCCCTGGGATTTTCAGTACTGTCTACTGCAGAACTGGTCTGGGCTTAGCAAGTATTGCTTTATCATTCTTAAATAAAAACCATTATAGAGAATGCAGAAAACAATTTCCCTTTCAGTTTTCCCACTTCTACACATATTGAGAAAGATGTATCCTTAAAGTGCTGAAGGAAATCTCACAATATAATAAAAACTCAGCATCAGAAATGTTCCAAGTCCCTCTCTTCTCTCCCTGTATTTAGGAAACCACAATTTAATATAGGGCTCAGTCCTCCAGAGAATCCAGTGTATCGAACTGTTAATACATTTTTATATATTTTAACTGAGATAAACAAGAAAGAGATAGAGAAGCCAGAGCAGCTATGGCAAAGACACAATTACGATAAGACTAATTCAGCCTAGCGCAATAGAGGCAGATAGTGACTCTACTGTGATGCTGTTATATAATTTGTATGGTCAGAAAACTGTATCCATATAAAATGTGAATGAGGCAGGAGCCCTGTTATAGGCAAGTGAAGATAACTTACTGTGCCTCCAGAAAATAAAGTTCATCCAGGAGACCAAAGAATGTCATCCTATTACTAAAATATTATCCAAATTTATTTTGTAAATTGAAACCTGGATCAAGTCATTTGATTAATGAAAAGTAATAAAAAGAAGCATACTATGTCCATAACCAAATAGACAGAGAAACCTCACTTTTCTTTTCCCTAACAGAGCTTAAACCTTGTGGCAAACCTTTAAAATTTTGTCAATAACTTAAAAATTCTCCTACCAGCTCTAAATTCATGGTTGTGCTATCGACCATGTCATATTTCTCAGTCTTGACTCCAAAATACCTTGAGATACATGTACATTGCTGAAATATACTATTTCCCAAACTTGATTTCATCTTTCTACTTCAGTAACCCTGCCAAAAAATGAAGATTGCACTGGTCACTTCCTTTGTGGCAAATCCACATTAACTCCTTTCTTCATATGCTCATTAACATTTCTATTAATAATACTTCTGACCCTAAATACCCACCCTTTCAGACAGGTCAAAACTAAGCACTTCTTCAGCTTGCCATTTAAGCATTTCCCACAAGTCTTTGCAGATAAAATATCATTAAAACAATGGTTTCTATTCCAGCTAGATGGGAACTCTCTACCACTCTCTCTACTCTTCTTGCTAAACTCTACCTGTTACTGTTGCTTACCCCAGGAGGAATGCAAACTCAAAAGCCTACTGCACTGGGATGTAATATAAATAAATGAGTAAGGCAATGCAGCTATAAGCAAAATAGACACCTGTACAGTTAATTTTACTCAACACACTATCTCCCTGTCAGTTTTTTTTTTGAATAGAGACTTCTCAAAATTTATTTTTCACTTTCCAGTCTTGGATATAGACATAGAAATAAAGAAATAATCTCAATAGGGTAAGCATGATACTATTATTAGATGGCAATTGTCCATGGACCTCAGTGTTAGGAGGCTTCAGGAAGAGGAGGAGGCTGTGGCAAACTGTCTACTGGGGTCATTGCTACTCACTTCTAGGCATGTATTGCATACTAGGAATTTAGGCTCAATGTTGTTAGATCCAGTGTTTATAGGAAAGTAAGAAAATCTGCATTTTATGTGAACGCTCCAGATTTTCTAATATTTTCTAATTTTTGCATGAAATCTTTCATTTTTCTAATATATTCCATTTTTATTCTAGTGTAGTAAACACCTGTTTTTGTTTTTGTTTTTGCCAGTGACCTGATATATTGAGACCTCTGATTGATGCCATCCTTCATCGATATTTTTTAGTCTTTTCACCACTGGCCCAACCCAATCACCCATCCTTTCCACAAATCCATGCTCATCACTTCTGTTAAGACTTTGCTCAAGAAAATATTTCCTCTACATAATCTTCCCTGGATCACTCTGCACTCCATTCCTCATTATCAAACTCCCATTCTCTATACTCTCCTCACTAGATTCTACCTGCTATTTTTTATTAAATTATTATCAAACGATAATGTTTTATTCCTTCAGCCTCTGTATGTATACTTTGTGCTCCATTTGTGAGCCCTACAACCCCTTTTCTAATTATACTCAGACTACAAATCCCGAAAACTGAGGACCCTGTCTCCTACAGGCTTCACTACCCTCCCCCAAGGATTCAGCACAGTGTTATACGCCCCACAGTCATTAGATGTATACTTTGGTAAAATATAATCTATTTGCCTAATCTTCCTAGGCTAGCAGTTGTTATTGTGTATTTGGTACTCTTCTGGATCAAAATAGAAAGTCTAAGTCAGGTCTCCATAGTTAAAGCAATATTGAGGATTCAAACACGAGCAGTACAGGCAAAGCAAAAGAGTTTATCGGGGCAATGAAAGAACCATCTGTTGATCTGGATCATCTAGGCAACTGTCCCCATCCTGCAAACATTCAGTGTTGGAACTCAGTTTTAAGATGTAAGCAGCAGAAACATATGATACAAGTGCCATCTCTTTCATGTCCTGGGCTTATGACAGACATCGTTAGATCACAGCATTTTTTTCGGCTACTCCTCAGTGCAACTTTAGAAAACTTTTCTTTTTTTTAATTTTATTGGGGAATTGGGGTGGGGAAACAGTGTTGGGGAATCGGGGAAGGGGAACAGACAAGTTGCTGTCCTTTTGTTCTTCAGGCTAGTTGTGGAGGACGACGCTTCACTGGCCCATGTTGGTATTATCATTGTGCTGTTCCCGGGTGAGGCAGATAGGTCGCCGCTCATGGCAGCTCTTGTCAGCTCACACCAGCTGCCAGACACTAATGGTAGCTTTACAGCAGCCCACTGCAGCTCCATTGCAGCCTACAACGTTGCTGGCGACTCACGGCAGCCCAGCTCCAAGTCAAGCTGCTGTTCACCATCTTAGCTGTAGAGGGTGCAGCGTCACTGGCCCACATGTGGGATCCGAACTGGGGCCCTGCTGCTCAGAGCTGACGTCCCAAGCCAACTCAACCAAAGCGCCACTTGGCCGGTCCTTTAGAAAACTTTTTAATAGCAATCTAGATGGATTTTGTCTAAGAAACAGAGTTAATATGTGAGTGGAAAACCCTATGGTATGGATAAGATAAACATCAGTTTTACGGGCCAGCAAAGAGAAAATATAATACATATATCCTGCTGCTTTTCAACTTCTTTATATTTTATAAGCTAGGTAACTTAAAATGGGGAACGTTATATATCTAAAGTTAAAGAATTAAGAGCTAAGAGAAAAAAAATTTTCTACTTTAATAACTATGCCAGATTTACCTTCCCCATTAAATTTTAATTCTGTGTGAAAGATTTACTATGCTATGACATGACTTTTGTTGTGCATTGTAAAATGTACTGAAATATATAAACGGTAAATGAATTTACAGGCAATGCTAACTGAAATAAATAAATAATAGCTATATTTATACTTATTTTCAAAGGGCTGTTTCATTTCTCAAACACTGAACCAAAGCAATTGGTTCAGACACAAAATCCAGCATCAAGAATTAATATGGAAGATTTCCAGTCAAGATGGCAGAGTAGATAAACCCTGTGCTTGCCTCTTCTCAGGACCACATCAAAACTACAACTAAACTACAGAACAACCATCACTGAGAATCACTTGAAGTCTAGCCCAGGGGTTGGCGGCTCACGAGCCACATGCGGCTCTTTGGGTATGTTCTGTCTCAAAAGATTTTTTGGTTTTTTTTTAAATTTTATTTTTATTAGTTTTTTTTTATTAGTTTCAGGTGTACAACAGTGCGATAGTTATACTGTTTACCCCTCAAAGTAACAACCTCCCTCCCCCAATCCGCCACCCAACTCCCTGCCCATATCATATGCATCTATTACAATTCCGTTGACTCCACTCCCACACTATACTCCACATCCCATGACTATATATATATTCAATTATAGTTGACATATGATATTATATACAACATCAGCTTCAGGTGTACAGTGCAGTGGTCAAGCCTCTACCCCATCCATTAAGCGGCCGTCTCAAAAGTTTGCCAACCCCTGGAAGAGCCAATCCTGTCCCTCACAACAATTTAAAAATTATTCGAGAGCCATAAATATATTTTTTACATAATAACCATTATGTGAATAATATCCTTTAAAAATTTTATAAATGAAACTATGATAGTTTTATTTTCATTTTCAATTTTACCTCAGAGCCACATGTACGTACCCAAAGAGCCACATGTGGCTCATGAGCCGCAGTTTGCTGACCCCTGGTCTAGTTGAACCAAAGCCTTACAAGTACATACATACAGATCAAGGTACCTCAAGACTGGTAGGAGGGGCAGAGACACAGAATGGGCTGGGCCCACACCCACATGTGACCATTAAAAATCAGGAGCGATATCTCAGCTGCACAGGTTTCTCTGAGGAGCAAGGGGTCCCACCCTCTCCACAGCCCAGAGTTCCAGTACTGGAGAGAGAAGTCCCCATAACTCCTGGTTGTGAAAAACACCGGAAATGTGGCTGAGTGAGATGAGGGCGGGTGCAGGCCCAGGCGCTCCTCTTAAAGGGCCCACACACCGACTTATCCACTGACAGACTTGCTCATTCTGAGCCCAGAACTGGGGCAGCAGCTCAAAAGGCACCAGGGACGTACAGGGAGGAACTGAGTTGTCTGGCTTCAAAGCAAGGGCTGGAGGTGCTGGGTTTTCCAGAATGGAGGAGCTGGAGGAAGCCATTGTTTCTTTGTTGAGCCCTCCCCACTTCTGGTGTGCAAACACAGGCGGCTACCCAGCATGTCCATCAACTGAGCTAACGCCATTTGCTCGCCCTGATTCCTGGAGACTCCAACCCATTCAACTTCTGGACCCACTCAAGCTGCTTCTAGTGGCTTTTCCATACAAATGGCCTGTCTTGGCTCATGCTGCAGACTTTCCTAAAATTTCTGTAAGATTCACAAAACCCAAACAACCAGCATCTGGCTTTGGCATGTCCTGTACCTCTTGCTGACCAGACCCAAGCCCAGCACTAGCGACAGCCAGCCTTGACTCATTGCTTGGCCTCTTGAGGCACCTCGAAGCCCAGCATGTGTGGTGGCCATCTGTGGATTACTGTGTGGCTCACGTCAGGTGGCCCTGGGCTAGGCACAGGCTGCAGCTGGACTTGGCCTGAGGTAAGAACACTCCACGGGAACTATGGGGTTGGCAAGCCCAGTAGCCAGCTTCCAACAGAGCTGGAGCATTACCTGTTTGCCTCCAAAAATGACACATCTGGGCAGGCACCAGAGCCCCACTAAAGGGAACCCTGTTCCATAAGGCCAGCCCCTCCACAACAGCTCCTTCACTGTAGTCACAGCCAGTCCACATAACCAATGAGCACAAGGGACAATCCCTCCCACTGATATCCAAACAGCAACCAAGGCTCAACTACAACAGGAAGGCACACACAACCCACACAAGGGACACACTGGGAGCACCCAGCTCTGGTGGCCAGGGAGACTGTGCCACTGAGTCCCACAGGACACCCATTACATAAGGTCACTCTACTAAGACCAGGAGACATAGCAGCCATTCCTAATACATGGAAACAAACACAGAGAGGCAGTCAACATGGGGAGACAAAGAAGCATGTCCCACATTGAAAAAGAAAACAAAGTTCCAGAAAAGAACTGAACAAAAGAACTGAACAGCAATTTACCAGACACAGACTTCAAAACACTGGTTATAAAGATGTTTAACAATTTCAGGAGAAACTTCAGGAGAAAGGAAACACAAAAATGTAGATAGAAAACATAAAAAAGAATTAGTCAGAAATGAAGAATACAATAATTGAAATGAAGAATACACTAGAGGGCTGGCCGAGTGACACGTTGGTTAA
Source organism: Hipposideros armiger (assembly GCF_001890085.2). Classification (NCBI taxonomy): domain Eukaryota; kingdom Metazoa; phylum Chordata; class Mammalia; order Chiroptera; family Hipposideridae; genus Hipposideros; species Hipposideros armiger. The sequence continues at coordinate 1,350,548 of NW_017731837.1, read as the reverse complement.
GAGCTGGCTTGGGATGCCAGAGAGCCCCGGTTCGGATCCCACATATGAGGGCCAGTGATACTGCCCTCTACAGCTAAGATGCTGAACAACAGCTCAACCTGGAGCTGGGCTGCTGTGAGTCACTGGCAATGGCATAGGCTGCAGCCCCTGCTGCAGTGAGTTGCCATGGACTACCGTGTGTAGCCAGCAGCCACCGTGAGTGGCCATCCAGAAGCCGGTGACTGATCTGCCTTGCCTAGGAAGAGCACAATGATGATACCAACATGGGCCAGTGAAGCGACGTCCTTCACAACTAGACTAAAGAACAAAAGGACAACAACTTGTCTGTTCCCCTTCCCTGATTCCTCAATGCTGTTCCCTCACCCAATTCCCCAATAAAATTTTTTTTAAAAATAAAGAATACACTAGAGGGAATCAACAGTAGATTAGATGAAGCAGAGGTTCAAATAAGCTATTTAAAAGATAAGGTAGCAAAAAATGTCCAATCAGAAGAGCAAAAAGGAAAAAGAATCCACAAAAATGAGGACAGTTTAAGGGGCCTTTGGGATAACTAAATGTACCAACATTTACCTCATAGGGGTAACAAAAGGAGAAGAGAGGGTGCAAGGAATTGAAAACCTATTTGAAGAAATAATGACTGAAAAACTTCCCTAACCTGGTGAAGGAAATGGACATACAAGACCAGGAAGCACAGTGAGTCCCAAACAAGATGAACCCAGAGGCCCATACCAAGACACATTATTATTAAAATACCAAAGGTTAAGGACAAACAGATAACCTTAAAAGCTGGAAGAGAAAAGCAGTTAGTTACCTACATTGGAGCTCCCATAATACTATCAGCTCATTTCTCAACTGAAACTTTACAAGCCAGAAGGGATTGACAAGAAATATTCAAAATGATGAAAAGCAAGACCTACAACCATTTGGAATTGAAGGGCAGATGAAGACCTTCTCAGACAAAAACAAAAACAAAAGCTAACTAAGTTCATTACCACCAAACCAGTACCACATGGAATCTTAGAAGAACTTCTTTCAGATGAAAAAGAAAAGAAAGATGAATAATAAAATAGCAATAACTATATATCTATCAACAGTTACTTTCAATGGAAATGGATTAAAATCTCCAATCAAAATATATGGTGCCTGAATGGATAAAAAAACAAGACCCTTACATATGCTGCCTACAACAGACCCAATTCAGATTGAAAGACACACACAGACCAAAAGTAAAGGGATGGAAAAAGACATTTCATGAAAATGTACACATCAAATGAAGAAGAAGAAGAAGAAGAAGAGGAGGAGGAGGAGGAAGGGGACTTACCATGGCGTTCACTTCTTTAAGTATATAATGTTGAATAACTATGGTGTACACCTGAAATGGTTATAATATTGTATGCTAGCTATATTTTCATAAAAATCTTTTTTTAAAAAAGAATTAACTATGAAAAGCTAATTACCTTTAACTACAAGCAACCTTATTAGCATTTATTATAAAAAAAAATCCCTCAATACCAGAGGAAAAAATGTGGATTGGTTAATTCTTCACTTATGAGAGATAAAAAATTACTTCTTAGAGACTCTGTGCCCTTTAGGCCAAATCCACAGGCAACAACAAACCAGTAAATGATAAATTCAGGCCCAAGAAAAAGACTCAATAACACAATGAACATCTACGAGTTTTGCTTGCCCTAGCATGCGTTCCTCATTATGCTGCTATTAGCATTCTGACTCTCCTCTAGGGAACCTCCTCCTCCCAACTCTCAGGCCAGATAACATGGAGGAGCTAGCTCCACACCCCACCACCAAGAGCAGGCAAGTGACAAATCTGTGTATTTCATTTGATGAAAGATTCAGGGAGTGAATCATTGCTTAAAGTCAGTCTAATATTACTCAATCTTGAAATTCGGGCTGGAGCTATTGAGAATGAAGTATATTTTTTAAAAATCCTGCTGGCAGGCTGAACTGGTAAAATATAAACTTTGAACTCCTGGTGGCCATGTAACCACCTATGCTTATGCTTAATACCAATCTGATGGAAGCAGAACTAAGAGATGAGGGAAACAGATTTCTGATGCCATCTTTAAGCAACTGGATCCAGCCATTCCTGAAGGCAAAATAGCTCTAATCTTTTCAGATAGGTAAGTCCAAACCCCCTTACTTTCATTAAGCCACAGTTAGAGCTGAGATTCTGTCACTTGCAAATAAAAGTGTTATAAGTAAATGCACGTAGCTTATAGTTTATTTCATTATTAGGTACTCAGCTTTTGCATCAGTGAGTTAGAAAGCTTAAAACCCAGTACCGATGGGCTACTACTTCATGCAGTGACTCTGGTCAGTCTCATTTCTTCTGCATCTTTGTTTATTCATTCATAAAATAGGGATTAAAAATGGTGGTCCACAAAAGAGATATGCAAATGGCCAATAAGCACATAAAAAGATGTTCAACATTATTAATTAATAGGGAAATTCAAATCTACAATGAGCTACCCATCACTGCACATCCACTAGGATGGCTATAATAAAAAAACATAAAAAATAACGAGTATTTCCTAAGATGCAGAGACATTTGAAGCCTCACACACTGCTCATGGGAATGTAAAATGATGCTGTGGAAAATAGCCTGACAGTTCCTCAAATGTTAAACACAGAGTTACCATATGACCCAGCAATTGTACTCCTAGGTATATTCCCCAGAGGTAAAAATAAAGTTATAAGTGCACACAAATTTTGTATAAAAATGTGCCTAGCAGCATTCTTCATAATAGCCAAAATGTGGAAACAACCTAAATGTTGAATTACTGGTGAATAAACAAAACGTAATATGTCCATATAATGTATGGATTACACAATTCCTTTGTTTTTAGCAATAAAAAGAAATGAAGTATGGCTACATACTACAACATGGATAAACCTTGAAAATATTACTGAAAGGGAAAAAATCCAATCACGAGAGACCACATATTGCATGATTCCATTTACATGAAATTTCCAGAATAGGCAAACCCATGGAGACAGCAAGTAGATTAGTCGTTGCCAGGAGCCAGGAGAAGGTGAGGATGGGTAATGATTGCTATGGGTACAGGGTTTCCTTTTAGGGAGATGAAAATATTCTGGAACTAGAAAGTTGTGATGGTTGCACAACTTTGTGAATATACTAAAATCACTGAATTGTATGCTTTAATAGGGTGAATATTATGGTACATGAATGATAGCTCAATAAAAAATACTGTAGTGGAAAAAAATCCTATTCTGATTGTCACAATGGCCATTATAAGAAATCCATAATGGTAATTATAAAAATGAGCATTCTTGGGAAAAATTAAGAAAAAAATCCACAAATGCAAACAAAAAGAAAAAAATCTACAAATGCAAACAAAAGCTGACTGTTTTTAAAACCTCAGCAAGTGTTAAGAGAATGGCAAAACAAAATCACCAAATAGATTTTCTCAGGTCACCTGACTTCCTTTGTATCAAGATACGGTCAAGGAATACATAGCAGGCACACATAAAAGCTATTTGGAGGCCTCTCGAGGTTAACAGCATGTAACATATTGCTACTGCACCAGCCTGGCCAGAAATATCATTTATGCCACCCTTTCACAGCTGTATCAGTCTCCCATTAAACATTCAGAGCTTCCTTGTTAATAAACATTATGAGCTGGATGCATTGTCTGGATAAATTGCATTGTCCAAAATGCTGCCCCATTATTACAAAAAAAAATGCAGAATATAATTAGTATTCCTCTTTGCATAAGCCACAGATTCCAAAAATGGTGCCACCTTATAAGGCCTTAATTAATAAACAAGAGTTGGGCCATGACCGGTTACTCTTCTCTGAATGTTATATTGTGAAGAAAGGCCACTGTTCTAATTCCATTTACAAATATCTAAATTCTGGCTAGCCTACATGAAGACAATCTAAACAGAAAGCCTGAAAATTCTGTGTTGCTAATAGCATTGTGTTTGTACACCAACAATAGCAAACGATTAACTGCTGGGACATAAACCATCCTGAGAAATGCTCAGAGTGGGATGCTGATAACATTGTATTTCAACTGTATTATATGGCACGATTCTTCTATTTGTTCATATGTATTTCCCATTTAATGGATGGAGAAGCCAGGGTGGCTTTTCATATCACTGTGAAGCCCTAAATATGACAAAAAGGGAAAAAAATGAGCTGGGGGAAAAACAACAAAAAAGATAAGTGTGAGATGGTGCTGGGTGGGAACAGAGCTACATCATGAGGGAGCATAAGTACACAGTTCCTTTCTGCATTTCCAGCTGCTTGTTATTGATTTTCCCTTAAACTAACCCCAAAGGAAAGGCACTTATGAAAGCCATAAGCATTGAACTAATGTTTGGGACCATAACATTGAGTAGCCCAGTTTATGAGCCTCCGCCGGTAAAGGAGAATTTGCATTAAATTGCACTCACCTGATTAAAATCCACCAACTCTACCATCTTGAGAGTTATATAGCACCTGCTAATCTTGGCTGCAGGTTCTCTGCACATGGAGACAGACCAGAATCAGAGGGCAGCAAGGCATCATACCAGGAGAGGACAGGGAGAGGGAAAGCAAGTGATGTGTGTTGAAAAGCAGATTGCATTAAAGACCGCCAATGCTGAAATCTGAAAGAGGCCTAAGCCTGCTGCAAATACAGAGCTGTGTGAACATGATAATTCTTTCAACAAAGTCTGTAAGATGGCTTCTAGGGGCGCTGTGAAAACAGGGTAGCTGAGACGGTATTACAGTTCAGTGAAGAGGGACTGGCCCAGTAACAGAGTGTCGCACACACAGGAAGCCTGGGAAACGGTCCCTGCCTCTGCAGAATAGGCAAGAGCTCATGCAGTCCAAGCCCAGGAGCTTTCAGCAGCCTGAACAAGCCGTCTTAGATCACTGCCCTTTCCATCAGATCCAAGCACCAGGCACAGGCTCAGAGTTCTATTGTTCTCGGGAGGACCTGCTCACTGTGACCACAAAGATGGCATTTGAATCAGTGATACGCTGGAAGAGGCCACCTTCGTGCACTTTAAGGACTGTCCCTGAGACCTGGTTCACACATGTGAAATGAACATATGAGGGAATGAACGTATGAAGGAATGAATAAGTGAATAAAACCTCTAAAGCAGAGTTTGTCCACCTCAGCAGCATTGCCGTTTAGAGCCAGATAATTCTTTGTGGTGGGAGCTGTCCTATGTATTGTAGGACGTATAGGGGAGGAAATTTTTCCTTATAAACCTTTTAGGTTCTGTGCCTGGTCTAAGAATTAAATTGACATAAGACAGATTAATAGGTGGAAAAAAAAATGTTTACTTACTTACAGAAGCCCCACATAGTTGGGAGACTCCAAAGGCAGTCCAACCACTGAGGCTTACATACCACCCAGAGTTAAGGAAAGGGATAAGGGCCTGGGGCCTCAAAGTAGGCAAGGACATTCACAGGAAGTGAGAAAGGTAAACATTTGGTAAACCAAGGTTACCAGGTTGTGCAGATAATCTCTTGGTGAAAAAGTTCTCTCTGGTCATTTCTGTCTTCCTGATAGATCCCCCCTATCTAACATAAATGTCCTGTACAAAAGGGTAATTTCTACTCTGTTTTTAGAGCTTTTCCTGTGTCAACAGTTTCTCAAAATAATCCTTATGCCAGAGCAGCATATTTTAGTGTGGCATTTTCTGCTACCCTTCAGATGTTTCCAGCATCCCTGCCCTCTACTGACTAGATGGGAGTAGCATTCTCCATCTAAATTATGACACCCAAAAGAAAAGGTATGTAGACATTTGCAATGTCTAGAGGCAAAATCATTCCTGGTTAACAATCACCTCTAATATATCTTCCAGAACTTAGGTTCCAGAGTAAATTAATGCACCATGCAGTGATATAGTGCTTCACAATTATTAGAAAAACTTACACTGACACTTCAACATCACTGGAAGTTCATTTTGACAAAAATTTTATTGAGCACCTGTTATGTGCCCTGTAGAAAGATGAATAGTAAAAAATCCAATAATGGATTAATATTCAAAATATATAGAATTCATACAACTCAACATCAAAAGAAAATAACCTAATCTGATTTTTTAAAATGGGCAGAGTACCTGAATAGACATTTCTCGAAAGAGGACATACAGATGGGCAACAAGTATGAAAAGATGCTCAACATCACTAATCATCAGGGAGATGCAAATTAAAACCACAATGAGATATCACCTCACATATGTCAAAATGGCTGTTGTCCAGAAAAGTCTACAAATAACAAGTGTTGGCGAGGATGTGAAAGAAAGAGAAACCTCATGCACCATTGGTGGGATTGTAAACTGGTGCAGCCACTACAGAAAACAGTATACAGTTTCTTCAAAAAATTAAAACTAGAACTACCATATGACAACAATTCTACTTCTGGGAATTTATCCAAAGAAAACAAAACACTAATTCAAAAAGATATATGCACTCTTATGTTAATCATAGCATTATTTACAAAAGCCAAGATATGAAAGCAACAGAAGTGCCCATCAACAGACAACTGGATAAAGAAGATGTGGTACATATGCACAGTGTAATATTACTCAGCCATAAAAAAGAATGAAATCTTACCACCTGTGACAACATGGATGGACCTAGAGGATATTATGCTAAGTGAAATAAAGAGAGACAAAGAAAGACAAATACTGTATGATTTCACTTATTTGAGGATTCTACAAAAAGAAAATTAACAAATGAAACAAAACAGAAACAGACTCTTAGACACAAAGAACAAACTGATGGTTGCCAGAGGGGAAGGGCATGGGGGATGGGTGGGAAAAGTGAAAGGGATTAAGATTTACAAGCTTCCAGTTATAAAATAAATAATTCATAGGGATGTAATGTACAGCACAGGGAATATCATCAATAATATTGTAATAACTTTGTACTATGACAGATGGGTACTAGACTTGAGATAATCACTTTGCAAGGTATGTAAATGTCGAATCATTATGTTGTACACCTGAAACTAATATTGCATGCCAACTATATTTTTTTAAAAAAAGAAAGACAACTGGGAAGAGACTGTCCTTGAGGAGCTCCCAGTCTAAGGGAAAGGTGGCATTTTCACAGTCCCATGTCAAAGACAAGGGGAATCATTTGCTAACTATCCTTCCAGGGAGTAGTAAAATATCCTTCTGTGCGATCAGACAGTTCAACTGTGAGACAAGGAGTGAGAGCATACCCTTTTGCTGTTAAACGATTAGCACATATATCAGAGTTGCTTTCATGTGATAAGATGAATTTTTGGTCATTTTGACTCATTTTTGTTGTTTGCTGCTCATGTTTATTGGTAGGTGGGGGAGCCTCAGACCGAAACGGCTGACATGCGAGCTGGGTGAGCCTGAGCATAAGCCAACATGAAGAATTCTGCAGTGAGACTGCCAGTTATCTGCTGCACAAGCCTAGGCAATTCATTCACCCCTCTGATCCCCAATTCCTTTTTAAGGAAGAGTGGATAATCATTATAAAGTGCTTAGCGCAATGCCTGCCACAAAGCAAAAACTGGAGAAACAGTGGCTATTATCATTGCTACTAATATTGTTGCCTCTATTTTATTATGCACTGATTGTGCTTTTTTATTATGGTAAAATACACAGAACATAGAGTTCACCATTTTAACCATTTTTAAGTGTACAGTTCAGTGGCGTTAGGTACATTCACATTGTACTACCATCACCACCATCCATCTCTAGAACTTTTTCCATCTTCCTAAACTGAAACTCCCATTCTTTCCTTCCCAGTGATTCCCCCCACCCAAGCCAGTCCTTATAACAAAGACTATCTCCTTGACTAAACTTAAATCATGTTCCTCTTCATATCTCTAGGCCTCTATCTTGGCTTCTATCCTTGTGGGGTCTGCATGGCCCAGTCACAGCAAGAATCTTGCTAAATCAGTTCAGGGGAAAGAAAAAAACCATCAACATCTAATCATCCTCAATATCTGATCAACTTCCTCATTCCTCCCCTTGATATCTGACCCCCTTGACCTACATTCAGTGAGAATCCTGTCAAGACAGTTTACTAAAAATTACCCTATCCTCTTAGCAATTCCCTTCCACTGACACCCAGTCTTCTCCTTGACTCTAAATCTCCACTTGTCTGTGCTTCATTCACAATTGCACCCAATTCTATACCGAGATTTCCTTTCCCCTATTGCAATTGTTCCACAATAAAATCTGTTTTTACCTCTTTACTGTCAGGCTCTAGTTTTCTGTAACATGTAAATAGAACTAAAGGCAATTTAAAACCACTGTGCTCTGGAAAATGAATGCAAACAGTGATGAAAATGGCTATTTGGGGTTGTGTTCATGACTTTAGTATTCATCAACCACCTCCCAGGAATAATAGTCAAGTGACTCATGGTATCTGGAGGAAAAAAATAGAGGATTCAAAAAAAAAACTGGCACAGTGGCCCTGACTGTGGGGCCCACCCATTATATCACCATCATGAAAACACTCACTGCACCCCCTCGCTTCAGTTCAGACTGAAGCATCTCATCAATATTATTCCAGAAGGAACGCCTTGGACATATGTATTTGGCAGCCTGGAATTGGTGGAAAAAGATGAGCTGTTAGGTCTAAACTATCCACTTACTTTTCCACAGAAAGTAAATGGACCTCTTGGTCAAGAATCCACATACTTTTGCAGGAACTTTCTAGGGGGAAAAACTTCTGGTTTACAGCTGACTCCTCAAAAGAGTTAAAGAGGTCCTAATTTCACCTCACACTTCTGCTTCCACACCCACTGGGTTGTACCAAGTTATTTTCTATCCACTGTCATCTCCCATCCTATCGCAATTGAGTTGAAGGCACTTGTTGACAGGAACCCTACCTGAGCTGTCGGCACCTTGCCTGATCATCTTGCAGCGAGTGGTCAGGTGGAAGCACACAGTTCAGGATGCCCTGGGGCAGAACACAGAGGAAACCGATCAATAAGATAAACTCTGTGCTCCACAGCTCAAGCCAGGTCAGCTGCTTTGCCAGTAGGACCTTCCAAGACAGGCTCCACTTGGACTCAGCTGATAACAGATATCGTACATCTGTCCCGATCTGTCCACATGTATGGACCCTGTACCATTCCCCAAGCACTTCAGTCCAGGGCAGCTCTGTTACTTCTACCTGTGGATCACTTTGACTTGACTTGATGCCCTTTCTGTCCCCCTTCTCTTCCATTCATTAGGACCTAGCAAACTGTTACCGCCTTTGAGAAGACTTTCCTGTAGCCCCCAAGGCAAAAGTGAAGATGTTTTTGTCAAAAAAGGAAAAAAAACATCAAAAAAAAAAAAAACAACCACTGACATCTCCAAACTAAATTAGTACTTTGATTTATTTCAAAAGATATGGGGTGATGTATGATGTAATCTATGGCAATTTTTCCAAGTCTTAAAGATACGAGGTATGATCAAACAAGACAGTGAATGTTTAAATAAAAAAATTTATTACAGTAAAAGACACATTGCCATTAATCCCCCATGAAATACACCCCCCCTTTGCTTTGAACACACTTATCCCATCATTCTTGCCACTTTCTGAAGAAGTTCTGGAAGTCCTCTATTGTGAGTGTCTTTAGGAGCATTTAAGAAAAGATGTGTGTAGAAAACAGCCTGAGAAATGGGCAAATGATTTCATCCTCCATGATGACAACGCTCCATGTCACACATCGCTTCTGGCACACGGCAATATCTGTCAAATAAAAACATTACGGTGTGTCCTCACCTATCTTATTCACAGGATCTGGCACCGTGTGACTCCTGGCTCTTCCCCAAAGTCAGAATGATTCAGGACACCGAGGCAGCCACGAGAGCACAACTGAAGACATTCACGAAAGAGGACTTCCAGAACTGCTTCAGAAAGTGGCAAGAACAATGGGATAAGTGTGTTTGAAGCAAGAGGGAATATTTTGAGGGGGATTAATGGCAACGTGTCTTTTACTATAATAATATTTTTATTTAGACATTCACTGTATTTTTTTTATCACACCTTGTATATCACAATGACCTAGGGAACTTTAAAAAATACAGATTCCCAGGTTTCCCCTTGGTTGAGACATTAGGCCACAAGCTAATGAGAAGTTGTATTGTTGAAAAGCTTCCCAAAATAACCAGATGTACAAATGGAACTAGAAACAACAGCCAGGCATTGCTATTATTTACCTTCAGGCAAGTCGTTTGGCTTCTCTGAGCCTGTTTTCTCATTCTGTAGGACTGAGGATAAGAATGCCCGTCTCACATGGTTTTTGGAAAGACCAAGAGGGGATGAGTACAAAATCCTTAAACGATGCCTCAGCAAGTGGAGCTATGAAAATGATTACTATAGATTTCCTTTAAAAGCTGCCCCTTACTTCTCAAAACCAATAGTCCAGTTTGCAAAACATTCCTCTATTACAGAACAATTTACCAAAGAGTAAGAGGGTTTCAAACCAGGATGATAGCCTGAAAAAAATCAAAAGGGACATTACGAAGTAGCCCCTGTAGAAAGCAGGGCACAAGCATGTAATTTGGGTTTTCTGAAGGCCTATATTCTTCATTCCCATTGCCCATTTCTCCTGATTAAAAGAATCCCCCAGTAGCTAGGAAGTATTAACATATGTAAGTCCATCAAATGGTAACTATTGTGGAAAGCTACCCTAACTTTGTCAAATGAAGCTTCTGTGTCTCTCATAGACAAATGCTTTAACACTTCAATACTTGTAATAAAGTATTTTCACCACAAGAAAAATGTGTTGGTGACCAGCAGGTCACTGTGCTCTGCTTTTTAGGAGCCATGGGTCTAATTATACCCTCTACAGATGGTGACTCACCACTCTTGCTTTTAGTTAAAGAAGCCAAACAATGACTCCTTGAACCTCAGTTCCAAGTACCCCTGAGTCCTAGAAAAATGCCCGATATAGAATGTTTCATATCACTTTAGGATACCAAACTATAGGATACCATGACAACCACAACTCATCCAAGTCCCCTGCAGAGTAATTCCCCATCAAGAGATGGTGATGGGAAACTAGGAACAGTTCCACAGCTCAAAGCTGAAAGAGAGAATGAACGCTGAGCAGAAGAATGCCCACCTACTATATCCACCCTTTCAAATGTCTGTCCTGGAAACTAAATATGGGAGACAGACAGTACGTCAGGCTTGGTGTCTCCGCCTTGGGAGGGGTAACCCATGGAGGGCTCATCCTGGCTCCCTCCAGCCAGAACCAGCAGAGCCGAGTTCTGGGCAATAAGGTTGCAAACACCGGCTTTGGAGGCAGTGCAACCTCAGGACCCACTCATTAGCTAAGCAACTGACTCTGGTCATCTTTTTTAAGGCTCTGAGCTTCTGTCTCTGTTTGCAAAGTGGGAATAATAAAAATATTCAGCTGTAAGGTAAGGGCACAGAATACATTTTATGGAAAGCGCTTAATATGTGCTTCATAAAAAGCAGTTGATATCATTATTGTTGTTGTATTTTATTGTTACTAATATTAAGGGACTATCAGCAAGTATGAGAATCCTATGGATGTCAGTCAAGATCTATTGAGTTTCTATTATGTGGCAAGCACTATACTAGGTGCTGGGGATACAGTCGCAAGCAGGATACATACAATCTGCACCTTTATAAAGTTTATGGTCTAGCTCATAAACTTACAAAAGTAAGTGTGTGTGTGTGTGTGTGTGTGTGTGTGTGTGTGTGTGTGTGTGTCTTTTGGCCAGCCTATCATTTATAAACAAAACAAAACATGCCACAAACATTTTAAAATTGGGCCACTTCACACAGAAGTCCAGATTTCTGGTTTCTCTTTGAAAACATCAGAAAATCTGGGAGGAAATGAGATTTCTTTCCACAGGCCGACCTGCTCCTCCCGAGCCTTCTCAAATTCTAAAACACAGCAGCCTTCCACCTAAGAGTGGCCCACTGGCTTCTCCAATGAAAAGGCAACTCCCTCTGGCTATACAGAATGAGGGGTCTGGGGGTGTTAGGAGAGACAGGGAGGTTGAGGACACAGATCTAGAGGACCAGAACTGAAGTGAGGCAGGAGGAAGGAGACTCGGCACCCCTCTCTTCCATGGGGCATGTGTCTCTCAGCTCAGCACGCTTTGTTTGGCTGGACACAGAACACCCTGGAGGGGACCTCTGATTCCAACTTGCTCTTTGCACAGCTAATTATTTGGGGCTCCTGAGGTTGGAGAGAACAATGACTTCCCTAGCAGTTGCAGTTGGACTAGTTTAGTTCCTTTGTGATGCCCCAGTGGTCAGAATCCAGGGAAGAGGAGCTATTTGTTTTGGTCTTAAACCAAATCTGCCCCCGAGAAACAGGCAGATGTTCCGACCTGAGACCAGAAAAATTCGCCTCAAAATTCTCTTCTCTTGCCTTCCCTGGCAGCCAACAGGCTCAAAATATGCCTTTTTGCTGTTAAAACTGTTTACTTCTCTCCTTTGCAAACAAGAAATAATGTTCAGGAAAAAACACACACACACACACACACACACAAAATACTCTATATGCCCAAGAATTGCATCTCTCTTCCCCAGTGAGATATTTCATGTTTCTTAGGCAGATAGAATAAGGACAAGTAGGGGAGCTAATTGGGATGGAGCAGTGAAACAACCAAAGTTCATTTGTATACCACTTGCTAGTAACTATCCACACCTTCATTCTGAGAAAAATATAAGCCCCGTAGTGTGAACCCAATAACAGAGCAGAATAACCTTCCAGCAGCCCCTGAGAAACTGTTCTACGTCCACCCAAAACTATGGTCATAAGTGGTGTCCCTCATTTTAAACAGAATGAAATGGACGTAGTTGGCTGCTGCAGGCTGCTGCTAGCCTTCCGGCATCTGAGTAGTAAGTATTATACACCTTTACTCGGCTGCTCCAATAGAGAGAGATTCATTCAGATTTCTTGTCAACTAGGTAAATCCCTAAAAGACAAGGTACAGCCCATGTTCTGATTAAATTTATACTCAGTTTCATTCATTCATTCAATCATGCTATACACATTCATTGAGTACCTCTTAAGAGCCAGGCACTGTGCTAGGCACTGGAGATATCAAGGTAAATCAAAACAATGATGGGCACTGCCAGAGGCCTCCAGGACAAGGCAGATATTAATCAAAAGATGCACAAATATAGAACAAACCCTCTGAAAGTTGTATAAGGGCAGGCATTTGGTACCAAGAGGATCTATAAGGAAGAGAATAGCCCAGCTAGGGAGTGTAGAGGCAAAGAAAGCATCTCAGAAATAATGCTTGAGCCGAGATTTATAGGCTGTGAGAACCACATGTGCAATGGCCCTGTGAGGCCAAGCAGAGTGAATATAGGAACTGAATAAAGTCAGTGTGATTGGAGAACCCAAGGGACTCAGTGATGAGGATGGAACCATGCAAGGCCTTTTGGGCCATTTCAAGGATTTTTAGCAATGAGAAGCCATTTTGAAATTTTTAAGTAGGGTGGAGTGGTAGCAGTTGATATGATCATATTTATCCTTTGAAAAAAAATAGTGGGGAGGCAGAATGGGTCCAGGTAGACCAGCTAGTCTAGACCTCCTAGGCTACAAAAGTCTATGAAGGATAGTCATTTGAACTTGGGCGGTACAGTGCTAGTTGTAATAGAGTGAAGGTGGCACATTCTAACAATATTTGCTGTGGGCCAACCCAATGTGCCAGAGGTATCTCAACGGCCCAAGACTGACACTAACTATAATTCCTGGTTCTGTGAAGCTGAGTAAAGACATGTAGAAAGACCAAACCACACAGGACGTGAGCATATCTGTCCTCCCTCATCCCCCAGCAGCAGGGTTCCACTACACTCTAAGTCATCATAGCTCTGTATTTGAATTGATAAATTCTGAGAAAGACACCACAGGAAAGCCAATTAAACAGGCAGGGAAGAAAATACTCACCGCTGAGCACTTAAGAGAAAGATGTTAACAAACAGTTTTCAGAGGAAGTTGGTGAAATGTTAAATTTCCATTCTAGTGTTATTAACACTGCTCCTTATTTTTTTGAAAAAATATTTTGGTTAATCAAAACTATAGGTCAATCAACTACTCTATAATGACAGCTCCTATGATCATAAATCTTTGCTATCGCCTGCAGCTGACATGGTCTCCATCCACGGGAGAGTAAGCAGCAAAAGACAAATGTTTTCTTCATTTCCCCCAAAGGGAGTTAAATAATGAGTAATAAGAGGATATAAATTATCCACAATGCTTTCTAGAAGTTTATGATTCAATGCTTGGGAGAAATAATGGGAGGAGGTGGAAAACAGAATCCTCAAATGACCAAATTCCTTTTGAGAATGAAAGGACAAGTTTCTGAGGTAGACCCAGCTCACCACACACAGGGCTTCGGGCTTCAGAGCAGCGGTCTCCCGTTCTGGCACAGAATGATTCCTCCTTACCTGTGTTTGAACAATCATTATCCACCTGTGGCCACCTGAGGAGAGCTTAGTTTTCTGCAATCAATTTCTCTGGACTTTTGCAGAAATAGAGAGAGTCAGAGAGGAGGGTTACAGAAAGGTTAAATCTAGCTGCATAATAAAGTACTGAGGGAATCTGAGAAGAGGAAGAGAGACAAAAGTGTGTCTGTGGGCAGAAGAGAGAGAACATTTTCTATTTTGGTTTTATTTTTAGGGGATGTAAAAGAGACATCTGTTTACTGAAATATATGGAAGTGGATAGGGGTGGAAGTGTTGTTTGTTTGTTTACAAGTGTGGCCTGGATTAGATATATGGCTCACCTCCAGTTTCTGGGAAATACCAGTAAAGAATTTCAGCAATTTTGAAATGGTGTTCTGCTGAGCTAGGTTCCTTCAATTTAGTTCTGAGACTAAATCCTGTGCCTCTACTCTGTATAAAGACTACAAACACATTTATTAAACCTATCAGATGCAGGCACTGTACCAGGCACTACAGTGGTGGAAATAATTGAAAAGCAATTCATGAGCCAGCCTTGGCTTACCTTCCTAGTCTAATCTCCTACTAGTTCTCCTTCAAAACCCAGATCACAGCCACTGGGCTCTTAGGATTCACGAAGATTGTGTCCTGCCGCCCTTCTGTGTATATGACCACGTGGCCTTCTCATCTGTCCTGTGTTGGGTGTCATGTGTTTGGCCATAACCCTAGGCTGGAAATCTCTCCCTCACCAACCAGACAAATGGACGGGGATTAAAATAATAGAAGACACCAACATGCTCACTGTGGAAGTTACACGGGTAGAAATGCTTCAGTGTAATAAGTATTGGCTTTACTACAAGTTAAGAAATTTGGGAAAGGAATGACTACTCTTTTCTAGCGTAATAGAGGAGAAAACAGAGGAACAGAGATGTTAGATGGTTACCTAAGGTTACATAGTAGGAAACTCTTTTTCTACTTTCATGATGTATTCTTCTCCAATTCTATCTTGACAAGCTCCTGTCCAGATGCTATATAAGAATCATATATACCCAGAGTTTACAGGAAACTATTGCAAGCAATAAAAAGGCAAAAAGCTTAACAGAGAAATGGGCACAAATATGAATAGGTAATTCCCAAAAGAAGAAGTAGAAATGGTCCATAATGGTGAAATGTTCAACCTCATTATTAATCAAAGAAATTAAAACAAAAACCACAATGAACTGTTTCTTTGATCTTTCAGATTGAGAGAGATTAAGGAGGATTACATTACCCAGTGCTGGCGATGTTATAAGGAATTGGAGACTCATATATGCAGGTGGGATGAGTAGAAATGGGTATCTTTCTGAAAGGCAGGGAGGGTACAACTTTCTTTAAAATGTTCATGTTACATTTTATGTAACAATTTCTAGTATTAGATCTCAAGGAAACAACCTGCCAGGTCTATACAGATGTACGTATGAGGACACTTGTCCTATTGTTCTTTGTAATATTGAAAAATCAGAAACAATGTCCAGCAACAGGGGACTGGTTAAATAAATGTGGTACACCTATAAAATGGAATACTATGCAGTGTTTTAAAATTATGATGTAGATTAGTACTTATCAACATAGAAATGATATTAGATTTTTAAGAAAAACTAGGTTATAAAACTGCATGTGGAATATTATGACTATTATGAAATGTTGTACATTTCCAAATGCATAGTAAGACACTTGGAAAAACATTTGTTAAATTTAAATATTTCTAAGTGTTCAAATTTCAGGTGACTTTTACTCTCTAGTTTATCCCAAAGGCACATCTCAGTAATCAGGGAAAAAATAAGCCATTTTCATTTTAGGGAAAAAAACCCACATTGAGCAATGAATATTTCCCCTTCAAAAATAAAAGGCAGGCTTCAGTAAGAAATTACACAAAGTTTGTACTTTGATTTGGTATTTATATTTGCTTCCCAACAGATAAGTGTAAAATCCTGCAAAGAAGGGGATCTTGGCCATGCAATGATTTCTCACCGGCAGTACACAGAACTGAGGCGTCTGTGCCCCTAGCGGGAGACCAGAGCTGGGCTGAGAACCAGGAGACTGCATCCCACAGAGCCTGGGCGCACTCTCTGATTGCAAAAGACACCTTAGAGGTGACCAGTGAGATTTCTACTCCAGGTTCTCCACAGTGTCATATTTTTTGTCCTTGACCTTGCAAACTAGTCAAACCCACGGCTCTGGATAAAGTCCACTCTTGGAGCTTTCACCGCCTGACATCCTGTGTGTGCCTGTTTGCTGTTAGAAAGCTTTGCAGGAGGCACATGTGACCTATGAAATATGTTTCTCAAAACTTAACTCTCTGAGAAATCAGTTACTGATTTATCTCCAAATTCTATCACTCAGAGGAGGGCAAAGGGTGATAAAACAAGAGTCCACAGAGAACTTAATTCAGAAATAACTTAATTGAGTTTTTCTGAAAAATTATATACCTTATATATCACTTTAGAAATTTCAAAATAGCGGTCTCTGTGTCTCCCATTAGGCCTGGGTCGTGCTCCCATAATCTCACTTGTGACAGCTCTAAGAAAAGCAACATACACTGGCCTCCTAGGTCTTCAAGAATGTACAACAATCCACCTGGACTTTGTTACCTTGTTAAGCACAGGTTCTTTATATTAGAACAATTGAGACACAAACTCAGAGACACTTCCAGAATGGTCTATGAGAGTGAATTACAGGCAGTCACACAACCTAGCACTGTCCTGTAAGCGTTTTTATGAGGCAGAGCCAGA
This sequence comes from Hipposideros armiger, assembly GCF_001890085.2. Classification (NCBI taxonomy): domain Eukaryota; kingdom Metazoa; phylum Chordata; class Mammalia; order Chiroptera; family Hipposideridae; genus Hipposideros; species Hipposideros armiger. Next base: position 1,333,379 of record NW_017731837.1, on the reverse strand, counting down.
GGCCGGCAAACTCTCCTTCACCACAGAGGAAATCTAGGCTAAAAAGGGAAATAAGAAGTTTATGAGCTATTTAAAAAAATAAAGCTGCAGAGTTGGGGAGTTATGGATCAAGTTCCGATCCATTAATTCTTTTATTCCCTGACTTAGAGCTGGCTGAAGACGTGCAGCCCTCTGGTGGGTGACAGAAACACTCCCACGCAGAACGCACAGAAAAGGGACAGAAACGGCCCGGCAGGGTGGGGGGCGGCCCACTCGTTCAGGTGTTAATTGATACAGGAACCTGCAGTTCAATGATCTGACATCCCCCAGGTAAGAGAAAGGTCCGCGCCCCAGTTTCACTTGGTAATTCTGTGACGTTAAGCAATATTCTATTTGGCCAGACCTGCCATTCTTCTCTTGAAGGAAATTAATTTCTTGATTCTTCCAGCTAATATAACCCCAATTCAGTGCTTACAGTTTTCTCTGGGCACCACTAGATGAAATAAAGTATGAAGTACCTCTTGTGAGAACTCAAAAGATTCAGATGGAAACAGAGGAAAGGCCAGCTGAAGATTCGGGGTGAGGTGGGGGGTCTCGGGGCGACCTTCCCCGCACAGGATGAGTCTGTAATTTGTCAACAAGGTTCTGCATTCTTCGCCCTGCAGACTAGGGCTGTTTTATGATTTCCATGGGAAATTGATTTTTAAATATGTAAGGTCCCTGAACAGGATAAATAAAAGATTATAAGAAAAAGAAACACAGTGATTTTTGGTTGTTTATAAAGGCAACTCAACAAGCTTTTACCAGCAAGAGGGAAAGGTCAGGATCGATAAAGGGGCCTTTCCTGTGGAAAGAGGTCTGTTTTCCTTTTAACACAGATCCACCCTCATGGCAGCCATTCTGAAGTCCAAGGAAATATCAGAACCTTACATTGGATCTTGCCTTGCCAGGAAAATAAAGCTTCTCCATTCAAAATCCCCCCACAACATCAAAACGAAACAAAACAAATGTTACCCATGCTGCCCCCTTCCTCAGTCCTCTAACAGGCAAAGGCTAGCTGCCCTGAAAAATACACCTGAACAACTCCTCAGATATAAAAAGATGTTAATACTCATTGATGCAATTTTATTCTAAAAGTGGCTTTTTGGAGACATCATCTTAAGTGTAATGTTAACAGGGGACATCCTATGTATAAGGAGAGTCTGGTTGGAAAATAATGCAGGATACTGAGTGTCTCTGATGACAAACACCTACCCTTGAAGTTATGTTGGTCAGACTCACCACGTCTTACTCTTTGAAGAGGCCCAGTTCCCTTTGTAAAGTGTTGGCTCACTACGCCGAAAAGATGCTTCTACTAGCTTTGAGGAGCTATACAATGAATGGCTTTTTTTCTTGGCCTTGTTTTCTGTGACCAATATTAATGCTTGCTTCAGTGGTACAGTTTTTTGAAAATTTATCCCTTCTACACACACACACACACACACACACACACACACACACACACACACACTACACATATACACACTCCCCACAACACACCATACACCACACCACACACACACACCATACACACGTATACCACACACACACACACACACAATTTTAACTGATGAATTCATAAACCTGAATTCATAAGCCCATGGCTGCAACCTTAGATATGCCCATCTGCAAGCTCTCACTAGCTATAACTTCCTTTTTTCCTTCCTCTCAAGAAAGCATATCAAATTACACGTTTGCAAGGGAATAAAAATCTTAAGCTTAAAACTGCTTTCATTTATAAGAAAAAAAGTAAGCCTGTATCCCTAAGCAATTTAAATGTTATTAGAGAAAAAAAAAGTGGGGATGCATTACTACCCACTGGTGGGATCAAAGTTAGTCACCTGGAATGACCTCCCCCTGCCCTCCCCTGACTTCTTCAACTGCATACATCCTACAAATAGCTCAAGGTCCATCTACTTTATAGATGAAAATCCTTCAGTCTCCCCTATGTGGACTCCACCAGAGCTCACAAACCCAAGTTTTCTAAGAACCAGGGAGGTTGTTTGCGTGATGCAGGCCAATTCTCAGACACAGGCATTACCTCATGAGCAGTGGGGACATAGCTACCAGAGAACAAGGCTCATCTGAAGGGGGTAGCAGCCACTTTGCTGCCATGTGGGGAAGCAGGCCCATTGCAACCAGATTTTACAGTGTTTTAAGAGAAGACCAAAGTCTGCATTTTATGTGAAATATCCCAATTTTAAATGTTGGCTCCTTAGGAAGGTTAAGATGATAACTCTGTGATCGGCACTGGACCCATGGGACCACTGATTTGCAACCCCTGGTCCCTACCAAGCATATACAGCTTAATAATAACTGGCACACATGTTGCAGAGCGGTGGTTTATGTGTATGCCTTATATTACCATTTAAACCACTCAGTTTATAGGTTAATGTAACTTGAAAATAAAACAGGGTTTTGTCTAATGGTCCAACTTTACCTTATCTTAAGTTCCAAATACTGTGTAAGGAGGGCCTGAGATATTTGTGTGTGGAACAGAACACTGGTCAAAAAGTTAAGGAACGCTGGGCCTGACAGTACGACCCCAGAGGGCAGACACCATACCCTTACCTATTGTATTCAGAAGGTATCAAGAATACTAGTATATAGGTTTCAATAGATCTGATTTGAATCTATTAAGGAACCAGACTCCAGAGAACCATTTTATTCATTAGAAATTTAATTTTTCCATAGAATACCAATAAACTTCCAAACTGTAAGCAAAGTATCCCATTCTTTCATCGGATCTTAGTAAAGCTGCCTACACCTAAATATTTTTACTTTGTAATCGTAATAGTTCTAAATTCATCTAAAAGAGTAAAGAAAAGTGCCTGGCTGAGAGAATGCATTCAAAGCATATTAGTTAAAGTTCACTAAAAAGAAATAAACAAAAGACAAAACTTCCAGGCATCTTGTCTCTCTGTACAGGGAGTGCCCTATGGCTTGGGCTTCTTTTATCAAAAGCACACCCATACCTGTTTGTCAGATAAACTTATTTGGTTTTCCTTGTGTAACAGGGTGAGTATTGCACAAGTTTTCATTGCCTTTTTTTCCCCAACTTAAATTGTCCCTTAGAGGCTCAAAGTACTAACAAAGTGCTTCGCGGCATGAAAGTGCTGTCGACATTTGTCTGGCAAATACGTTGCCAGCCGCGAAGCCTGGTGGGTCTGTAATTTGTCATGGGCACAGTCGAGCTCCAGGCTGCTTCCACCAGAAAGCGAATTCGATGTTATAAAGAGGAGTGCGGACAGGAAAGCCTTCTAGCAAGATCCCCAATAGCCAGAATATGGACATGAGAACCAAAGACGAATAAAACACAGATTGGGAAGAAGGTATTGATGAAGCATCAGCCTCAGAGAGAAGAGGGAGGCTTTGAACACATTTTTGTATTGAAGGGAAAGTGATGGGCATAGAGCAAAGGGGAAGATCTCTGTTATCACCTGTCGTCCTGTAACAACAATAAGAATTAGGCCACGTTATCCTTGTTTCTACAGACGTGGAAACTGAGGCTCAGAAAGGCTGAGTCATTTGTCCATAGTCTTACCAGGCCAGTTAGCGGCTTAACTGGAGTTTGGCCAGATCTTTCTGGCTTTAAAGCTCAATCCGAGTCACTATATAATGTCCAATTCCATTAAGTCACCCACTCAACTGCATTCAGTTAGCTAAGCTGTAAAACTATAGATTGGGAACAGGGTATCGTCCATTTTTTTTACCTTAAATTTGTTAGAGACAGGATAGACCATAAAAAAATAATCTGCCAAGCTATAGAAAGTCAGTCCTGTTGCTATTAAATGTATTTCATTCAAATATATATTAGCACTTAATATATCTGAGATACCCCAAATGCTAGAGAGATACAAATTCAAGTACATTCAAGACATGCTCAAAGGTAACCTTCTTTTTTTTCCATCATTGCATAAATGGAGAGAGATTTTCATTGAAAAGAATGTTTGTTCACTCAATCATCAAATATTTATTGAGAAACCACCTGGGCCAGAAATTATTCTGGACTCTGAGGATAGTTGAGTGAATAAGACAGAGAAGGCCCGAGCCTGGAAAAAACTTGCTTTGCTTTTTTTAGAATTATGCCAAACAAAGCAAAGCAGGGAGAGAGGGAAGAGCTACTTATGGTTGTGATAAGTGCTGTGAAGCAAATATGAGGTGCTCTGATAAGAGAGTAAATGGAGGATATCCTTCAGACAGTGGGGACAGGGAAGGCTTCCCTGAAGTGATGATGTTTAAATAAGATTTAAATCATGAGAAGGAGTCAACCATGTAAAGGGTTAAGGAAAGGATGTTTCAAACAGAGGGTCATGAACGTGCAAAGGGCCAGTGAGGACATGAGCTTAGCTCATCCTGGGGAGCGACTGCCAGCCGCCGTGAGTGTGTGCAGCGAGCCAGGGTGAGGTGTGTGGTACGAGCTGAGGAGGTGCCAGTCAGACCATCATGGCTCCCATACGCCACTCGAGTGGGCTTGGACTTTATTCCAAGCTCAGTGGAAAGCTGTTGAATGATTTGGTCTTAAACAAGAAACCAACATGAACATGTTATTGGTTTTAATTTAGCTGTTGTGTGAAGAATGGATGAAATGGGGACTATGGAAGGCAGAAACCAGGCCATAGCTTGGGAGATAGCACTTGGATGGCCTGCTGGATGCCTGCCATTCGCCCTCCAGATTTACCCTCTACCCTTTCCTATCCCGTCGTCTACCTCAGAGGCGGCTTATATAGACTGCAGCCAAGGGTTTTCTTGCCTTCTAACTCCAGGTGGGTTCAGCAGGTGGGAAACCCCAGGTGGGGTTTAGAGGAAGGGAGGAGAGAGAAGTGAGATGTTTATTTCCTCAGCTCCCTGACACCCCATGGGTTTATCACAGGCTGTTTGTACCCCTCAACCCAAGGCTGCTGAACCTGTGCAATGGCCTCTCCTGCAGCCCTCCCTCAGGATGCCAGCACCCCTCCCTGTCTATGACCTTTCTTTTTCCGTTGGGTGGGACCAGAAGAGGCTGCTAGTAGCCTCAGGGCGCTGCACTCCAGGGCCTCCTGCTTGCAAATGACACCTTTATTAAACTCTAGTCAAATCACCCAATCAGTGCATTGATATAGGAAGAAAGAGGCAAGATTTGATTTTGAAAAGTTCAGTTCCTGGGATCGTTGACCAATATTCTGTTCTGCGGATACTTCATGTTTGTGATGTAAGGGTTGCCAACCCAAAAAGATTAGCAAGAAACCATACACCTCTTTACTTCTTTAGGAGAACCAACACCATAAATGGGTCAGAGAGATAAAATACCAAAATCACGGGTGTGAGGGTTCAGAAAACAAAATAAGAATTCATGGTCACCAATATTTGGTTTCAGGCCAATGACAAAGAGCTCCTTTGATTTATATTTCTCATTCAATTTTTCACTTATTTAATCAGTGTTTATAGGGAGCCTACGACTTACAAGGCACTATTTTCAGCAACAGGGATAGAGATAAAGACCAAATCAAAATACCTCCTTTTTTAGAGCTCACACGCCAGGGGTCAGAAAATAAAGAAATCAACAAAATCTTATGTGCTCACAAAACACAGTTAAGGAGGATAGAGAGTGGATGATTTATATGAGACAGTAGCCCTTTCTTAAAAGGTAATGTTTGAGTGGAAACCAAAAGAAAGGGTTGCAGCAATGATGATGATATCCAGAGGAAGCATGACATAGGAGAGAAATAGAGGCAGAGGCAGGAAATGCTGGGCATTGAGTAACAGTGATAGGCCAGTGGCGGGAGAACGGGGGCAGGGATAGCTGGCAGCCTGTGCAGTCAGGGGGACAGGCCGACAAGGCCACTGGCCCCTTGTAGAACTTTGGCTTCTATTCTGAGACAAGAAGCCATTAGGGTCTTGAGCAGAGTAGTGACAGAACATGACTTAGTTTTAAAAGGACCATTCTAGCTGCTGTGTTGCAAATAAGGTGGCAAAGGTAGAAAGAGGGAAAACAGGTGAAAGTCCAGGGCAGAGATGCTGGAGGCTGGCCCCGGGTAGTGGCATTTATGTTTGGCAAGCCTTTTAGATATCCAAGTGGAGATGAACAGGCACTGGATATACAATCAAAGTCTTGAGTTGAGAGAAGAGGCCTGAGCTGGAAACAGAGTTGGAAAACATCACTATATACCCATGAGCCCGAGGATCATCTAGGGCAGGGCTTCTCAACCTGTGGGTTGTGACCCCTTTGGGGGTCGAATGACCCTTTCACAGGGGTTGCCTAAGACCATCAGAAAACAAAAAGATATTTACATTACAATTCATAACAGTAGCAAAATTACAGTTATAGAGTAGCAATAAAAATAATTGTATAGGTTGGGGGTCACCACAACATGAGGAACTGTATTAAGGGGTCACAGCATTAGGAAGGTTGAGAACCGCTGATCTAGGGAGTGAAGACTGGGAGAAGAGACAAGTGCTAAGGATGGAAACCTGAGGCCTTGTAGGATAACAGGTCAGAAAGAGGAGGGGGAGCCAGCAAAGGAGACTGAAGAGG
>NW_017731837.1:1320787-1326829 GCF_001890085.2 Hipposideros armiger | reverse complement strand
ATATCTCTTCCATTGGTTCTGTTTCTCAGGAGAATCCTGACTAGTACACCACTAAAATGGGTGTCTGCTCATTGCCAATGAATGCAATCCTCTCTGACATATCTGAGATCTACCACTTCATAGCTGTGTAACTGTGTACATGTCTTTGTGGCTCTCAGCATCCAGACCTGTAGAATGGGAATGTGAGTAGCACAGACTCCATAGGCTGGTTGTCAAGGCTGCATGAGACAGTATGTGTAAAAGTGCTATGAAAGTTATAGAGCTGAATGGACGTGTTAGGAAGCATTGTCATGACAGGCTCACTGTGCCAATTCACAACTGTAATTCTTTATTCATGGTTGAATTCATTTAAAATAATAATTACCTTTATAATAACGACCATTGGAAAGCCATTATATTATATATCAATTATATCTCAACAAAACTGGGGAGGGAGTCATTATAGAACATTTAGAAGTTCAGAAAAAGCACGAGACAGAAAACAATCAACCCACCCTCCCACCCAGCCCCCACCATAACTACTGTTATCTACTAATAACCAGCATTTACTGAGTTCTTATTATACACCAGGCAGTATGGGAAGTACTTTGATGATTATCTCTATCCTATGGAGGTAAGCACTATTTTGGTGCCTATTTTGTAGATGACAAAACTAAGGATTAGAGTGAGTAAATAGCTTGTCTCAGGACACACAGCTAGTAAGTGGCAAGACCAGGATTCAAACCCAGGTCTGAATGATGCCAAAGCCCCTGTACTTCATCACCAAGTCACATGGTAGGTGATGGGCTGTGTTCTTTAATAATGTATTGGCTATGTGATTGGGTAACCCTTTAGAATCAGAATGTGATTGGGTAACCCTTAACAAGTAACAACAGTATATGCACATTGCTCAGCATATACACAAGTCGAGATATGGATATTACAGAGCTGCTAGCTTTCTTGCCCAGGATAGCATTTTAATTTGAAATGAGGCAGAAGACTCTTCCATATTCACTACTCCTGCTAACACTGCCTTTTAGTTCAGATAAAGATGTCCCTTCTGTCAGGCACCCTGAAGTTCATCTGTAGAAGGCAGGGAGAAGAGACAAGTGCTAAGGATGGAAACCTGAGGCCTTGTAGGATAACAGGTCAGAAAGAGGAGGGGGAGCCAGCAAAGGAGACTGAAGAGGAGGGGCAGGTAGGACCAAGAAAAAACCAGGGGAGCATGGTGTCCCCAAAGTCAACTGAGAAAAGTATTTCAGGCAGGAGGGAGTTATCAACTTGTCATGTGTTGTTGATGAATTAAGTGAGAATAGAACAGGCAGTGGAACAATGAATTTGGCAAAAAGGGGTATCTCGTGACTCAGATAGTATTTTAAGAAGTAGTGGAGTTGAAACCCTGATGGAGAAAACCTGTATGGACAAGCTCTTCTGATGTTTTTTGTTGTTGATGGGGGGCAGAGAAATGGTGGCCAGAAGGAGTTAAGAAGGCGCTTTTGTTTAAATTAAATTTGGAGAAATTATAGCATCTTTGAATGCTAATGGGACTTATCTAGTAGGGAGAAGAAACCAAATGATGCAGGAGAGAGCAGGTAACTGCAGGAGCAAGGGGGGATGGGGCCCAGTGCACCAGGAAGGCCGTGGGTGGGAGCCACAGCTCATTCTCTGTAACAGAGCACATGGTCTAGTTGGAGACAGGCTGGTGACAGCACGTGGAGATTTCCTCCTGCCTGAGCTTTCTCAGTAACACAGGAAGTGAGGTCATCCACACAGCATGAGAAGCAGAGAGGAGCCAGTGGAGGTCTGAGGAGAGGAGAGAGCTTGAAATAGTCATCCAGGGCATGTGGGGGGAGCGGGGCAGGTAGGGTTGCTGGACGGTGTGCTGGGCTCCAAACTGCCTTTGGTGTGAATCCATCATCCCATTAATATTAATGAAAACAATAATATCTACCTAAGGTAGAGAAATAGAGTAAGACATCATGGGAGGAAAATGCAGACGACATAGCAATCTTGAGAAGAATTCCAGGTACTCGCCTTGGGCTCTGCTAAGGGACAGTAACTTGGGGGATGTCAGAGACACACAGGGGGTAGACTGAGATGTGTGGCTTTGTAGTGTGTGCTGGAGGACAGTTGTTATTTTCCCTGTGTGGGGTTCCTTAACCCATGCAGCTGGCAGGTGGCTACCATCTTTCCTGTGTTGAGCCTCTCCCATGGGACAAATCTGAATCTCATCAGCCTGTTGAGCCCCACTGCTTCACTCTGCTGTCTCACTGGGACCCTGCCCAACCCAACTTGCCCAATTCCAGAGAGACTTTCTCTAAGAACAGCCAGCCCTGCCCAAATTGTACTCTTTCTTCAAAAATGATTAGTCCACAGGCTCCAGGTGTGTGGCAACTGGCCTTAGTGTGCTCTGAGACTTTTGCTGAGTAGCTCCAGGCTTGGCACTGGTACCAAACCACAGTCTACATTAATCTGTTGACCACAACTTTTCCCACTCAAGTGATTCCCTGAGACCCTGCTTCACCCAATTCCTGTATCACATGAGGCTTTATCAATGGCTGAAACTTAAGGGAACCAGCAGATCGCAGCAGGTCTCAGGGTGTCCTGGCATTTTGCAGAGCTACCTCAGGTCTGGTACTGGTGACAGATGTCCTTAATCAGCACTGTGGCCTCTAGGGTTAGCACAGGCAGCAAACAAGTGCAGATCACTTTGTAGTTCCTACCAGGTAGTCTCTGCTGGTCACAGGCAGTGTGAGTGACCTGGGCCTGCATCGGAGCCCCTCCCAAAAGGCACCAGAACCAACATACTTGGAGTTGGCCCAGACCATAGCAGAGCATTTCCCAATTAGCCCCTCAAGTAGCACACACAAAGGGCAATCATAACAGGCACCAGAGCCTCCTGGGGTGAATCTCTTTCAGTGGGGTAAGCCCTCCACACAGCAGCCTATAAGCTGTACATGTGGCCAAACCCCTAAGCCAATCAGCCTGAGGGTCAATCCCACCCACTGATATACCAATAGCAATCAAGACTCAACTACAACAGGAGGGCACACACAACCCACACAAAGGACACTCCTATAGCACCTGGAGCAGGTGACCAGGGAGACTGTGCCAGCATCCCACAGAGCACCTACTACATAAGGCCACCCAGCCAAGACTGGGAGACACAGCAGATCTACCTAATACATAGAAACAAGCACAGAGAGGCAGCCAAATTGAGGAAACAAAGAAATATGTCCCAAATGAAAGAACAGGAGAAAACTCCAAAAAACAGAACTAAGTGAAAAGGAGGCAAGCAACTTACCAGACACAGAGTTCAAAATATTATTTATAAGGATGCTCAAGGAACTTAGTGAGATCTTTAACAGAGAGAGAGAGAGAGAGAGAGAGAGAGAGAGAGAGAGAGAGAGTAAGCATAAAAAAGGACACAGAAACCATAAAAAAGAACCAGTCAGAAGTGAAGCACACAATAACTGAAATGAAGAATGCACTGGAAGGAATCACCAGCAGAATAAATGAAGCAGAGGATTGAATCAGTGACAAGGTAGCAGAACACACCCCATCAGAACAGCAAAAAGAAAAAAGAATCCAAAAAAATTAGGATAGTTTAAGAGATCTCTAGGAAAACATCAAGCATAACAATACTCACATCATAGGGGGTACCAGAAGAAGAAAGGAAGCAAGGGATTGAGAACCTATTTGAAGAAATAATGACTGGAAATTTCCCTAATCTGGTAAAGGAAATAGATATATAAGTCCAGGAAGTGCAGGAAGTCCTAAACAAGATGAACCCAAATAGGCCCACACCAAGATGCATTATAATTAGAAAGACAAAGGTTAAAGACAAAGAGAAAATCCTAAAAGCAGCAAGAGAAACTCAACTAGTAACTTACAAGAGCTCTCATAAGATTGTCAGCTGATTTCTCAACAAAAACTTTGCAGGTCAGAAGGGATTTGCAGGAAATATTCATCGATGAAAAGCAAGGACCTACAACTGATGTTACTCTATCCAGCAAAACTATCATTTAGAATCGATGGACAGATAAAGAGCTTCCCAGAGAAGGAAAAGCTAAAAAAGTTCATCATCACCAAACCAGTATTACAAGGAATGTTAGAGAGATTCCTTTAAGAAGGAGGAAAAATTCAAAGTTATAAATAATAAAATGGCAATAGCTACATATCTGTCAATAACTACTTTCAGTGTAAATGAATGAAATGTTCCACTTAAAAGATACAGGAGGGCAGAATGGGTAAGAAAACAAAACCCTCATATATGCTGCCTACAAGAGACTCACTTCAGATTGAAAGACACACACAGATGAAAAGTAAAGGGATGGAAAAAGATATGTCATGAAAATGTAAACTAAAAAATAAATAAATAAGTTGGGGTAGCAATACTTATACCACACAAAACAGACTTTAAAACAAAGGCTATAACAAGAGACAAAGATGGACCCAGTAATCCCACTTCTGGGTATTTATCCAAAGAAACCCAAAACACTACTTTGAGGGGACATGTGCATCCATATGTTCATTGCAGCATTGTTTACAATGGCCAAGATGTAGAGGCAGCCTGGGTGTCCATTAATGGAAGAATGGATAAAGAGGAGGTGGTACATATATACAATGGAATATTGCTCATCCATGGAAGGAAATGGGTTCTTGCCATCTGCAGCAGCATGGATGGACCTGGAGGGTGTTGTGCTGAGTGGAATGTCAGATAGAGAAAGACAAACGCAAAATGATTTCACTTATATGTGGAATCTAAAGAACAAAGCAACCAAACTAAACAGAAACAAACTCATGGATACAGAGAACATTTTGATGGTTGCCAGATGGTAAGAAGGTTAGGGGCGAGTGAAAATGGGGAAGGGATTAAGAAGTACAAACTGGTTGTTACACAGTAATGATAGGGATGTAGGGTATAGCATAAGGAATACAGTCAATAATATCGTAATAAATATGTATGGTGTCAGATGGGTGCTAGATTTTTTGGGGTGATAAATGGGAAGCGGTTAGAGGGCAGGGTGAAAAAAAGTGAAGGGATTAAGTATAAACTAGTAGTTACAAAATAGTCATGGGGATGTAAAGTAAAGCACAGAGAATATAGTCAATATTATGGTAATAACTATGTATAGTGCCTGGTGGATACTAGACTAGTCAGGGGGATCACTTCTTAAATTATATAAATATCTAACTACTATGCTGTACATCTGAAATTAATATAAAGTAATATTGAATGTCAACTGTAATTGAAAAAATAAAAAAGGGGGGAAAGGTGAAGGGGATAAGGGTTCCAAATTTCCAGGTATAAAACAAATAAGTCATGGGGATGTAATGTACAGCATAGGGAATATAGTCAATAATATTGTGATAGCGTGGTACAGTGTCAGATGGTTCCTGGACTTATCATGCTGATCACTTCTTTAGGTATATAAATGTTGAATAACTATGGTGTATACCTGAAACTAATATAATATTATATGCTAGCTATATTTTAATAAAAATTAAAAAAAGAAATCCCAGGATGAGATTATGGTCATATTCAGTATTGCCTGAAACCTAAGAAAGTACAAGTGGAGGTAACATACTGATTGTCAATTTAGCTTCAAAGCCAGGAATTCCAGATGGAAACGTTTACTTTTCATAAGCTGGGCAAGCAGTCAGATATTTGCCTCAATGGCTCCGGTCACAAAGCAAAGCAGAAGATAACTTCTCTTCTCCCAGCGCTTAAATGAACAGACATCAAAAGGTAAAAAGTGGAACTATGAGATTTAAAGCTCAAAGACAAAAGGCTGGTGCTGGGGATGGAAGTTCCCAGGAACCCGAAACAAGAAGGCTTCTAAACATGCTGTCAGAACCAGAGCCAGTGACCTCTCATCGAGTGAGGGGCAGCCCTGAAAGCGAGGCTGCCTAGGATCACGTTACCTTGAAAACCTCGAAAGTCTTTTTTTTTTTTTTTTTCCTCCATCAGCAAAAGGAAGTTTAGATACCAGGAGACTGGTCACCTTCTCAAAAAGGAATGTGCCACAGACTCACAGATGTTCAAACCATGGACCGAGT
>NW_017731837.1:1319483-1320732 GCF_001890085.2 Hipposideros armiger | reverse complement strand
ATGATAAATCAGCTGCACAGACATTTGCTAATGCCTGCCCCACCCCCACCCTTTATCCCTCATCCGGATTTTCCTTTTTGTGTCCCTCCCATCCACGTAATAAAAGAAAGAGAAGTTTCTCTACTTTCCCCTTGAGTAGCTAGAAAAGAAAAGCCAATGTCTAATCATTTCTCCTTACTGTTCTACTGGATTCCATCAAATCTAATGTAATTCCATACAGATCCTGGGCTCACATATCCAAAAGGAACTCAGGGATTAATTCAAAGGCAGTGCATCCAAGAGTAGACACCTCCATCTGTGTAAAGTGTGCAATTTGGTGTAGTACAAAGAGTAAATGACGTGGCGCCGAAACACCTGGTATGGATAATATCATCACTTACCTAGTCATACGTATTCTCCCCTTCTTTGTTGCCTACAAAGCACTGATTTTTTTTTTGGGGGGGGGGAAGGAGGGGTAGTGGCTTAGATAAAAAATACTCAGTTCCCAGAACTCCGTGCATCTAGGAGTGATCAAAATGATATTAATTGAACAATAAGATCAAGGAAGTTGCTAGGTGGGGCTTCCAGGAAAGTTTCTTGAATATTGAAGATTCAGATCAATTAAAGTTTGTTAGTTTTTGCCTTTGGCCCATTGCCCGTCCCTCGCTCTCCTGCCTGCGATGGCCAAAGATGGAGCAGCCACTTCATAACCATGAGGACAAAGGTCCCATGGCGAGGCATAACTGAGCAGAAAGACAGAGGGAACTGGGTCCTGATGGCAAGCTGAACTTGCAGCATCATGGAAAAAGCAAACTCCTCCTTGGTCAAAATACTTGTGATGGTTAAATTTATGTGTCCACTTGGGTTGGTCACAAAACCCAGATATTTGGTCAAAGATGTCTGGATGTTGCTGTGAAGGTTTTTCTTTTTTGTTTTTTTTAAGGTGAGATTAACCTTTAAATCAGTAGACTTTGAGTAAAGCACATTACACTTCATAATGTGGGTGGGTCTCATCCAATCAGTTGAAGGCCTTAGGAAAAAGATTAACCATCCCTGAAGAAAAAAGGAAATTCTGCCAGCAGACTGTCTTCAGACTTAAACTGCAATATCAGCTCTTCCCTGAGCCTCCAGCCTCTCATCCTACCTGGCAAATTTTAGACAATCAGCCTCCACAATCATGTGAGCTATTCCTTAAAATCTCTCTCTCCCTCTCTCTCTCTCTCTCTCTCTCTCTCTCTCTCTCTCTCTCTCTCTCTGTGTGTGTGTGTGT
>NW_017731837.1:1292742-1311538 GCF_001890085.2 Hipposideros armiger | reverse complement strand
CTGTCAGAACCAGAGCCAGTGACCTCTCATCGAGTGAGGGGCAGCCCTGAAAGCGAGGCTGCCTAGGATCACGTTACCTTGAAAACCTCGAAAGTTTTTTTTTTTTTTTTTCCTGCATCAGCAAAAGGAAGTTTAGATACCAGGAGACTGGTCACCTTCTCAAAAAGGAATGTGCCACAGACTCACAGATGTTCAAACCATGGACCGAGTTTCCTTTCAAACAAAATTAATATCAGTGTGTAAAACTGAAAGGCAGAGTTCATCTAAAATGATGTGAAGCCCACCAATTTTGGCTGGGGAGTGAGGGTACAGCGGAAAAAGCCAGGGGAAAATGTGTACCAACTATGCTTTCACTAATAATCCTGAGATCCCTGTGATCCAGTCATGGTCGCATGTCACAGAGAGAGAGATGCAATCCGGGATCCAGAAAGTTCTTCCCATTTTTACTTAGACATGTGACAAAATGTAAAACGAAGGAGTCCAGTCTGCATGCACAGAAGACACCGTACAATTCTTTTCCTCTCATTGCTGCCTTTCTCTCAAGACTCTTCCTGTGGTAAGCAGCTGGCTAATGAGCACGTCCTACCTGGCCCTTCTGCAAACACTCTAACATCCAACCTGGTCAACCTGTCCTGCTGGCTCTCTCCATCTCTCAATCCTTTATTATGTAGTTCAACACAATCTCTCAATTTCTTTAGTTTTCTTCCACTTCCTTTAGTTTTGAGAAGACCTGGGAGCCTGCCAGGGGAGCGTAAATTCTTCCTGTAGAGAAGCTAGGAAAATGGTGAAGATAATGAATATCCACACTGAATGATTTTATCCTGTAACATATTACATTCTGTCCCTTAGAATTCCCTTGTCTCAAACAAATTCAAAATCTAGCTCTTTAACAGAAGAGACTTTTCAAATGGTAGATGAGAAATTCAAGACTCCAAGAGATGCGAGGGGCTGTAGTCTGACACCACAGATCATGGTCCTCATACAACATCCGAGATAACAACAGGAATTAGGGTGACAAGAGTTCTTTCTCCCACATTATTCTCATCAAGTCAATAAATGCTACTATATGCCAGGAACTGGGCTAGGTAGTAGGAACACAGAGGCAAGTAAGTCAAGATCCTTCTCCTCAGGGTTCGCAGTCTAACGCAGTGTTTCTCCAATTGTATTCCTTAGACACAAGTGTCCTTTGTATAAAGGGTTCCATGGCCCAAATACTTTAGAAATGTGGCATACTAAATATCTTTTCAGATATTTTTTCATGCCCATCCTAATCCTAAATTAAAGGAACCCTGTTTCTTTACTCCAGCATTTCCCAAGTTTAATTCACCACTGACCCATTTGCCTTTGCAAAGTGAATATCTTGAGATGAGCTTACAAATGTTAACATAGAAAGATTCTGCCCTTAGCTTAAACAAATAGATAAATCATTGGCATTTCAAAGATAAAGTAAGGATAATGAAGGCATTTTCATATAAAGTACATTGTATTTCAACCCAAAAGGTAAGTGTGTCTAAATGTTGTCCAACCTGGAATTATCTCTGCTCACCTCAATGAGAAAGTGAGCAATGGGAAAAATTACGTTGGTGTGGGTTTCTATTTGGCTTGTGTAGGAAGTGGGAGAGGTATCCAGCTTTCAGGGCTATTAGGAGAAATTGGAGTAAAATCGAATCCTTGGTATTCACAGGGTTACAGTCAGGAAAACCATCTGGTGTCCAGCGAGGGGACGGTGACAGGCCTCTCATCAGTCAGTTCTACAGCGTGGTTCTGCAGCCAGCTAGAGCATCAATGGCTGTTTCCTCACCAGGCCAGTTCTGCAGCATGGTTTTGGCCATTGCTCCCGGAAACTTCGCCTCAAGCCTGTTTCTCTGGGACTCCCAGTGATTCTGTGCAATGTCTCATAGCCTCTAATAAATGTCTCCTCTACTTAAATTAGCCAGAGCAGAATCTGGTGTTTGCAACTAACACTCCAACCATATTTTTCTTCTCCCACTTTCAGTATCCAGGCAAATAACTGTTTTATCCACATAGAACCTAACATTTCCCTCTCAAGAAACTCTAATCTGGCAATATTTTCTGTAGAATCTCCCCTGCCTTCCTTCACCTCCGAGCCATAAGTAGTCATCGAGGCAGACTCCTAGTTCGAGCATCCCACCTGCGTGCCTGCTCCAGGTCAGTCTTCTTTCCCAGCCTGAGGCGAGCCTATTTATTGTGTGAAATATACTTTTCTGTCAATCAACATGGCAACTTCTTGGGCTAAGTCAACAGCCTAGCTCTTCATTTATCATTCTAGTTGTAAATACATCTCCAGACAGACCAGTGCTTTGAACCCAATATTTATTATCTCTTCATCTATCTCATTCCTCCACAATCATTTTGACTGCTTTTTTTGGTTACTGTTTGAATAGCTCTTCCAAAGTGTGAAGAACTCGGTCAGAGTAATCTCAGAACAGGAGCTGAAAGGTCTATGTGTAAAAGCAGGCAGTAATGCCAGGAATTGTGTCATTTCCCAGCTCAGTGTGCAACTATATAACTCAGGCAAATTGTAGGGGCATCCACTGCATACACCCCTGCCCCTCCCCCAAGAAGGCCTCTGTGCCTTCTCAGGCTTTCAGTTTAAGAGCACAGGATCAAGCTCAGCCACTGAAGAAGGTTGCTTAAAAAGTGCTAGAGGAACATGTTTGAACACTCATCTTGTAGGAGGAGAAAAAGCACATTTCTTAATGCAGTAATTAAAAAAAGATTTAGATGCGGTGTGCGAATTCCCATAGAATCCTACTTAGCCCCCTTCTCTATGTCAAAGCAAAGTTAGTTTCACATCACTGGTGCTTCTCATTTATCTTAATGCTACAGATTTGTTTCTTATGCAAAATTGTTCATTTTTACCAGCCTGGAACGTTAAAAAAAAAATCACATTCTCTTCTTCAAGAATTTTCATTAAGCCAAGGTGTCATGAAGCTGAAAATCTACAGACACAATTTTGGCTTTCTTCCGCAGGAAACTCAGAGGAGAGCCCAATCCAGGCAACAGCGGATTAGCAGGCATTGCTGACAGATTCTTGACAGTGTTGAGAAGAGAAAAACATAGGTGGTATAGAAGGATTTACAAAGATCGCTGCTCTAACCTAAAGTTGAACCAATAAGTTTGTCTAGACTGTCCCATGACTGTCTGTGGCCTGGAAGCTGCATTCTTAATAATAATAAAAAAAAAACCTTACAGTTGAAACTCAGTGATTTTCCCCCACGATGTATATACAGGTCCTGGGTTAATAATAATCTGGTATCCGGAAGCATCCAGATTATCACTGAAATTAACAATTAAACATATAGTGATAGACTACGTGGATTGCTCACATCTCATCTGTAATTAGTTATTTAGACACCACAGTGTCATAACATAAGTAGGAAAAGTCACTACCAGAACAAAATTACCAAGTTACCTATGGAATGTCATGGGAAAATAATAAGACAATTTCAAGAAAAAAAATCAAATATCTCAGGCACAAAGATAGACATTTCCAGTTATGATCTGCACAGTAATAGTCAAAGAAATGTCAAAACAGTCAAATCCCAACAATTAACCCAAGGTCAAAACCCAGAAGAGATATTTATTAGTGCACTCTCTAGATCTGTGTCCAATTAAGCCCAAACATCTCCTTAGATTTAATCCCCTGATCATATGGGCGTCTAATACCTTTCAATGAAATTTCTGATTGCTAAGGAAACACTCCTTGCTCCTTCTATTGGTCTTTATAATCACTATATGAAGTCATTCTCCCTAGCGTTTTCACCCAGCTAACATTTGTGTGTCATTAAAGCATTTCTGTTTTCCTTGAGTCTCACACCTTAGATGTCAGTGGCAATTTGGTAATTTTTCTGTTGTCTCATAAATTAAACCATTGCAGCATCTACCTGGCTACAGCTTTGAGACTGCAGCTGTAACTTGAACTTCCTACCAAGCTCTCTAATTAAGCCACAATAGCATTGCTCCTCTGGTCTACAAGATAATCATCTAATTCCCTTTTGTTAAACTATTCGGCCTTTGGCCTTTTGGTTTATTCACTTGGGAACTAGATTATAGCTTCCCAGAGGAAAGCTCCAGTGGAATTATTGTGACTTGTCACAAGTTTAATTAATGCCAAACAATGCCCATCCAATTTCTGGCTTAATACCATCTCCTTTCATTCAGCTGCACCCTTATTCTGACTTCAATAACCTTCTTGGTCAGTATTTTTCCAAGTGTGTCTAAACTCAGTCCTCCTGTGGAATTAAAACATTCCTATTGGAATGTGCCTGCTCAATTTTAAGACTAAAAATTTCCGTCTGGGTTTGCAGTTACATGTTTAGTGGATGAGCCTAAGGAAGGGATGAAAATGATAAAATTATCTTCATGATGACACTATCATTGACAAAACAAAGTACATTTTATAAAACCCATTCACATACCTTGATTCATTTGACCCTTAAGAGGATGCCAATGGCTGGGCAGAGTAGATATCACTATGTCCATTTTATTGATTGCTGGTTTCCGAACTGTGTCAATGCATACCGAGCCCATGACATTGTTGAAACCAACACAGTTCCTTTTCTATAATTTTATTTTTTTATCAATGTAAATAAGATCATCATTTGAACAAAGGTTATGCTGGTTTTTAAATAAGGGCAGTTGGAAAGCCTCTATTATGGAGGAAGGAATCCAAGCTCAACACAGAAGTAAGTTTACCAAAGTCAAACAGTGAATAATTGAAAAAGCACAGAAAACAACTCAGGTTTCCTGCCTCCAAAGACCAACATTTGTTTCCAGTATACTACAATAATATTCCCTTGCAGGAAGAACACCAAAAGAAAAGGGAATGAATTTGTGAACCCATGTTCATCAGTTCAGTATATTTTTAAATAGTCTTCTTGTTGATTGTCAAGCTTCAGGCACTAGACAAGCTGGGTATCTCTCACTGATTCATTGCATCACTCCTTCACCAGTAAACTTCCCTACTGCCAGTCACTACACTATGCTGAGAACACAAAGGCTCACACAACTGGAAGGCTGTTTCTACACCCATCAAAAACACACCAGTCAGACATCCACGAAAGAATTCAAGGCCCAGAGAAAAATCATTGAAAATGTTGAGCAAATGGCAAAGAAATATCAAGTCCTAAGGAAAGAAAGATTAACAAGGAGGTTAATACTAAAAGGAGAGAAAGAAACAGGGGTAAATGAATCAGAGGAAACAGGGCCCATCAACCTGCAGTTCTTCACTACTTTTCAGCTGAAAAGGAGAGAGATTTACAGCTACTTGACCTCTCCAGGGCCCACTCTCCTCGTGTGCAAAGTTCATCTGCTATTGCTAGTTCTCTCTAGTTTGCAAAGTCTATGGTGAAAATACCACAAGATAAAATACTATGATGGCTCTTAGAAAACCATAAGGTCTTCTCCAAATAAAGCGAGAGGAAAGGGCACGTCTGGCTGAATGATGAAAGATGTAAGGTAATTAAGGTCATAAACCACTTGTAAAACTTTGCCCAGAAATTGTTTTATGATATTTTAAAGACCTCAACATTTTAAAAAACAGAATACGTAAGATAAACCCAATCACAAAAAAATAGTCCCCAAGTTGAAGAACTTGGTCCACGGAAAACCTTAGGATCCTATGCAGAGGGATTCTATCACTGGTTCCAGCCCCCAATCCCAGGGAAAATTAAATTGAATCACTCCAGATATGTTAACTGACGACCTATTGTGTGTCATGTTCTATTCTAAGTTCTGGGGAGATGTGGTGAACAAGACAGACTTGGTCCTTCCTTCCCTTCATAGAAGGTAATTCCACTAGAGGGGAGTGCAGCAAGGGGATAGGGAGATACCAATAAACAATACAATAAATGTGTGCAAAAGATAATTTTGGTATGTATCAGTGTGAAGTGCATAAAACAATGATGTCATAGATAGTGACTTACAAGGGATGAAGGAGAAAGGCAGTCCTTTAGCCCAGGTACTTAGGGAAGACCTGTCAGGGGAGGTAGCATGTCAGTGGAGACTGGAATAATGCAATGTAGCCAGGACAGGAGAATCCTGGGCCAGAGCTAGTGCAACGGAAACCCCACCGCAAGGCTGTGAGGCAGGGACCAGGTGCAGAACTGACTTGCTAGACAAGGATATTAGAGAGACACGATCACAGTGAGAAAATTAACCCTATCCTGATGGAGAAAGCCAGTTGTGAGCTTGATGCTAACCTGAACAATCTCTCTTTAGTACCAAATTCATCTGCTTTCTGCTATGGCAACTTAAATAAGTCTAGAAGGGGAAATGTGGATCCAAACTAAAAGGAGAGAACACAGAAGCACTAGTCACACTTTATCCTTGTGAGGGTCAACAGGTCATTAGAGGGTCAAGGAACACCAATATGGCTTTGCCTACTGAACAATCACAAGTTAGTGGAGAATTAATATTATCAGTAGTCCAAAGTGGTCAGAAGACTCAGACTTTAGAGGCTAAAGATGTGTGTTCTGTTGATGGAAAGCCCTGGTGAGAGCTCAGATGACTGCAGGGTTGGGACCACCCTACAAGGGACCTGGGCTGGCTATGACCATCCACTGAAAGTTGCTGCATGCTCTTAGGTGGCCTGCTCTCCCCAGTGCTCTCCTTCTAGGTTTTTGTAATTGCTTTCTCCCTTCATCCCCTCTGGCCTGGGGTGTAAGAGCCCCTACTAGTACCAGGGTAATGTACTCTTCCTTATGTTTCTGCTTGGAAGATGGAGACATGAACAAAGGCCAGAGATAAAGGTAGAGTGGGTTCTTGGATGTCCTCCACACAGAGATGAGTGCTGAAACTGGAATTCTGGATGAGGTTTCCAGAAAACACATCATGAGACACGAGCAGCAGATTGATGAGCAAACTTTAGGAAGTGCCTAAAGTGAGGAAATAGGAAGAAAGACCAAAAAAACAGGGCAGAGAATTAACAGTTGAAAAGGTAAGAAGCAGGAAAGTGTATTTTCCAGAAGCCAAAAGGAGAATCTGAAGAAGGAGTGGATCAGGGGGTGATACCTGAGAATCACGTTGGATGTGGTGATAGATCTTTGGTACCAAGGGAGAAGGTAAGGACAGAGTGGCCTGTTGAGATGATGGACTCTATAGGCCAGTGGAAGTCCATGAGCCCATGTCCTCCTCCCCTGCCAGCAGGGAGCAGACTATGAGACCCCCACGGAGGGAAGGGCCTCTTGATTCATTCTGCCAGCAATCATTGTACTGATATGAGCCGAAGACCAGCAGAGCTTATTCACTACAGCAGCTCTGCTCTCGGCTGCATCTGAAAGCTGACCTTGGTGTCCTCTGAGTTCCCTCCCAGAGAAAATCACAGGAATTGAGCAATTCCCTAGGCCCAGGGAGACAGAATCTGAGAATAACACAGAAGCAGGATTCCCTTCCTTCTTTGGGCCTCTGGGCTGTGATGCTGCATCCTCAAGTTGCAAAAGGGGTATGATGGGCAGTAGGTGATTTCAATTCAATTTAAAGCAGCAAGGATTTGCTGAGAATTTACCATATGCTTAGTAAGGAGACAGGAGCTGTGGGAGACAGAACTAAATGAATTTTTCCATTCCTTCCAGGAGTAAACAGCTTCATGCTAGAAATAAAACCAACACAGAGACAACAAACAGGAAAAGAAAAAAATACAAAACCCTTTTCACAATTAGTGACAAAGTGTGGGCTCACTATGGGGACAGACAAAAGAAGAATTCAATATCTTATTTTTGTTGTTCACTGCATGTGTTTTCTAACATTTTCCCACTTGGCATGAATTCGTATTAAAATCAGGGGGAAAGAACCATCATTAATATGTATATGTGTGTGTATACATACACGTGTGTGTGTGTGTGTGTGTGTGTGTGTGTGTGTGTGTGTGTATATATATATATATATATATATATTAAATGAAGTAAAAAATAAGACAGTTGTGGACTGAAGCCTAGGCATAATTCTTCCTAACAACTTGACCTTGGGCAAGTTCCTTAACCACTCAGTACCTAAATTTTCTTATCTACAATATAAAATTTTTAGATAAGGCAGAGGCAGCAGGTGCTTTCTGTTAAAAAAGGAAGAAACAAGACCATAACCCACAAGTAACTTATAGGAATAAAAAAATCTTTAAATAGTATGAGCTTACTTTAGTTAGCATGTTAAACTAAAACTTCTAAAGTTACTGGTATTCATAAGGATTTCAAGAAGAAATGTAGTGTAATATATTTAAGAATAGAGATGGTTCAATCTCTAGCTCTGCTATTTACCAATAACTGACCTCAGATAAGTAATTTCACCTCCCTGCATCCCAGTTACTCCATCTATTAAATGGGGATAATAATAGAACCCAGCTATAGGGACACTGAAGATAATTCATGTGAAATGCGATCATGGTACCTGGCACAGAATAAGCCCCTAATTAATCTTCATACATGATTACAATTACCATCTGAAAAGGCTGCTGTTATCTCAGACAAATCTGAGAGAAGACAGGCATAAAGAGGTTCCTGTTCTTGTCATCTTGATATCATCAGTGTTTTACACAGGGCCTGTCACAATGTAGAGTTTTGATCAATACTTGTGAATAAACAATGAATGAGTGAATAAATGGGCTGGTTTTCCCACTCCACCAAGAGCCATGTCTATATATTACTACATTGGCCTAGAAGGGAAAAAAAAAAGATACAGCTTTGAGTATTTCAATTCAATTCAATGAGTTTAAAAATCAATCCAGTTCAGCAAGTTCTCTGAGTTTATTCAGTAAGGGGTAGGAGAAGCCAGACGCATTGCTACAGTTTAAAAACACTACCTGGTTATTCAACTTGCAGTGAAAAATTTACCCCAGTGGGAAGAATCAGAGGGTTCCTTTCATCTCTCAGAATCCTAGTAATCATCTTTAAAAGAAAAGCCAGTTTGTACACTTGAAACTAATATAATATTGTATGTTAGCTATATTTTCAATAAAAATATTAAAAAAAAAGAATTTAGAAACTTGAAAGAAAGAAAAAAAGAAAAGAAAGAAAGAGAAGAGAGAGAGAAAGGAGAGAAAGAATGAAAAAAAAGAAAGGGAAAGGCACCAAGTACTGTGACCACAACCAGAAGGAAAGTCCCAAAAGATGATGGGAGTCCCCTGACTGCATCACAGGGAAGAGCAGAGGGAATAGCATGTGCAAAGGCAGAGAGGCCAATGAGCATGCTCTGTAAGATAATCACAGCAATCCTCAGAGTGAAGAAAGCTCAGAGTGAAGAAAGAGAGTGGCCAGAGATAAGGTAAAAAGGACAGGCTGAGGTCAGTTGTAACCTTTGCATGATGTGCTATCCTTGTGACTACAGCAGTTCCAAGCCTCAGATTCACTCTGATTCATTCTGATTGGACATGATTTCATTTTACATGAAACAGTTCTGAGGCCAGAGAAATATGATGGACTGATTTGCTTCCTCCAAGTGGGTCCACCCTTAGAGATGGGAGAGGGGTCAACACCAACCAATCATTAGAAGGAGACAAAAGAGAATGGATTCTAAGGTAGCAGCCAGAGAATGGCCCTTACAGATTCCATCATCCAATTACCATAATTTGTTCCAGTAGCTTCTACCAATGGTCCTTTAGCTAGTTTCCAATATTTTGTCATTATAAACAATATCATAACTGAGATCCTCGTACATACATCTACAGGATATCTGTAGGATAAAGTCCTAGAAGTGGAACTTTGAATCAAAGAGCGGCCGTTCTTGTAACTCTGACAGACATGACCATATTGCCCTTCAAAAGGGCTGCAGAAATTCATACCCCCAGCATCTCTGAGATTGCTCACTTCCATACATCCTTCCCGTGTATTGCTAACTGTCTTAGACCTGTATTTTCAAAGTTCAGTTTGACAACAGGGTGGTTGATGGATAGGAGGGGCAATAAGAGCAGAGGTAAGAAAAGTAGTTATGCAATTACAATAAGAAGAGGGAACGATGATGAGGACCTGAACTATGTTTGCTGCCATGCATTGGAAAAATAGAGGTGGGAACAAAACATGCATGTTCTCAACACAAGGTGGCAAAGGAAAATGTAGTTATTTTGCTGCAAATTTTGCACTGAGAAGGCTTGGTTTTGACAAAAAATAAAAGAGAAAATGATTCCGTTATTAAGATTTTTCCCAACCTAAGTGTCCATCGACAGATAATTGAATAAAGAAGATGTGGTACATATATACAATGAAATACTACTTAGCAATAAAAAATAATGAAATATTCCCATTTGCAACAACATGGATGGATCTTGAGAGTATCATGCTAAGTGAAATATGTCAGACAGGAAAGGACAAGAACCATAAGATTTCATGCATGTGTGGGATTATAAAGCAGAAAACAACAAACAAACTCATAAACACAGACAACAGTATGGTGGTTACCAGAGGGGGAGGGGGAGAGGATGGGAGATGAAGAGAGTAAAGGGGTTCAAATATATGGTGATGGAATGAGACTAGACTTTGGGTGGTGAGCACACAATGCAATATACAGATGATGTATTATAGAATTGTACACTTGAAACATATAATATTATTAGCCAATGTTACCCCAATAAATTTAACTTAATTTAAATAATAAATAAACAAATAAATAAATAGATAAATGTCAGTTTAAAAAAAGAAAGCAGGGAGGAAATGCAGGAGGAGGGAAGGAAACAAGACAAAAAAGAAAAAATAGAAGATGGAGAAGAGAAAGGTCTCATCTTAGAGTCATATTTTACCCCCCACCCCCACCAAGTGTGTAGTGTACTATTCTGTCAGCATCTTCTAACTACAGTTCCTAACCAAAGGATCAAGAACAGGAACTTCCAAGTAATGACCCATGTGAGTGAAATCTTGTCCCGGGTGTAAAGAGAAATGCTATCTTATATTGGAAAATATATACTTATTGTAAATAAATGCCACCACCTCTACCTAAAAGAGAATAGCAAAGTATCAGGAAATGTGAATTGGCATAAAACTCCTACCACAGCTTATGACACATACTAACATTTTCTTGCATATTGACCCATCCTACTGAGCACTGCTCAAAAGTCACTTCCTCAAATGTTACCTCCTTCACTCTTCAGCATGGGTTGGGTACTTTGTTACACTCTCTAGTAGCATCTGGTACCATTACAGTTGTTACCACTGTTGCAATTGGGTAACTATCTGGACAGCTGTTTAATATCTGTGTCCTTTGCCAGGGTAAACTCCTGTGAGGGTGGTGTTTCTGCCTGTCTGTTCACCTTAACACCACCCACACTTGGGTATGCCTTGCATGAAATGGATAAGCGAATATACACATGTACAGTTGATCCTCATTATTTGTTCATTCTGGATTCGCAAATTTGCCAACTTGCGAAAATATACTGGCACCCCCAAAATCAACACTCGTGGCACTTTGTAGCCATTTGTGAACATGTGCACAGTGGTAAAAAATTTTTGTTGCTGGACATGCACATTCACAGCTGAGGTAAAAAATGGTGACACTTTGCCTTCCTCTTCCAGTTCCCACACTGCAAACAAGTGTCTTTTTTTGGTCTTTTGAGCACATGTTTTTCACATTTTTGTGCTTTTCTTTGGTGATTTTGATGTTTAAAATGGCCCTCAAGTGTAGTGCTGAAGTGCTGTCTATCGTTCCTAAGTGCAAGAAGGCTGCTGTGTGCCTTTCAGAGAAAACACAAGTGTCTGATAGGCTTCATTCAGGCACGAGGTCCAGTGCTGTTGGCCATGAGTTCAGGGTTAATGAACCAACAATATATATTAAATAACATGTCTTTAAACAAAAACAAACAGAGAACACAGTTATATATTGACCAGTTAACAAAAATGTTATGGCCGGAGGCTCTCAGTACCTAACCCTGTATTTCCCCTGAGAGAAATGGCATAGTATTCACTAATTCAATGTTTGTGGAGACTTTATAGAACATACTACTGTGAAAACTGAGAATCAACTGCATATATATTTAACATATGTATGTATATTTAGCAACTTTGTGTGTATATGTATATTGATATGTTTAGACCATTGCAGAGTTATAAAACCAGCTTTAAAATTTAGAAAGACACTAGGATGCTGGGGTGGGGGCAGTGTGAGGGGAGGTATGCACATATACAGGGCTATGCCACACAGCTCCAGGGTGGGGGCGGGTGCTGGTGGTCACACCATAGTCATGGGAAACTTCTCACCCCAGAGAGCTGCTCCATGTGGTGACATGTCATACAAATAACACATACACACACATTTGCATATGATTCAGGGTATTCATGGCCTTCTAGCATGGACCTCAGGTTAAAGCCCTGACAGAGACATCAATATCAAGAGAGAGAGGTTAGAACAGATAGACAAATAAACGTATATCATACATGGGACATTTAAGTTTACTTCAAATGTTTTACCTTGATTAAGATTTAAATCATTTGCATTTTACCCACTAATAACACTAGACAATTCCAAATTATATGTATCCCCAGAAGAAAGATAATTTGTTATGGAGCACCGACTTAAGACATTCCCTAAGGTGAACTGAACACAGACAAAAAGCCAAAAGTTAAATAATATATGCTAAATATTAAAAAAGTTAAATATTAAAAAGTTATATATATATATATGCTAAAGAAACATATACACATTTTAAGAGATGTTCTCTACGCTCAAGCAGTAGTTTGCCGTAATCAGAAGTGTCTAGACACTGATGGTAACCACTTTGAGCACCTCTTGTAATTGCAGAAGTCAAACGTGACTTGTATTCATCTTTTATTATCGTTATATGTTATTACAATTTTAACACAGTTTTTTCCTTTCTTACAATGTGTACATTTTTTTGGTACCCTCTGTGTATATATATACATGAAGATTGATGTCAACCTGTCCCATTTGTATGGTGAGCAGTAAATTTAAACTTCTTTGACACCCAAGCTCTTAGGAGGCAGTGACTACTAAGCACCTGACTTGGAATAACAGTCCTTTGAATAACACACAATGTTTCTTAGTAAAGCTTCTAATTAGATTCGCTCACTGAGAATGAAACTAGAAGGAAAAAAACAAAAAACCCTGTAAATTGTTCTGTGGCAATTCTGATAGTAACTAAATAGAACAATTATACCATTAATAATTCAATGCTGGCTGAAAACTATACAACTTTGAGTGATTTATACAGACCAGAGTTGGCATATATTGTACCACAGGTAGGTGTAAGGTCACCAAGAAGCCACTTCACAGTTTTCCCAGAAGTGTAAAGTCAAAAAGGTCACTTTTAGTAAAAGATCTTTTGGATTAGTCTTTTAAATCAATGCATAAATTAAAGATAATTTACATATAAATAGGCTAATACTCTGGCTTTGAAATTAAATGAATTTTTAAAAGATTTAAGTAACTGCAGAAAAGGTCAGTTAGGCATTAACTACACATAATGTGATTTTTGAAAACTACTTGTCTTGTTGGTTTATTAATATTTTATATTCATTGTCAGTGTTGTTCTAAAAATTACGTGCATAATTGGCAATGCACCAAAGTCAAAGACAGATTCCAAAAATAAGAAAAAACGTAATTTACAAGTCAGTATTGGGAAGGACAGCTCTAGAACCTAGACATGAAAACACTCAGAATTAACCTTTGCCTACATATTAATACACATTAGATTCAAATACATCACAACATATTCTAAATAAGCATGGCATCGTTCCAGCGAAATTCACTTTGACATTTACCTTCACTGATAAATTACAGCTTTTCCAAAATACAAAAGCTGTGTGTGGGTGGTCTACTGAGTTATCAGTGGGGACCGTGACTATAATCCGTAATCCCAATTTGCCTCTTTGGAGTGTAAACCTAGAGTGTTTTCCAACTGTGATGAAGGGATAAAACAGAACTTCTCTAGTTTCAAACCACCGCTCTTCTTATGAACATTAGTGTACCTTAAAAAATGTTGGATCCCAGGATAGAAAGGTGGAGCACAGGGCATTTTTAGGGCCGTGAAACTATTCTGTTTGATACTGTAATGGTAGACACATGACAGCATGCATTTGTCAAATCACCTTCTACTGTACAACACAAAGAGCAATCCTAATAAAAACCAGGGGCTTAAGTTAACAATAATGTTAATAAATTGTAACAAATGGTTCATGAACTGTAACGAATGTTCCCATATGAGATGTTAATAATAGGAGATTTGTCGGCAGGGTAAGAGGAGATATATGGGAAGTCTGTACTTTCTGCTCAATTTTTCTGCAAACTTAAAACTGCTCTAGAAAATAAAGCCTATTTTTTAAATGGTGGGCCCAATGTAATAATACATTCAACAATGCTTTCTTGAGACAAACAGTTTACAAACTATTCTCAGAAGACCCCTGTCATCCCTAGGACATGATTCACAGATCACTTGGCTTGGGGCAATGAAGCAAGAAGAGGGAGAAACAGGAAGGAGACCCTCAACTTCTACCCATTTCAAAGAGTACAGCTCCCATTTCAGCTGTTTTATGTACTATTTTTCCACAGTGGAGTCCATTTAAAAAAGGGCTCCTCAGCTAAAGAAAAAAAAGACATGAGAACCACTGACATAAGCACAACAAAATACCTAGCTAATAATCCCTCACACCAATACTCTGAGCTACTGAATAAATAAATAAACATTTAACTCTAACTTCACATCTGACCATTATTACAACCTATGATAGAACTAAGCAGAAGCTAAGTGAATACCTTGGAAGAAGCCCAACTGCTCAGTACTTACTGAGCATCAACCAGGCACCCAGTACTCTGCTACGCTATGTAACAAATTTTGGAGGCACAGGGAAATGCAAATCATAGTTCCAGCCCTCAAGAAGCTTATGATCTTACATCAAAGGTAAAACTAATATTTATTACAAAATATTAATATAACGGAATATGTCTGAGGCACCCAATACCCAACTTAATGAGCCAAAAACAGACTTCAGGTATGCGAAGTATCACCAGATTGAAAAGCCCGAACAATGTGAGAATATGGATGAGAACATCCAGTGCCCAGTTAAGTCTCACTTTTCTAGATCCTTATCTCCCTTTAAAAAGGCAAAGTGAATGCAAACAAAGTAAGACAATCGGCAATGGGTAGTATCCTTGTTAAAGATGTATGTAAGGAGGAAAAGCAGCTGTGTGGGAGCCACACTTCGCTGTCTGCTCATCTTCTCAGAATTGGTGTCTCCGCACCAGGACTCACCGAGTCAGCTCCCAGATCTCGCACATGGCAGGGCTGGTTCCCAACAAAGGCACAGGGGGCCCGAGGTTTAATGACCTCTCCCAGGGCTGTTGGCAAATGTCCCGACAGCAGAGCAGCGGCTTCTGGTCAGGGCGGCTTCCCGCCTAAGATCTCAGCCTACTTTTGTGGAAATAATCACCTAAGATGGAGTTTTTCCCTGTAATACCCAGAACTACACTAAAGAGAAAACACTCAGCTGTTTAGGACGGGCACAGGGGCTCTTTTAAAGCCTGTATGTGTGTCGAGCTATAAATTACCCTGTTTGTGGGTGTGAGAATAAATATCCATGCATGTAGATGTGTACACACACACAGGGTATGTTAAAGTTAAAACCAGGCTGTCGATAGCTCAAATCCAAAGAAATGTACAGTTCTAAATACAGGCACACATTCAGGATAAAGACAAGAGGCTTATAAATACTCCGACAATTACCAGAATAAATAAAGCGCCTGAGGAGCATAAACACTCGCAACATAGCCTGGATAGTTCACGCTGATGATGAGCAGACCTGTTGCAAATGACAGACTGGGAGATAAAACATGATTAAAAATGCAGATGCTGCACCCAAATGACACACTTTAGTTGACAATGAACTCTGGACTCAAAGGCACCAATGCAATCTATGAGCAAAGTGCTTTCTGGTAATTCACTTGCCCACAGAGACGCACTACGAAGGAATCATAACACAGGATCCTATCAAAGTAGACAAAGTCCCTCACCGCCATTAGCGATTCCATCTGAGACTATCCTTCCACAACACAATCTCCCTTTTTTTTTTTTTTCACTGAGAATTGGTAGTTTGTGTTTTACCAAGATGAGACCAGAAGTTGTTAGGCCCTTGCATAATATGCATTAGCTATGAGCACCTGCAAGTACGTGCAAGAACATGAATGTCTGTGCTGAAGTTGGTGAGCACATGCTCTTTTACAGGAACTAGGAGAGCAGAAGCTGGAGTCCAGTTTAAAAAAATTAAAATTAAATAGTCTAGTGTCTGTAAGACACAAGAAGGCCCAATGGATGGAAGCAAGGCCTCATTTCCTGGCTGTCTCAATATAATTTGATTCTACTGTATATTATTTCTTCTCTACACATACATACACACATCTACATAGGACATGTAAAGATTTTTTTCTTTTTAAAGGCCTATAAATTCAAAGTAGAACACAAATGTCTTAGGTCTCAGAACCAGATGCTAAGAAGAGGGTTCATGATTAAGGGTTTACTAAGGAAGGGCTCCCAGGAGAAACTGCTGAGGGAATGGCAAGAAACAGGACAGGAGAAGGCATGCAAGGGTAGGAAGTGGGATACAGTTCTATGAAGGGAGCGTCCCCACCTGGGCAAGGGACCTGGGCTTCCACACCTGCTCACTCAGCAGGCCTAGTGAGGCCCGTAGCTCTAGGTGGTCCTGCAAAGATATTTGCAGGTGCAGCCACTGGAAGGAAAGTACACAGAAGTTGGGGCGCGGCTCACCAAAATGGTGAGTGCTACCTGAGGGGGATCTGGGTGGTTCTCCGGCACCTTCTACGACAACAAAGCAACCAGTGGCCCACATTTCCGTGCCATGGAAACTCTGGCTGGTTTTTAAAAATAAAAGTAAGGGTAGAAGCTACTCTTCTTTTAACAATAAATGAATTACATTTACTAACTTTTAATGTAAGTTTTCCCGATGAGTCCATTAATGAGATTAACTTATAGTTTTCTATTTTGTGGTGTTTTGTCAAACTTTGGTATCTGTGTTATGTTTGCTTCATAAAAACACATCAACAGTTTCCCTTCTTTGTTTGTGCTATGGACAATTTTGTTAATTTTTATCATTCTTTGACAATGAAGTCTATGTACATCGTATCAAATGTAAAAAGTAAAAAAAGGGCATAAATTTTAAAGTATCTAGCTATCTAGCTTCCTTCCCCAGAGGCAATTATTATTATCAGCTGCTTTTGTAGTCCTTTACAGATATTACATATGTGCGCGCGCACACACACACACACACACAATTTGCTCAAATGGCAGTATAACAGACACAATCTCTTGCCTTTTTCCCCTTTAACATACTTTGGAAATTGTTCCATAGCCATACACAGAATCTCTGCATCCTAGCTAATGACTGCACAGTATTCCATTTTGCAGATATAAAATTAATCTCACCAGTTCCTCTTTTAAATAGTATTATCATTATCTGTTCCTTAAAAGTTCAAAATAATTTGCCTCTAAAGGCATAAAGCCTTGGGGCATTTTCAAGTCTTTGATAATTTCCTCAGATTTTTCCAATGTTATTAAAGTTTTTCTCTTTCTTCTTGGGTAAGTTTGGGTAACTTATTTACCTATAAAAAAAATTCGTTCCATCACAATTTTCAAAGTCCTGTGCCAAACACTTTGCAACCGTTCTCCTTTGATTCTTTTAATTTCTTCCTTAGCCACGGTTCCTTTCCCCCTTTTCACTTCTCATTTTGTGTTTTCATGCTCCCTACCTTTTCTTTGATTAGGCTAGTGACTAATCAAAGAAACATTTTCTTTGTTTATTTTCAAAGAAACAGCACTTGGGTTTATTCATGATACTTACTGGATTTGTTTTTAAATAAGAAAGCTTCATTTTTTTACTTTGTCCTTGTTATTTGTTTCTTTCTGCATTTCTTCCACTTATTTTACTGTTATTTTCTTAAATCAGATGTTTAATTCCTTAATATTATGGACTGTGTCCCCCAAAATTCATATGTTGAAACCTAATCCCCAATGTGATGGCGTTTGGAGGTGGGAGCTTTGGGGGGTGATTACATCATGAGAGTGGAACCTCCTGAGTGGGATTCATATTCTTATAAAAGAGACCTCAGAGAGATCCCTCACTCCTTCCTCCATGTGAGCAAACTGCAAGAAGATCACCTCCATGAACATGGAAGCCAGCCCTCACCAGATGCTGAACCTGCTGGCACTTTGATCTTGGACTTCCCAGCCTCTAGAACTGTGGGAAATAAATGTTGGCTGTTTATGCCACCCGGTCTACAGTATTTTGTTATATCAGCCCAAATGGACTAAGACACTTTATTTTTGTTTTTTTTGTTATTGTTGTTGTTATTCAAGTGTTTAAGGCTATACATTTTTTGTAAGCACAGCTTTAGCTGTAGCCCATTAAGTTCACATGTGTTGTGTTGTATGAAAGGAGAGAAGGTTAGCACTCCCCTTGACAAGGATGAAAGAGGCCCTCGGGCCTAACAACATGCATACGGTTAAGGCATTGCCACTTACTTCGTGGCATCTAACCACTGTTTTTTCATATGATCATAACAATAGATGCAGAAAAAGCATTTGACAAAATCCAGCAACCATTTATGATAAGAACTCTTAGCAAAGTGGGAATAGTGGGATCATATCTCAACATAATAAAGGCCATATATGATAAGCCCACAGCAAACATCGTACTCAATGGGGAAAGGCTAAAAGCTTTCCCCTTAAAATCAGGAACGAGACAAGGCTGCCCACTTTCACCACTTCTATTCAACATAGTTCTGGAAGTTCTGGCTACAGCAATCAGACAAGAAATTGAAATAAAAGGCATCCAAA
>NW_017731837.1:1285896-1290752 GCF_001890085.2 Hipposideros armiger | reverse complement strand
AGCAATTCCACTCTTGGGTATCTATCCAGAGAAACCCAAGACGCTAATTCGAAAAAGTATATGTACCCCTATGTTTATTGCGGTGCTATTCACAATAGCCAAGACTTGGAAACAACCGAAATGCCCATCAGTAGACGAATGGATTAAGAAATTGTGGTACATTTATACAATGGAGTATTACTCTGCCATAAAGAAGATTGAAATTGTAACATTTGGGACGATATGGATGTACTTAGAGACTATTATGTTAAATGAAATAAGTCAGTCGGAGAAAGACAAATACCATATGATTTCACTTATATGTAGACTCTAAAAAACTGAGTGAGGAAAGTGAACAGAGGTGGTCTCAGAGATGTGGGGATGCAGTTGAGGGCTGTTGGTTGGGGGGGTGGGGATGAGGGAGAGAGGGAGGGGGCTGGATAGCATAAACATGCAGCTGCAGTGTTGCCATGGGGACATGGGGGACAGTTCGAGGAATGTAATTGATAATGTTGTGAATATTTTGTAGGATGTCAGTTAGTCATTAGTCACATGTCTTGCATCACAGATGGGGAAGAGGCTTGATCACTGCACTGTACAGCTGAAGCTGATGTTGTATAATATTGTATGTCAACTACAACTATATAGTCATGGAACATGGAGTATAGTGTGGGAGTGGAGTCAAGGGATTTGTAATAGATATGTATGCTATTGGGGGAGGGAGGTTGTCACTTCGAGGGGTAAAAAGTATAACTATTGCACTGTGTTGTACAGCTGAAACTAATTCTAAAAAATGTGTATTTCATAATAAAAAAAATTTTTAAAAAGTTCACATGTGTTACATTTTCATTCTCAGCGGCATCTCTAGATATTTTTCAAGTTGGGTTTTGGATGTTTCTTTGAATTAAGAGTTGCTTACCAAAGTATTTTAAAATGTAAGATTTGATACTGACTTTCTAGTTTATTGCATTGTAATGTGGTGATTGGGACTTTAGTATTTCAACCTCCTTGAAATTTCCTGCAATTTCTCTATAACCTATAAGGAATATGTATTGCAAATTTTCCAAATGCTTATGAAAAGAAGATATATTCTCTATTATCAGATTCTAAATTCAGCTAATCTTATCTAGTTCATCTTTATCAATTATTTTGTTCACATTATTTTTTATCTACTTGATTTTCCATATAGTCAGAGGTGAAAAATCCTCTATTATTATGTTTCTGTTTATTTCTCCTTGTGTTTCCATAGTTTGCATATTGTGTACTATGTTACTCTATCATTTGATACGACCTGAATCCACACTTTAAATGAGACTCCAATCACAAACATATCCCCACCAAAAATGTTCAGAAAACACATCAGGGACTCTGTTGCCCCGGATTTGGTGTGTGGCTCTTGTATAACACAACCAGTAACTTCTATTCTCGTGCCTAATGTAATTCATTCCCTGGAAAAATGCTTCTCTGCCTCTCTTGCTCAATGTCACTGAAGTAGAGGTGACCGAGTCCGAATGTCATCAAGGGTTGTGGGTCGTGGGCAGTGCAACTGCAAAACTGCAGACAACAGAGATGCACACTGCTCTGTGGTGTGAGTAGTGGCAGGGACAAATTGGTCAGACAGCATGAGTGCATAAAAAAACTTAGTTCCCCATAGTGCTGCACATCTATTTTCTTTCATCAGAATCTCTTCATGCCACTTCATAGTTTCAGAGATCTCACAAAATCCAACAGCATTCACAACTGTCACACACAATGGCTTAGGCACATTTTGCAATGTTTAATAACGCATACTCTCCTAAAATCTGAGTACATATGGGTCACCCCATAACCTACATGAAATTCTTTACATTGGCAACTAGATAGACATTGAACACAAAACTGGAAATCATTTTACTTTTATTAAAATGTTTAATAAGGTTTAATTAAAATGTCAAAAATGAAAAAACTTTCTAATCCAGCATATTTAAATTGGATTAAAAATTTTATGTTAGTTCGTATATTCTGCATTTTGCCTGTTAATCCTAATAAATAACTCTGAATATTTTATAAAAAAACATAACTTTTTTGAACACATTCAAAAATAATTTTAACTTTCCTAATTTTTATAAAATAAATGTTTAATGAAAATATATTCAAATTTAATATATTATGAATATAAATGCAGTTTAGTTTTCAATTCTTTAGATCAGGGGTTCTTTTTCTGTAAAGGACCAGATAGTAAACAGTTTGGGCTGTTGTAACTGCTCACGTCTGTCCTTGTAGCACAAAATGAAGTGTAGATAATGTGTGAGGGATGAGTGTGGCTAGATTTGACCCCCAAGGCCTTACCTTGCAGACCCCTACATTAGATAATTACTGTCAATACAAACAAATTACGTTTGTTTGGTTTTTTTTTTAAAGTTGATTATAATACCATAACTGCTTTACTGAAATGAAGATTAATAAAATAACTTACTTGGAATAAATGCGTAATAATTTATGGATTATTTACGTCTTTTTAAAAACTCATCCAAATATCATCAGGCTAATAACATGTGCAGTAATAATCAAATTAGTTGTCTTTGATATTTTGAGAGTTTTCATTCATATAAATATTATTGCTTTACCTATACTTTTTTTGTTGTTGTTAAAAAGTTATACATCATGGTAGGAGGATTAAAAAAACATTTCTTTAATAGCTTATTAGCTGGATTTATAACTTCTAAATATTTAGACAGACGGTATGCGGCTTCCATTTGTGCTCTTGTCCTGGGCCCCACAAACCTCAGGTGTAGGCCTGGATACAACAGTGATGAAGAGATTAAGTCCCTGCTGTCTTGAATTACATTCTAGTAAATTCTAGTTCACATCCATTGACCCTACTCTACACCAGTCGATCTTCATTTTTCACATGGACTATTGCAACTGCCTTTTTATTGCCTTCCCCAACATCTATTCTTGTCCCTCTCCCGTAGCCTATTTTCCACATAGCTGAGTAATATTTTAAACACATAAATTGGAAACTATCACTTCTGCCCTTAAAGCCTGTCAATTGCTTTCCATTCCATTCGAGATATAATATTATATTATATTCAGGATAAAATACCATTCAATGCCCTCTAAAACCCTGCCCATTCCTACCTTCCAGCTTTATCTTGTGCACTTGTTCCTCACACTGGCCTTTTATGTACCTCTAATGCACTGAGGTATTTCTTGCCTCAGGGCTTTTGCATAGGCTATCACTCTGGCTGGCTGACTCCTCCTTGCCCCCTCCACAGGGCTGACTTCTTTCCATTCTTTAAGCTTTGCTTCAACATCATTTTCTCAGAGAAGGTTTCCCAGTCTATGTGATCTAACATATACGACCCTTTTTATTTTCTGTCACTGCACCCTCTTCATTTCCTTCAGAGCTTTAGGGGGGAAAAAAAAACAAGAAACAACAACCCTGTAATTATATATGTTTATCTGTTTACTTGTATATTTATTATCCTGCAAGTTCTATGAGAGCAGGGACAATTTTTATTTTGTTTATCACTTCCAGTGCCCACCATAATGCCTGGAAGTGGTAGTTATTGAAATGATATTTGTTGAATAAATGAATGAAAGCACATTCTGGTCATATCCAACCCCTTCAGCATGAAGCCTATGTTCCCACAGAGATGGCAAAGTCAGGCTCCCTTGAACTAATGATTTTTAAGAGCACTCAGAGCCTTTATTCCTGCTGTCTCTCCAAGCTGAATTTCCTTCCACCACCTCTTTCTGCCTTCCAACTATTTCTCTCATGAATTCAAGTACACTTCCTCTATAAAGTCTTTGATACCTCTTTAGCCCCCACATAATAGGTCTCTCAGCTTCTACATTTATTGACTGAATCATTGGCTTTTATATAATTTTATGCTACCTAATTCTTTCTAAATCTAAGTTCCCTCAATAAGGCATTTAGCAGGAGCCATGTGCACTTAATCCAGTGGGCAGCACAGAGTGGAGCCTCAAAACATACCAATGTCATTCATTGCATTGGGCTGGGTTCCCCTGCCCCACCACCTGACCCTGGAAAGCAGAAGACAAGGCTTACAAGCAGGGATTTTGTTTTGGAAAAGGACACTAGATAATAGGATTAGGGAAAATGTGCGTGTGTGTGTGTGTGTGTGTGTGTGTGTGTGTGTGNTATACGCCCAGTCGTCTTATACGCCGGCAAATACGGTATATAGATTCAATGCAATTCCTATCAAACTACCAGGAACATTTTTCTCAGAAGTAGAACAGATAATCTGAAAATTTATAGGGAGCCATAACAAGACCCCAAATAGCCACAGCAATCTTGAGAAATAAGAATAAAGTGGGAGGTATCACGCTACTGGACATCAAATCATACTACAAGGCTACAGTAATCAAAACAGTATGGTATTGGCATAAAAACAGACACATAGATCAATGGAACAGAATAGAGAGCCCAGAAATAAACCCATCCATATACGATCATTTAATCTACAACATTGGAAGCAAGAATTTACAGTAGAGTAAAGATAGTCTATTTAATAAATGATGCTGGGAAAATTGGACTAACATGTGCAAAAAAATGAAAATGGACCACCTACTTACACCATATACAAGAACAAATTCACAATGGATTAAAGACTTAAATGTAAAACCCAAAACCATAAAAGTCCTAGAAGAAAAAATTGGGAGTAAATTTGCAGACATCACCCTCAGTAATATTTTTACTGAGCTTTCCCCATGGGCAAGGGAAATAAAAGAACAAATGAACATATGGGATTACATCAAATTTAAAAGTTTTTTCACAGCAAAGGAAATCATCAAGAAAACAAAAAGGCAGCCTACTGAATGGCAGAAGATATTTGCCAATGATATATCTGATAAGGGGTTAATATCCACAA
>NW_017731837.1:1269174-1280546 GCF_001890085.2 Hipposideros armiger | reverse complement strand
GTGTGTGTGTGTGTGTGTGTGTGTGTGTGTGTTTCAGAGAGAGAGAGAGAGAGAGAGAGAGAGAGAGAGAGAGAGAGAGAGAGAGAGAGAGAGAGAGAGTGTAAATCAGACTTCCTAGAAATAGAGCCTAAGATGGGCATTCTTCTGCAAGTAATTGATTGTAGGCGTACCCTCAGGAGAAAGCTGTGAAGTAACGAGGGAGCAGGGTGGGCCAGAGAAAGACCCAAGGAAATCTTTGGCTTCAGCTGAAGTCTAGCTTCAACCCAAGGAGCTCTGGAATATGAATGGCACCACAGAGTCTTCCCACCTTGAAGGGCTTCAATTAGTTACTGACTATGAATTGCCTTTGGTCAAGAGAAGGGGAATTTTGGCACTAGACAAAATGACAGAGTAGGTAAACGCTGTGCTTGTCTCCTCTCAGAACCACATCAAAATTACAAGTAAACCACAGAACAACCATCATTGAAAATCACCTGAAGTCTAGCTGAACAGAAGTCTTACAACTAAGGACATAAAGAAGAAGCCATCTTGCGATTGGTAGGAATGGCAGAGACACAGAATGGTGTGGTCCCACACCGTGTGGTGACTAAAAATTGAGAGAAATATCTTGGCTGTGGAGGTCACTCTTGAGGAGCAAGTAGACCCATCCCCACCTCAGGATCCCCAGCCCAGGGTTCCAATGCTGAGAAGAGAAGTCCCCACAACTACCAGCTGTGAAAACCAGTAGAGAATGTGGCTGAACGAGACAGAGGGCAGTTGGAGTCCCAGGTATTCCTCTTCAAGAGCCCATGCACAGACTTACTGATAGACTCACTCTCTCTGAGCTGCAGTGCTGGGGCAGAAGCTTAAAAGGTGCCAGGGAACTAGGGGGAGAGCTGAATTGTCTGGCTTTAGGGGAAGGATTGGAGGGACGCCTTTCTCACAGACAGAGTGCTGACAGATTCCATTATTTCTTTGTTGAGCCCTGCCCCTTCCCTCTCCCAGTGTGCAGACACAAGCGGGTGCCATATCTGCATCTCCATCAACCTGGTTAACCCTCTGTGCCCCACTCTGGTGATTCCCTGAGGCCTTGCCCCACCCAACTTAAAGGCCCACTCAAGCTCTTCCAGTGACTTTTCCATACAAATGGCATGCAGCTCATGCTGCAGACTTTCCTAAAATCTCTCAAAGATCCACAAACCCCAAACAAGCAGTATCTGCCCTCAGTGTGTCCTGTATCTCATGCAGAGCAGCCCCAAGCCCGGCACTAGTGAGAGTCAGCCTCAGTTCATGCTTGGGCTCTGGAGCACAGGTGGCTGCAATCTGCAGATTGCTTTATGTCTCATCCCAGGTGGCCTCAGGCAGGGCACAGGCTGCAGCTGAACCTGGACAGAGCTAGAGCACCACCCAGCTACCTCTCTTGACAACATGCCCAAAGGGGAAACTGGGCAGGCACCA
This sequence comes from Hipposideros armiger, assembly GCF_001890085.2. Taxonomy (NCBI): domain Eukaryota; kingdom Metazoa; phylum Chordata; class Mammalia; order Chiroptera; family Hipposideridae; genus Hipposideros; species Hipposideros armiger. The sequence goes on along the minus strand of NW_017731837.1, from coordinate 1,279,109 downwards.
GAACCCTGCTAAAGCAAATCCTGCTCCATAGGGTCAGCAACTGCACAACAGCTCCTCCACTGTAGCTATAGCCAGCCCTCACACCAATCATTCTGAGGATCATTCCCTCCCATTGACATGAAAACAGCAACCAAGGCTCAACTACAACAGGAGGGCACACACAACCCACACCAGAGACATACCTGGAGCACCCAGCTCACTTGACCAGGGAGACTGTGCCACTGGGCCCCACAGGACACCTACTACATAAGGCAACTCTACAAAGACTGGGAGACATAGCAGCTCTACCTAATAGATAGAAACAAATACAGGGAGGCAGCCAAAATGGGGAGACAAAGAAACATGTCCCAAATAAAAGAACTGAACAAATCTCAAAAAAAAGAACTAAACAAAATGGAGACAAGCAACCTACCAAATGTAGAGTTCAAAACACTGGTTATAAGAATGATCAATGATATCAGTGAGAACTTCAACAAAGAGATAGGAAACATAAAGGGATAGAAAATATAAAAGAACCAGCCATAAGTAAATAATACAATAACTGAAAATGAAGAATACATTAGAGGGAGTCAACAGTAGATTAGATGAAGCAGAGGACTGAATCAGCAAGTTAGCAGTTAAGGTAGCAGAAAATACCCAATCAGAACAGCAAAAAGAAGAAAGAATAAAAAAATAAATAAATGAGTATACTTGAAGGGGCCTCTGGGACAACATCAAGTATACTAACATTCACATCATAGGGGTACCAGACCGAGAAGAGAGAGAGCAAGGACTTGAAAACCTATTTAAAGAAATAATGACTGGAAACTTCCCTAACCTAGCAAAGGAAACAGACATACAAGCCCCAGAAATGCAGAGTCCCAAACAAGATAAACCCAAAGAGGTCCACACCAAGACATATCATAATTAAAATGCCAAATTTTAAAGATAAAGAATCTTAAAAGCAGCAAGAGAAAAGCAGTTAATTATCTACAAGGGAGTTCCCATAAGACTGTCAGCTGACTACTCAACAGAAACTTTGCAGGCCAGAAAGGATTGGCATAAAATATTCAAAGTGATGAAAAGCAAGGACCTATGAGCATGTAATCAAGATTACTCTACCCAGCAAAGCTGTCATTTAGAACAGAAGAACAGATCAAGAGCTTCCAAGACAAGAAAAAGCTAAAAAGCTCATCAACACCAAACTAGAATTACAAGGAATCTTAGAGGGATTTCTTTAAGACAAAAAATAAATAAATAAAAATTTAAGAAAATAAAAAATATAAATAATAAAATGGCAATAGCTACATATTCATCAATAATTCTTTAAAGGTAAATGGATTAAATTCCCCAATCAAAACATAGGGTGGCTCAATGAATAAGAAAACAAGATACATATGCTGCCTACAAGAGACCCAATTCAGATGGAAAGACCCACACAGACTGAAAGTAAAAGGATGGAAAAGGATATTTTATGATAATGGAAATTAAAATCTGGAGTAGCAATACTTATATCAGACAAAATAGACTTTAAAAGAAAGGCTATAATAAGCCACAAAGGCTCAGCAATGCCACTTCTGGGTACTTTATCCAAAGAAACCCAAAACACTGCTTCAAAGGGACATGTGCATCCATATGTTCATTGCAGCATTATTTACAATGGACAAGATATGGAGGCAGCCTGGGTGTCCATCAATGGATGAATGGATAAAGAAAAGGTGACATTAATACATATATACACTGGAATATCACCCAGCCTTAAAAAAGAATAAAATCTTGCCAGCTGAACAACACAGATGGACCTAGAGGGCTTTGTGCTGAGTGAAGTAAGTCAGGCAGAGAAAGACAAATGCCATTTGACTTCACTTATATGTGGAATCTAAAGAACAAAATAAACAACAAACAAAACAGAAAAACTCATAAATACAGAGAACATATTGGTGGTTGCCAGTTGGGGGGGGGGGTTGGGGGGAGAAAAAGGGGAAAGGATTATGAAGTACCAATTGGTTGTTACAAAAATAGTCATGGGGATGTAGGGTGTAGCATCAGGAATATAGTCAATAATATTTAATAACTGGATGGTGTCAGACGGTTACTAGATTTATGAGGGTGATCACTTCATAAGTTATATAAATATCTAATCACAGTGTTGTACACCTTAAAATACTATAATATTGTATGTCAACTGTAATTGAAAAAACATTAAAAAATAAAAAAGAAATTAGAGGACATGAAAACATTTGTAAAAGGAAAGAAATTTAAATTGAGTGTTAGATATAGAAGCTGTAATCTACCAAATAAAAATAAGCAGCATGAATAGAAAAAAAAAATAATATGTTAAGTAGAAGAGAGAAGGGGAACCTTGTGGGTATTTCTGGGGAAGGTGGCTCTCCTCAATGGAGAGTCATTTTCTTGAGAAGTGTTCATCTGTGAGACCTTAGCATCCACCACTCAGCAGCTGGGGCCTGGCTGTGCTGACCCAGTAAAACTGATCTTGGTGAGGCACCAACAGCTTCCTCTATGGAGGGAAATCCAATATAAAAATGTATTCTCAAGCTGATCACCACTGCTGACAACTGGATGTCAGTCTTGCTGGAAGTCTCTGAGAAACCTTATGTGCTTCAGATGTACATGTAGAATGTGCTTCAGAACTGTTTGAACAAGACCCAGATTAGGAGAGCATTTATTCACCAGTTCCCAACCCCCACTAGTCAGGGATTACTCTGTGGTTTAGGACTCTCTTGAACTTTCAGGCTGCCAGTCCCACACCAAGGTGTCAGAGAACCCTAGAGCAGAAAATGGGGATACTCAATGCATCTCAGCAAGAGGTTTCGGGTCACACCTGCCCTAAGCTGGTTCCATAGCAGTGGCCCAGAGGATATGAGGAGGGCTAAAGAAGTGTCCAATACATCAATTCGTTTCCCTAGGCCTCTGGGGAATATGGCTCATTCTGTCCTACTCTTGTGTAAACGCCCCACCAGGAATTCTCAGGGGGCTATATCCATCCTTTCCACTGTTCGTCTTATATATTTTGGATTATCTGCCTGATATGCATTTTCGTTTCTGCAGGTCATGTGGCCTTGCAGATCAATAGTGGGTAAAAGAAAACTGATAATTAATTTATCAATGTCATGGCAGTATCGGGTTCTCTGTATTTTTCTCAGGGTCCCTGGCATTGATGGTATTATTTCATTCATTGGTGATAATTATAAATGGAATGTTTCGTTAAAAATTCAGATATTGTCTATAATGAGAGCAAAGATGAATTCTAATAGGCTCTATATATTGGTGATGATCATAAAGTGTGCATATCACAAAGTGGTCCCTGAACGCCTTTTTTAATGGCAAACAAGGATTCCTTCCCCCAACAAATGAAACAAAAATGACAGGTTCCCACACTGAAACAAATCTGCAAGATAGCACATTTCCTGCAATTCACACAGTCATTAAGAAGTATTGTGTGTGAGGGTTAGAAACATATAATGCCAGCCTCCCTGCTTCACAGAGCCAGCAAGGACTCAAAGGCACAGTTCATTATTGTCATTATGAAAGTAGCTCTGCCAACAAGTTACAGTCAGGTTACTATCATTCAATCATGTCGCTAATAGAAATAATTTCATGGTAATTGGTGTATTCTAGATAAGAGAAGACCACAAATGGCTACTGGAATCATTAATGATTTGCGGGGACTTCATGGTAAAAATGACAATATATTAGTTTACCAGGTGCTGGATCAAGTCATGGGCCATTAACAGGAGGGTGTTCTCAAATGTTTCCAGAACAAATTCCAGCTGGTTTATTTTTGGCTTGCAGTCATAATCACATGCATCCCATATCAGACCCACCACAATGCTATGAGATACATCATACAGTAAAGGCTCCACAGGCTCATTATCAGCTCTTATTCTTAAAAGCAACACATTGTCCTGCCTAGACCCCAAATATTAAATGAGCATTTAAAGAAACTGCAAAATGCATTATCTTGAAAAAATAAAATCCCCCTTAAAACTATTTACAGTATTCAAGTATTCAAAGTGTCCTTCGTTGTCAATTTTGCCTCAACGTTTGAAAACAAAAACAATTTCCTGGCCAATCATGATGGCTTTCAGGCTGAGCCTCTTCAGAACAGGGTGTCAGTTTATTAGTGAACATAATATGCTGCATTCTGAAGAACAGAGACGCCAGCATCAAGTAAACAGGTTAAAAAAAATAACAACTCACTCCAGGAAATTTAATGTGCGCTACATTAGTAACCAGGACGACTCGCTTTTCTCAGCAATTTGCTGCAAAAATACATTTGTATGAGAAAAAGCTTCCATCTTTCCTGGATCTTCAGAACAAATGTAAAGCTTATTTAAATTCCTTTTCTGTCTTGCCTATGTAGGAGGCTCCTGTCCCAATACTGAGCAATCCTATTTGAAGACAAAGGGCTGTTTGCAAAACAAAACCAAAATAGACAGACAAATAAATAAATAAACAAACAAACAAACAAACAAATATGACAGGACGGTTCCTGTTTTCACTGTTGATTACGTCACTGTTGCCAATTCCCACAATCCGATTATCCACCCAGAAAGTGTAAGAAAACAAATCTTCCAATTAGCTCTTACTGGGTAAACTGCTGAGTTTCGTCAACACCTTGATGAGCGGGATGGCTCTTAATGAGAAAAAGCACCAGGTGAAGGCAACCAGGGCCCAGTTGTGCACCGCATTCTATCACCACGAGATACGTGTGTGTGCCACGACCCCTGCGATTATAGCCTATATGTACAGTAATTGTTAACGAGTGCATTTGGTAGCCAGCCGCCGCCAAAAACAGGATGGCAGCCTTCCATCGTGATTAGGAGTTTTGTGAGCATTCTGGGGGTGGGGGACACTTTCTCACTGACGATTCTTCCGCCCTATTCACGCTCATTCAGCTCTTTCTAGGGAGAGTTAAAAGCTGCAGTGATAATCCCTTAAGTATGACTTGGAAGAGTATAAAAGGTGCAGTGTATAAGCAATTGGATGAGGAAGCCTTTTATGCCGAAAGTCACTGAATAGGGGGCTGAGGACAGCGTGAGTGGGGAGAGGGGCAGACTTTCCTTTCTAAGGTGGTGAGAGACGCGGGAATACCAAGGCAGTTCAATTCCCTTTAATCACCCGATGACTGTGTGGTCCCTGCCCCGTGTTTCACCTTGTTTCTCAGTGCCAACCAGCTCCTCGCTGCCATTTTGCTCTCAAAGGGACAAGGGGAGAGGGAGCCATGCGATTTTTGGTAGGGACCCAGTTTCTCGCTGAATGCCAACTATGCCAGCTGGCACCGAACAGGCCAAGCGTTCTTCAGAGGGGGTTAGCAAAACCCAAATTAGCATGCTCCATTTTAAAATTTTGCTTTTATTTAAAGACTAATTCATGACACACAGTGGCTCCCCCACTGAGGTTTGGCGCCTCGGGGGCTGGCACCCAACCAAACACATGCAACTAATTGCCACCCTGGGATGACGCGCAACTAACAAGCTCCATTTTGAGGCAGTAGATTCAGTAAGAACGTAACCCCGGAAGGCAGCGGATGCAGAAAAGATCCTTTTATAACCCTGTCCTAGGCTAACCATGGCAGCTAAGCGCCTGAAAAACACTTTTGTTTCCCTGTACCGACCATTTATCTCCACAAATGGCTGCAAACATGGCTAACGTAGAGGAGGGTAGCCAAGGGCACTGCGATCCCCCTCAGGGCTCTGCTCTTCTCTTTGCTCAAGGAAACAGGACAAATCTCAAAGCCCTGCTCCTAGCCCCATTTGCAAACCTATTGACACCTGGTACTCCCGTCATACTTCCGTTTAGGTGCTCAGGCCTCGTTTCTACAATAAGCTAGGGCTCTGGAGCCAGGATGCCGAGGTTCAAATCCCAGGCCCACCATTTATTAGTAATGGGCAAGAAATTTAACCCATCCATGCCTCAGTTTCTTTCCCTATTTATAAATTGGGATAATATTAGCACCTACCTTGTAGGGTTAATATGATTAGGGATGAGTAAATATAATGATGCACATAAAATAGTACTCAGGTATCACCCTCTCATGAAAGAAGCCCTCTGAGTCTGAAAGAGCTCAGCTTGCTGAAGGGAAATTTCCCATTGTATACTCTCCATTTCAGTCAAGATGCACATCTCCCCATTAAACTTCCCAGAGTTTCTACCTCTAAGCCTTTGCTGTTATTCCTTCCCCTCTTCAGCTCTTATTCCCCCACTGCCCGACCCTGCATGACCAAATCCCATCCTTCACTGCCACCTCTGCCCAGTGTCTTCCCTGCCATTCTAGTTGCAATGAGTCCCTTCACCCTTGGCACACCATTGGCATTTCCATAAACAAAGGACAGTATTTTATGTGCTGGGTATATTTCCTCCCCTAGATTGACACCTCCTTCAGAGCATAATCTGAGTAAATGGCACATAATATGCATTCAGTGAATACGTGTTGAATGAGTAGATGGCTGAGTGAAAAAACTGCTCTGCATAAGCGACTAGCTTTATACTGTGGTTATGCCGGCCACTACTTACTGAGAAGAACAGGAGAATAATTTCTCAAGGACATTCATAGTTTCTTTGGCCTAAATTAAGAGTTCAGATTAACTTGTAATTGACTTAGGCTCACAAATCAAACCCACCAGTGGGATTTGTCAATAACTTTTAGTCTTCTAGGGCCGCCATAACAAAATACCACAGACTGAATGGCTTCAACAACAGAAAAGTATTCTCAACAGTTCTAGGGGTTGAAAGTCCAACATCAAGGTGTTAGCAGATTTGGTTTTCCCTAAGACAGCGGTTCTCAACCTTCCTAATGCCGTGACCCCTTAATACAGTTCCTCATGTTGTGGTGACCCCCAACCATAAAATTATTTTCGTTGCTACTCTATAACTGTAATTTTGCTACTGTTATGAATCGTAATGTAAATATCTTTTTGTTTTCCGATGGTCTTAGGCAACCCCTGTGAAAGGGTCGTTTGACCCCCAAAGGGGTCACGACCCACAGGTTGAGAACCACTGCCCTTTGATCTCTCTCTGTCCTTGGCTTTCAGAAAGCCACCTTCTTGCTGTGCACATGGGCTTTCCTCTGTGTGCGTGCATGCCGTGTTCTCTCTTTATAAAGAACCAGTCTTCTTGGCTTATGGCTCCACCTTTACTCCCTCATTCAACCTAAATTACCTCTGTAAAGGCCCTATCTCCATGTACAGTCTCACTGGGGGTCAGGTTTCAACATATGAATTTCAGAGGGACAAAATTCAGTCCATAACAACGACATATACGAATACTCAAAACATAAACATTCAGGAAGTTACTTAAGTCCATAGGAGAAGGGGGTGGGGGAAGGAAAGCAACCTAATCCTTTGCTCCTGGAGGTGAGTCCTGGCATTCAGACCCCGACTTTACTAGAAAAAATTCATCCAGTGGAAGCAGATCTGGCACTGAACACACAATTGTTTTATTTAGATGAAACCCCCCCACACTTTGCAGAATGTATGAATTTCAGTTAGGGGACTCAGCCTCTCCTTCCTGAGAAATAAAAAAACGTCAGCACCCCTGGCAGTAGCCACAATAACACTGGCTCCTGTTAAAGCCACCACCTCTCAAGAACACGCAGACATGTGCAGCTAAACCCCTGTATGCTCTCTAGGATGAGGCTCGCGTCAGTCCTAAGAGGTAATGTACCTGAGTCCTATCTTTCTGAGTACAGACCTGGAGCTTCATGTCGTACTAGAAATCAGGACCAGGTTTTCATGTGAGCATTCCTTTCTCAGCCATTTTCCAATTCTAATTGCTGTTACCAGCATATGTCATTTATATCAGATAGTTTGACTTTTTCACACTGTTTCAAATGACTAATTCCCAATCAGGCATTTGCCTCACTTGAATCTGTTAGCTAGGAGCTCGCATGGAATGTTTTTATATCCGTCTCTTCAGTTGCTTGGCACTTTTTACCTGTTAGAATAATGATTTGTAGGCATACATGTCTCTCTTACCAGATTTTTTAATGGTTTAAGATTAAGATTGTATTGGATCCATTGTTTTATCTGCACCGGTGTCTAATGTGATGTGGCACACAGCAGAGTCACAGTATGAGTTTCCTGTAGTTCACACAGACATTGTCAGGATCGTAATAGCAGTGCTAAGCCTCAGAAGCAACACATCACAAAATCATCCAGCTCCATGAAGGCTGAGGTCAACACCTTACAAAGATCAAATATCTCCCTCCATTTTTTAATCCAAAGCTTCGAAACAGTTGACCCAGAAACATCCCACACCTCTACCATGACTTACCAATTTGTCTGAAACAAGAAAGGGGAAAATGAGATGCTATTAGCTCTACTTCCATTCTCCAGTCAATCTTCATTCTAAATTATTAATCAGTTGAAGTATTGTCAAGAAATTTTCAGGTGTCTCTCCGAAAGTATAAAGCAGTTATTTTCAAGTGAACAATTAACCATTTTATTCATCTGGAAGTCTTAGTATTTATAGAAAAGCTAATTTTAGGTTTTGGGGTTTTTTTTTGTTTGGTTGTTTTTTTGCCTTTTGGGTACTGGGGGCGTTAAGAGACATCTAGGTGAAACTTGAATGTAGCTTCTCTCCTGTCACTCATTTATTACTGACTTAGAGTTATAGAATCCGACATTTAAAAAAGATGCTCTATATTTCCTGACCAGTTAAGGATTGGTAACATTGTTCTTAATAGGATGATACTCTGGACTGATCACTTCTGGCAAGGACAAAGTGCCCAAGTATCATCCTTCCTTCCCCATGATTGATTTGGTGACATGCAGCCATAACTCATGCTTTCATGGAGATTACACTCTAGGAGAGGAGACAGTCAAAAAGGAAAGTAAACCAACAAATAAATAAAATAGCTGTGGTAGGTTTTACAAAAAAAGTGAGGGGAGGCCTAAGAAAATGGGAAGATGTACCTTAAGTAAAATGTTAGCAGCAGGAATCATAATCTATGGATCAGAAGAATCCTGAAACTGGGAACCTTATATGCAATCAAATCCAAAGCATGAATACAGCATGGAGAATTCAAAAAAGATATATTAAGCTCTAGTTATCAGCCGACTTCAGAGACTCCAAACTTCCAGTGGGATCTACTTCTCTGTCTTTCATTCTAGTCATATGTTGTTTCACTACTGTTATTGCAATTTCTTAGGTGTATCTCTCTGAGTAAGAAGCATAGTGTATAATTTGCCTTGTCAGTCTCATTTGATGCTCATTAACAGTCCCAGCTTTCATGTGATTACTTTTAAAGGTGGTGTGATATGTAGCTAAAAATATTAATTCTTTTTCTTCTATCTTTTTGAATTTTTTTTGGGGGGGGAAGGGAAGGTTAGCAATGATGTTAAGTTCAGCTTCACCTGCAGGTATGGAAGTTTGCTTAGGCATATTTTGATAGCCTAAGACAACTAGATATCCTTTAATTTTGAAGTATATACTGTGGGATACACATGCATGACCTTCCTAGATCCAAGGCACATTTTATGTGGGAGACTCAAGTCCATGTTATATCAGATATATGATACTAAATAATTGCTGAATGTGAAATCGTTAAAGATATTTTTGTGCTTTTACATTTGAAATTATTTGGTTGCATATAATTTGGTTTAATTTTTACATTGGCTAAAATTTCTCAGCAATCACATGTATTTTAAGAAATTCTTAATAAGTGAGAAAAGCTAACTCATAAAATGTCTCTAAATGTTGACTTTTTATAATTGCTAAATTTAGTCATTAATAGAAAAGCATAATGTACCATTTTGTTGACATTTCACTAAATAACTAATTGTTCTGATTCTGTAATTTCTCCATACATTGAAACCAAAATAATTTTTCTTTCTCTTTTAGTTCTCAATATCTTTCAAGGCCCTTGAAAAATACATTGGCCCTAGTCATTAGTTCAGAGTATCTAAAGGTTAAAGAAGCTATGAAATATATAT
>NW_017731837.1:1257100-1269153 GCF_001890085.2 Hipposideros armiger | reverse complement strand
GGGAGGAGGGGAATCCCCTCTCCTAAAAAGGTGATGCTATTATAATCATGTGAAATCCCAGTTAGCCCAAATGAATGTACCAAAATTACTACTATTAAAAAAAAAAGCCTGCTCTGATTTTACTGATTTGTGCACTTTTCTCTCAAGTTCTACTCAACTTTACTTACAAAGATCATTTTGCTTTTCTAGCAAATTTTCAAACCGTAGTGCATAAGAATTACCTAGAGCTCTAGTTAAAAATAGAGACTCAAGGGCCCCCATCTCCAAAAAATCTCACTTAATAGATCTACATGGAGCCCAGAAAGTAGAATTTTAACCATCTGAAACCCTAAAGGATTTATAACACTTCAGGAAACATTGGTTGATGGGGTATGGCTGATAGTAACAGCTGCTGAATTAGTCTTGTCTTGAAATCCTGGACAACCTGGGTCACTCTCAACCCTGGCTCACATTAGAATCAATTAGCTTGTAAAATAGTTACTCCCCTAGATTCTGATTTATTTGACCTGGGGTGAAGCATGGGCGTTGGTATTTTTTAAAGCTATCATATAAACAAATCAAGTAAAACAGAGAGCTTAAATGTGATAGTTCTCAAAAAGGTAATAAGGCCTACACTGTCTAAAATGAAAGCACTCCACAGAGACTTAGCAAAACTAAAACCCATTCGGATCCCTTATTCCCAGTTTGTTTCAGTCCCAACACACTCAAATGGGCCTCATAGTTACAGCACAAAAAACTGAGCCCTTACCTTTGGTTTTCATCTGCTGGCAGGATGATTTAGTAGCTCTATTATAAAAGTAACTCCATTATAATTACAGTGTTTGAGTTATAAACAAAACTAAAAATGCAGAATACCCCTTTAATCAAAACTGTAAAATGAAACAATTTCTGGCTGCAGTTAAAAGCAAACTCCAAATATTAAGAGTAAGCTCTCCAGTCCCTTTGATTTCTGCCTCTTTCCCATAAGGATGACACTCAATATTTTTTCAATTAAGCAGTTTGACAACCTAAAGAAACCCGCAGTGCATGATTTAATGAGCATATACTGTGTGCATGGTAATCGGCAGGCTGACAGTTTGCTCATTTCAAACTGACAAGAGAGAGGTACACATTGGTAAAAAGGTTTTTTGGGTCTCTTTTCATTAAATAAGCTTTCCAGTGGAGGAATATTCCAACTTGGCAAAGCTGTCACTGATGGTCCTGGGATGACCTTACTCTCTGTCATTCTCTAAGTCCTCACATCTTGACAAGGAAATTACTTTTTAAAAACAAAGCATGGACACAAAATATAGATATTTAAAGGTTCTCTGATGTTGTCAGGGGTTATGTGGAGCCTTCTGAGTCATGAAAGATTTTATATTACACAAATTCTAACCCAGGATATGCCGATTCTTCACAATCGCCGCTTTATAAACAGGAATAATTGTTGGATAGAATGCCAACACTGTTAAATTATTCAATATTTTAGAACAGTGTCATGTGCTAGAAAAGACATTTGGTAACAGAGAGACAATGGTCCAAATTCTGACTAAAACCATTACATGGCCTCGGCCAAGTGACCACACTTCTCTGGAGTTGAGTTTCTTAATTGATAAAACGTGGACACTAACATCTCCTTTGTCTGGAGAAGGTTGTGAAATGCTTCTCACAGGGATACTTACACACAGGGATACTTAAACAAGCTGACCCACAAACGTTTGGAGCATGACACTTTAACAAAGCTAACTACAGTCTGAGTCTCCTGAGATTTCTACCACGAACCTCTGTTGGGGTTATAGCAGAAGGAAAACAATACACCAACATTTATGCACCAACATGGTCTCCTTTAAACCTATCAAGATTCAAGAGAGGTAGGTGACCCCACTTTTATAAAATCTGAAAAGCAGGAAGGGGTCTTAGGGATCTTATGAGAAATTTCTGACATGAAACATCCTGTGTTTCCTTCCCTCTGCTCTGCCTGCAGGAAAATTCAGGTGATTTTTGTGCTCAGTGTATATTTGCTTCTCTATTAGCAGTAGTGGTAAGAGGATTTATTTTCAGATTTTTCTATGTATATTTTATTAATCTTATTTTAAATTGGCTATAAGCCACCACAAACGAGGTAGAGATTTCTTAGCTGGCTAGTAAGGGAGCAATGACCAGGACTCGTGTCAGCTGACTCCAGACTAGGAACCCTCACATGCCATGGAAATTACATAATGGTTCTCACAAGCACAAAAATGAAGCCAAACTTATTGCCTAGGTTCTATGTCATGGAGAAGGGCAAACATATCAGCCTTCTATTTCAAAGGAGAAAATATGAACACTTCCATGTCCTTATTTCTAAAGCAGGGATAATATCTATTTCTTGACATGGTTGTGAAGATTCAGATAGAATATTTGCAAAAGCATTCAGTATAGTATTTGATAAAAAGTATCAAAGTCTGAAATACTGACCCTTTAAGATGTAAATGCAGCTCTATTAATCAGAAGTAGTAAAACTAAAATGCATAACTCATAAACATCATTTAGAAATCACTTATTCCTCTGAACTCCATGCACTGATATAAAATTCTACTCCAGACAGAGCCAAGATCCACCCTTGCTGCCTTTCTTTCATGTCATAGGACACATGGACATCTGGGAAAGCTGTCAACAATCTCTAAATTCTTATTGTAAATATTTCTACCAAAAATACAGAAATCTAGCAAGAATACACACACATAAAGTTTTCAGGTTCATAAATCATACAATAGAGCACCCAGGAAACTGGGCCCAAACCATGGGTCTGTCTCCTTGTACAAATAGCAAGCTTCCCCATGTTTCACAGCCATTGACTGGATCCAAAAATGTCGCCAGATACACCGTTAAAATGTCCATTTGTCCTCAGGGGAGTCCAGGAAAGGGACCTGCAGATCCTCATTGCGTACCCTAATAAAAGATGTAAGCTTCCATCTGAGGTTATCTTTCACCTCAACAACTTCCTTTAGCATTTCCTGGGGTGTAGATTGACTGACAATGAATTTTCTTAGTTTTATCTGAAAATGTCTTTAATTTGCCTTCCTTTGCAAAAGGTATTTTCATTATACATAGATTTCTGGGTGTTTAACAGGTTTTTTAAAATCTGTCCTTTAAAAATTGTTTCACGTTTTCTGGCCTCTAGTTTCTGCTAAGAAGTCAATGCCTGTTTAAAGCTCTGCTCCCTGGGAGGTAATGTGCCATTTTTCTCTGGCTACTAGCAAGAAGTCCTCTTTGTCGGTAATGGCCAGGAATTTGAATACGATGTGCCTAAGCATGTTTTTCCTCAAATTTATTCTGTTTGAGGTTTGTTGAGTTTCTTGATCTATAAACTTACGTATTTCACCAAATTTGAGAAATTTTAGCCATTATTTCTTCAAATATTGTTTCTGTCCCATTCTCTTTCTCCTCTCCTTCTGAGACTCTATAATTACACATATGTTAATACATTTTTATTTTTATCATACAGGTCCCTGAGGCTCTGTTCATTTTTTTTTCTGTTTAATATTTTAAATCTTTTTTCTTTCCTTTCTTCAGAAAGGAAATTTCTATTGATCTGTCTCCAAGTTCACTGACACTTTCTTCTGTTACTTCTAACTGATGTTAAGTCCACTTGGTGAATTTTTATTTCAAATGTTGCATTTTTCAGTTCTAGAATTTCCATTTGGTTTTTCTGTGTGTGTGTTTTTATTTATTATGTTTTTATTCATTGTGAGTGCATTTTTCTGTCTTTCACTGAGTATGGTTATGATAGCTTCTTTAAAATCTTTGCTAATTCACACATTTGGGTGATCTTCACATTAGTCTCAGATGATTGCCTTTTTACTTCAGAAGGGGTTACATTTTCTTGGTTCTTCATATGTTGTGTAATTTTGGGTTGTATCATGTGAATGTGTAAATATGAATATTGTGGTGTGAAGCCTGTTAGCATTCTTTGAAGAGCATTGATTTATTTGTTTTAGCAGGCAATTAACTTGGTTACAAGCAAATTGAAAACGATCTCTTGGGTGGCAGCTCAAATCTCAGTTCAGTTCTTTTATCTTTAACTGTGCTAGCTTGTGTCTGCTCCATGCATATGTGGTTCACTCAAGGGTCAGTCAAAACTTTGGGCAGTGCTTATACACAGAATCGGGCGCTTCCCCTGTCTGCCTCTCTCTTTTCCAGGACTCGAGCTTTATTTTCCAGTGACTGTGGTTGCCCTGAACGCTGTTCTTTGAGTCTTCAAACCAAAAGACTATGTGCATTTTCTACTGGAGTTAGCCACCCCAAGTCATATTAACTTCAGCCTGCCTTTAGTCTGAAACTTGTGAAACGGGGAACTCACTCTACATGGGTTCCTGCTTTCAGGTTTTGAATTTCAATTCTGCTCTAGAATCTGCCTGCTTATATTTCCCCTCTAGTGCCTTCAGGTAATTTCCCGCCATATTTTATGCTGTTATCTATGAAAATGTCTGGTTCAGTAGAGCTTACTCAGTGGAAACAAGTAAAAACGTTTAGGAAACATTCCTTTGCATTTCCTAGCTCCTCTCCTCAAAATACTTAACCTCTACCCATAACCTCATCTAGTGATTTCTGGTTTGGGTTTTAAGTAGAAATATAAGTCAGACTCAGAGCTTCCCTGGTCATCTTGCCAAGTACACGAGAAGATTTGGGATGAAAGTACAGCATAAAGTTAAATCATAAAATGATACATCAGCCATCAGATCTGGCCCTTAGACTGGCAGCATTTAATCCCAAAGCCATGGAGTTTGTACAGGATCACGGCTACCAAAGATTATCTACGTGGTACTTTGTCATGTTATTTATTTTACCTTGTGTTTTTGGTCTCAGATATCTCTATATACTGCCTCACTGAAAACTATAGGTAATATCCTAAGAGACATAGGATATTGAAAATAATGTTTTTAAATACCAACACAGAGTTCATAAGTGCACATTTCCTTTTATTAATAATCCTCATGGCTACCATTTTTTGAGAGGATCTAATCATTTCACACAAATTGTCGTTTAATCCTCCATGACCATTCTACAAGGTAGTTCCTATAATTAGCCCCATTTTAAGAAGGATGAAACCAGAGTTCAGAGACGTTAAGTGAGTTCTTTGCGATCACACAGCAAATAGCAGAAATCCAAATCAGTCTTCTTAAAGATGACAAAGTGCAAAGAGTATGTATCTGGAGTCATAAAGCACATGCCCTTTACGTTAGGAGAGAAAACAAGAGTCTTTCTAAGCAAGGAGGAATAAATGAGGATCATAAAACTTGAAGTTATATTCTACAATTCCTCTTTCCACTAATTACTGATATTAAAATGCTCCTCTTTCAGATATATATCTTTATATTGACAGTTTGCCTGTTAAAAACACACGCCTTGCTTCAGGGCTTAAAAACACTAACCAGAACAATAACATAAGGATCAAATAATTCCATGCAAAGAGGCACACGCGTATAATACCAGTGCTCCATTTTACCTCATTTATCTACTGTCCTTAAACTTTCTCTGTTTTCCAGATAAACTCTCTAAATAGGAAGGTGATTCACCAGAGAGAAATTGGGCACAGAAGTGAAGTGAAGATGCCACCCAATACAACAGATGATCACTAAATCCTTGCTGAATAACTGAATGATTCGAGTGCCCACTCTGTACATGGCACTGTCTCGCCTAATGAAATTGTTCCATGAACGTTTATACATGACCTTCCATGTGCAATATACCACACTGACAGATATGGGGAATACAATTTTTTTAAAGAAAAAAAAAAGAAGTGAAGATGCCTGCCTCACCCCACCACAGTCTGCATTTGGTGAGTGCCTCTAGAACATGCAGCAATGTCTCACAGTATTTCAGGGGCAATCCTGCCAGGCTTTGTAAGCTTTGCATAAACCTGTGGGCTTCAAGTGGCTGGAATGAAACAGAAGGAAGGCAGGGTCAGCGACTAGTAGGCAGACAATGGAAAGTGGAAACAGGACACTGGGTATTGACCAGAAGTAAGAAAAGGAATACAGTATCTTTGTGTGCTGGCAAATGGGGCTATTCATGTTTGTATTTATCACATGTGCTACATTGTTTGCTGAGCCCTCAGAATGAGAAATATTGTTACTGGAGTAAAGACGAGAAGCGGTGATAGAAAAGGAGTATATACACATGCGATCTAGGGAGGGGTTAAGTGAATACAGTCCACTCACAACATGATGGGGAAATTTTACCCCATTAGCTCATTTCTCTCGCTTTATTGCTATTTTTTAAAATGCATACTCAAGTTACCCAGTTAAACCATCAGAAGACCTATGAAGACAGGTGATTATTTTGCCCCATCTTCAAGTCTTTTTATCAGATTTATCCTTCATTGGTCCTAACATATGCCACTAGGACTTACTCTGACCAATAACAATCCCAAGTCATTTTAAGATATGTTTTGTGTCAGAAATCATCCTCCTGCTGCTACCAATTTCACGTCAATTGCACGATCATTCTCAAAGCCATGCAAAGCATAATAACTTGACTTTGTAACTGCTTAACCTTACTTTTTGCACTTAAAAATTATTAAGTATGTGTAACTGTCTGGTGGGGGGAGAATAATATAATAGCATGTCAATCAGGTAACAGTTAAGCTACATTTCATGGAAAGGAAAGATAACCGTTTCTTCAAAAAGTGAAGTCATCACTCCTTTATTTAACTGCCATAATATTTACACCCCAATTTAAAAATGGCAGCTACAAATAGAAGTTGAGAGAGGGTAAATTCTCAAAGGGAATCAAGTCCTGAAATTTTGCGTTTTAAAAGTTCTATTTCATATGTACATAGGAATGTTGCTACTATTAGTGGGATGCTCATGGTAGGTCAGTTATAACAAACTCTATTTTAAAAAGTTAAAATGAAATCAACTCTACCTGTCCGATGATTGCTTCCTCAGTGGCAGGATGCACACAGCTCTTACACAGGGTCTAGGCAGGCAGGTGGTCCTGGGTACCTACACCATGAAAAAAGAATTTCCAATTATTTCGGCAGTGACCCAAATGGCTTCTAGGTACAACTTCATTAGGGACATTCACCACGAATACCAAGTTAGATGACTGTCTTAGTATTGTTAAGAGGACAAAATAAAGGTACACGTCTGATTTCTGTAGGGAGTATGCGTATCATCACTCTGCGCAAGAGAGGCTGTGTCTCAAGAGTGGCTTAAGAGACTCAGACAACATCACATAAAGGAAATGGCAGAATCGTGCCCTGACACTCCACCTTCTAATTTCTAGTCTCAGACTGTTCTGGCTACATTATCTGACACCCATGGAAGCTGACCCGTCCTGGCATTGGGGCTTTCTGTTCTGCAGAAAGATGAGGCCAACCCGCGAGTCTGGTAGGAGAGTGCTTCTCTGGCTCTGTGGTGGTCTGTGCCAAATCAGCTGGCTGTTTGGTGGTCACTTTAGTTTCTTTCCTTTGAAACCCTCATGTCCACAAGACTCTGAGGGAAACTGACAATGGAAGGAACATGGGTTTCTGGTCCAACTGGACTGAGTTTGAATCCTAGTAATGCATTTACTATCACTGTGTCTTATAGAGCTGCTCAACTTCATTGAGCCTCACTTTCCACCTCTGTCAAATGGGTATAATAATATCTGAGGGGTATCTATCAACAGGGTGTGTTTTTTTTTTTAATGAGGATAAGGCACCAAGCACAGTCCTGGCACATGTTAGGTGCTCAGGCAAAGTGAGAGTCCTGTGTCCCACCTTAGTTCCAGGGATAACTCCGAGGCAGGGAAGTGACAAGGAGGCCAGAGAGACCTCACTGCTCACTCAAAGACAACATTCCAATCCTCCAGCTGGTGGGCTCCTCTCTGCTGTGACCGCTATCTCTGCTTTTCCTTCACTTGAACTTCATTTCCTAGGATTTTGTTTAAAGGGAGGGAGGGAGGGAGGAAGGAAGGAAGGAAAGGAGTGAGGAAGTCCATCACCAGTTCCTGACTGCACTTAAACTGGTCACAAATGGTTGGGTTTTTTTAAGGATGAAACTGAAAACTATGTTTTAATAATCAGTGAGGCTGATGGTCATTCCTGCCAGGTTGGCTCAGCTGGGAGGGCTGAATGAAGTTCAGCCAGCAGAGGGAACCACCTGTGACTTGGAACACTGAGCCCTCGGCCAGGAGAAAACGAGAGCACCAATAGCTCACATCATCTTCAGCACATACCAGGGCCTCTGGAACCACAGGGAAGAGGAAACACACATTTATAGACAAAGTAAACTGAGAGCGTGCCATGGACATTTTTTCAACTTTTCTAAAAGGTTCATTGTAATTTTCTAGAATCAAAGGAACAATATGTTTGATTAGTTCTTCAGCCGACTTATCAATTTTGCTTTTCATATTTCTCTCCTTGAAGTTTGCCATTAACCTTATATGTTCTAAGGCTTGAGATTAGATTTTTTTCCCCTCCAAAATTAATTTTTTGCTTTTAAAAAAGTTAGCTTTATGATAATTAATTTTTGCCGCTAATAACCAAAAGATCCTCTTTGAGACAAGGAGGTCATTCTTTAAAGAGGTTAGAAGCCTAAAGAATGTTCCTTCTCTTCCTGGAGGGAGAATGTGTGGAGGAAAAATGCTTGCAGGAAAGGTCAGTAATCATAAAGTGAAAGCCCAAAAGATGCTTCCTCCAGGGTCAATACTGTGTGTTTAAAACTGCCTTATATGTATAATTACTCAAGAGACCTTACAGCCTTGAAGAAGCAGTTAGCCAAACCCATAAAGAAAAATATGGGAAACCCCTTATCTTTACATGGCTCAGCTAGGAGGCAGAAGGCACCAATTCAATGCTGGATCTGCCAATTGCTTTGCCCCATCACAGCCCTAATATTTAAATATAATCCCTTTGTGTGTATCATCTTCCAGATGGGGTTTGACTTGGTTTCTATCAATAAAACAAACAAAGTAGAAAGGGAATGTTATGAATAAGTTACCAATGTAAATGTGCTATTTTATGCCTTTGAATTTGGGTGATGATAAACATGATTCCACACATGGAAATTAGACTTTTCAGAGCTACTACACTGAATCATTTAATTTGTTTGAGTAAGTACTCATAATAATATGGCTGCTCTGCACGGCAATGAACATTGGATTTTCAAATGAACAAGTGAAGTCTGTGATCACTCCTTGTAAATGGAACTGCAGTGAAGGGCATTCAGCAAAGGACTGTGCACCAAGAAAGATGCATGAGAAAAACAAGCCACCCCAATGCCCTGAAAATGAAAACAAATCATCATACAGCCTCTGGTTCCACACTTCCTGCTCCTGGCTGGAAACACGGCTGATGCCTTACAATGAAATGACAGGGGACTATAGCTATTTTGCATTGTCAAAAGGTAACTTGTCACACTATTCAGGGCACTATCTTTTCATTCCTCTGGATCATAAATTGAGGATGCTTTAGCAAAATAGCATAAGGAGACCATTTTGCATAATGGTTAAAAATGCGCATTTGAATCCTGGGCTCTACCAACCAAATAAGCGTATGACTTTATCCAAATCATCAATCTTCTTCATGTGCATTTTCCTCATTGGGAAAAAGGGGATAATAACGTTGCCTTCCTCACAAAGTTATGAGAGGGACAATTTATGTAAAGACCTAGAACATAGTTAGAATTCAAGAATAGTTACCATCACTTCTTTTTTTATCATTATCATTGTCATCATCATTATTATTATGTTTAACAGTATCCTCATTTTCATCCATTATCCTCATTTTCATCCATTATCCTCATTTTCACAGTAAAGGAAACCAACAAAATGAAAAGACAGCCTACTGAATGGCAGAAAATAATTGCAAATCATATATCTGATAAGGGGCTAATATACAAAATATACAAAGAACTCATACAACTCAATAGCAATACAACAACAACTGCTACAATCTGTTTAAAGAATGGGCAGAGGACCTCAACAGACATTTCTCTAAGGAAGACATACAGCTGGGCAGTAGACATATGAAAAGATGTTCAACAGTCACTAGTCATCAGGGAAATGCAAGTCAAAACCTCACACCTGTCAGGATGGGTATTGTCAAAAAGTCTACAAGTAACAAGCGTCTATAAGGATAGGGAGAAAAGGGAACCCTCGAGCACTGTTGGTGGGATTGTAAATTGGTGCAGACACTGTGGAGAACAGTATGGAGGTTCCTCAAAAAATTAATACTAGAACTACCATAAGATCCAACAATTCCACTTCTGGGTATCTATCCAAAGGAAATAAAAGCATTAATTTGAAAAGATATATGCACTCCTATGTTCATTACAGCATTATTTACAGTAACCAAGATACGGAATCAACCTAGATGCCCATTATTAGATGAATGGATAAAGAAGACGTGATACACACACACACACACACACACACACACACACACAGAAATATTATTCAGCCATAAAAAGAATGAAATCTTGCCATTTTCAACAATGTGAATGGACCTCGAGGGCATTATGCTAAGTGAAATAAGTCAGAGAAAGACAAATGCTGTATAATTCCTGTCATATGTGGAACGTAAAAAAACAAAAGCAAGCTCGTAGATACGGAGAACAGATTGGTGGGTGCAAGAGGTGAGGGGATAAGAGAAAATAGGTGAACATTTTTGTAGTTAAAAAAAATGTTTTTTAAAGCACAACTCACCATATTGTTTGGTAATTAATTACTTTCATTCACTTAAAAGTATTTATTGAGTATCTAATAAGAGCCAGGCACTACGCTAGGGGCTGGGGTACTAAAGTGATCAAAATCAAACACGACCTCTGCCTCCCAGAAGTGATTAAAGGAGATGGACACGACCCCACGGGGAGTGTACCTTTTCCATCTGAGGGAAGAGTTCTAAAGGGGAAGGAGTAGATCATTCTAGAAGACACTAAAACAAAGGAACTTGAATTAAACTGGAGACCTGCAGGGTGAGGAGGTGGTAAACAAGGAGTAGAAAGATGGTTTTCCTAAAGGGAGAGAACACAATATTCAAAGGCATGGAGTATACAGTATGTCTTCATTGTTGCTAAAAGTCAGTGCAAAATTGTCCATTGAATAGTTCAATTTAATTGAATAATTACATACCAAATACCTGCTATGATTCAGGCACTGTGCTGAGCCCTAGGACACAACAGTAAGCAACACTGGCCCTTGCCCTCACTCTTACCTCCCAGTACCTATTCCTCTGTTTGAAAAATGCACTGAAGTCAATACTGCGTTTGTAACCAATAAATTCCACCTTTAGTTTTTATCCTGAAGAAATTCCACCTGCATGGAAAAATTGTAATGCTTTCTGTGCCAAGACAAGGAATGTTACATAAACCAAATATTTCCCTTTCTGCCTTGGGGCCAGCAAACCAACAACTATTTAGTGCATTCTATGGGCCTACCAACTCACACTAGTAAAGATGGCCACACTTCTGTTGTATGGTTAATTGTCCTATTACTTGCATACTACCTTTAAATTAGTAAACAGCCTCAAATTCTTGGGGGGAGTTAGAAGAGGAGAAGGACGGGAAAGGAAAAGAGGAACAGGAGGGCAAGTTTCTTGAGGTCTGGAAATTGTCCAATGTGCTTTTGCAGTTTTCATGGTAGCAAACGTCAGGCTGAATGAAAAGCAGTTTATAACTTCTGATTGGTGAATGGATAACTGAAGAATACAAAGTTTTCCTGGATCAACTTGGGTTCAATGATGGGGGAGAAAATGTGAAACTTCTTACATCTCTCTAATCTCCATTTAAGAGTGAAAGCTCCGCAAAAGTAGCTGAAAAGTTTAGCATGATTGTCACTACAAAGCAGCTCAATAACCAAACAGAAGAAACAGGGAGACCACAAGAAGAGAGTGCTAGGAGAACTTTAAGGTATCATTAGAGATTTGTTTCAAGGAACGAGGTCCTTATAACAGAACATTTCTCTTTCTTACTCTGGTGCTAGCCAAAACAAGAGAAATGTCATCGTTTTAACTGACGTCTAGGTAATGGGAAAAAACGTTAATCTTCTTTATGACAAAAAGGAAATACCATATTTGCCGGCGTATAAGACGACTGGGCGTATAAGAC
>NW_017731837.1:1252028-1256339 GCF_001890085.2 Hipposideros armiger | reverse complement strand
GCAAAATCGCACACAGCCGACCATACACCCAGCAGCGCTGCTGATGCCTGAACGGTATGTGGAATGAAGTGGGCGGGCATCGGGAGGCCACTATGGCATGGGGCAAGCACTATGGACAGTCTATCTGAAGTGTACCTGGCGTATAAGATGACCCCCCACTTGGAGGCATATTTTTCAGGGCCAAAACATCATCTTATACGCCGGCAAATACGGTATATTTGCAGTTCTATTTCCTAATGTTCTCTCAGTTGTTTGGGGGTTGGGGGTGGGGAACTGTTAGTCCTTTGCTTTCAAAACTCCACATTGGGAAAACAAAACTACAATATAACCTATCTGGTTAACTACCAGGAAGAGGGGGAACAAATTTAGAAGTCTGAAAGACACCTATTGACTCAGTATTAGGGAACTGTAGAGTTCTGTCTTGTTCATGGTCAAATCCATTCAATTCACAAGAAAACAACAAATGTTACATTTGAGGAGGTCTTAAAACATCTTGACCTTGTTGTTATTAGCTCAGCATATTAATGAGACTTTCTGAATGAATCTCCAGTCATGAACTGTTGATATCACAGCAGTAATATCGCAGCCTAAATAGTGTAGTGCTTGCTTCAAGTAACTAAGACCAGTTTCATGAGGCTTCAATTCTTGTGACAGGTAAAAAAAATTAAATCATTTCTTATTCTCCTAAGATTAAAGCATTTATGTATTCCTAAAAAAAGTCTTCAATGCTAATGAGTACACCACTTCCCAGAGTAGTGGATAAACTGAAAAGAAAATGATATTAAGCGATGGCCCTGAGGAAACAGTTAAAAGGAAAAACTCAGAAAAATAAAACTGTGAAGACATATAACAAGGAGATTCTCAAAACGGCATGGTAAGGGAAGGAGGGAGTCGCAGCTGAATAACGTACATTTTTAAAAGGTAAGTTATTCCTTAAAGCAATTACCAAAATGTGAGAGTTCCTCTCATAGTTCTCAACCTTATACTCTGAAAGGGAACTTCTTATAATTCAAGACTAAGAGAGCCAATTACTTCAGCACCAAGCTACAGCCTAAATCTCTGGACTTGGCAGTTCAAAAAACTCTTAGAAAGTGTTCTTATAGAATCTTCACTAACAACTCTGACTTTATAAATGTAGGCTCTAAAAGGACATATGAAAACTAACCAATTAGAGAGCAAAGTAGAGGACAGAGAGCGCTGAATAAAAAGACCTACCAGGTTCAGCTGTACCTCCAGTGCTAACTAGCTCTGAGACTTAGATCACATCTATAACAAAAATCATAATCATAAAAATTAATAATTACACAGCACTTACTGTGCCAAGGACTTTCTATTAGGTGCTGTATATACTATAATCTTTACAACCTACGAGGGAGAAATTACCCTGATGCCATGTTGAAAAGTGAGTTGAGGAGCTTGTTCAAGACCACCTGGCCCTGGGTGGTGGGGTCAGGATTTTGAGGGGAGCAGAGTTTGCCACCCTAAAATGTGCCTTTTGGGATCTGGGTTATCTTAAACTGGCTATTTTTAAGAAACAAAGCCTCCAAAAGAAACTTTGATCTTCCCCCTAACTGCTGAAAAGAATAGAGATACACGGCCTGCTCCAGGAAGGAAAATACCATTGATAACTATAGCTTAACATGAACGAGTGTGTGACAGAAAGGGAGGAGCCTAGCAAGTCCCACGTGATCAATGTTCTCTAAGACTTATGAGGTGAGACAGAATATTGGAGAAAGCTCAGGTTTTAAAGTGACTCTGTGGGCCAGGAGAGCAGCTTCTTCTCTAAGCTTCAGAGTCTCAGAAAACAGTTTGTTCACAGGCTGTCCTAAGGATTAGAGATAATACTAGAGCTACTGGCTTGCAGTAATAATAATGCTATCATTGACATAATGCTTACTATGTGTCAGGCTCTAAGTATTTTCACATATTAAGTCATTCAAACTTCACCATGACCTTAAGAATACTGTAATTTGTGTTCCCATTTCATAGATGAACAAACAGGGGCAGACTTACTTGACTTAAATCACAGTGACTACATCGCAGACCTGGGATTCCAATCCAGACAGACCGACTCACTCAGCAAACATATGCGAGTGACCTATGCTGTCCCTTAAAGTCCATGCCAGTCTAAGACAAACTCAGGAGGATGAAACAATCCACAAGGATACCCAGAGGCCTGCCTATTTCCAGCATTCAGCACCTTCAGTAGGAACTAGCTAGAGAGAGACATGTCACATACATCACTCATCCAGTGTGTGGCTAGGACTTGCTTTTTCCTGTTTCCTGGCTGATGGCTCCTTTCATGTCAATACCATGTTGATTTAGGTTTACTAATGAAAAGAGGCTCCATAAACGTTGTTTTTCCTGCTTCCAATCTGGAAGAAATTCAATCGTATTCATTTAAAAAAAGCATTTTAATAATATATTTTATTTAAACCAATATATAAAAATATTATTTCAACATATAATACAAATTAATACTTTAGCTTTTTTATATGAAGTATTCAAAATTCCAAGTGTGTTTTCCATTCACAGTCCATCTCCAATTACAATAACCACATTCCAAAGCTCAGTAGCTACAGACTGCTAGCAGCTACCATGTTAAACAAGGCGGCATGGAGTGATGGCTTGAGGAAAGTCCTGATTGTTGATATTTCTAGGTCTCTTTTCTAGGATTGGTCAAATTCCCCAGAAAAGTCTTTCAATCTTCTGCTTCAATAATCTGGCTGCCATTGTTTTGGGCTCTAAGTGTGAGAAAGAATGGAGCCCCATTAAGTACACTTCACTGAAAGACCCTCTTTTCATCATCACATCCATCCTCAGCTGTGCCTGCTGGCCTCAGTCACACATCCTGTGGTTCACCAGCTCCAGCCTTCCTCCTGTGGGTGCTGGGTGGAGGGAGGGTGAGGGGCCGTTCCCAGGCAATGAAGGGTAGGTAAGGATTCGAAGGATATAACAAGATACCCATTTTTCTCAACATCTTTTCAATATTCCTTCACTTCCACATCATAGATTTACAATGCATCGCCTCTTCTGGAATCACCAATTTTTGACCCTTCCTGGAATCTCAATTTAAATTTTATCTTTTTCTTCTCCTTCCAAATCAGTTTCTGGCCTTTTAAGGAAGTTTCTACAATTATATTTTGTTATCTTCTTCCCTATTCTTTTTGTTTACATTCCTCTCCCCTTTTCTTAATTATTTTTATTTTGACATAATTATAGGTTCATAAGCAACTTGTTAGAAAAAATACAGAGAGATTCCATGTACCCTTTACCCAATGTCTCCCAACAGTAACATCTTGCAAATCTGTAACACAATAACAACAAACTTAGGATACTGACATTGATATAGTCAAGATCCAGAATAATTCCATCAGCACAGAATCCCCACATTGCCCTTGTACAGCCACACCCACTTCGTTCCCACCCATCCTTTCTCTTTGACTTTGACAATCACAAATTGATTCTCCATTTACATGATTTTGTCATTTCAAGAATGTTATATAAAGGGAATCATACAGTATGTAATGCTTTGGGATTGGCTATTTTCCCCTCATCCTAAACCTCTGAAGATTCAGGCAAGTGACTGCAGGTATCAGTGGTTCACTGCTGAGCAGTGCCCCATGGTATGGAGGTGCCACTGTTTGTTACCCATTCACACAGTGAAGGACACCCGGGTTGCTTCCAGTCTGGGGCCATTACAAATGATGCTTCTGTGAACACTGATGTACAGGTTTCCATGTGACCATAAATTTTCATTTCGTTGGACTAAATGCCCAGGAGTATAATAAGTACATGTTTAGTTTTATAAGAAACTGCAAAACTCTTTTCCAGAGTAGCTTGCACCATTTTACATTCCCACCAGCAATATATGAGCAATCTAATTTCTCTGCATCCTATTTTTAATTTCAGCCAGTCTGATAGGTAAATAGCCATATATCACTGTGGCTTTAACTCACATTTACCTGATAGCTAATAATGTTGAACATCTTTTCATGTGCTTATTTGCCATCTGTGCAACCTCTTCAGTGAAATGTCTGTTCATGACTTTTGACCATTTTCTAATTGGATTATTTGTGTTTTTTACTGTTGAGTTTGAAAAGTCTTTGTATATTATAGATACTAGTTCTTTGCCAGGGCTAGGAGATATGTGGCTTGCAAATATTTTCTCCCAGTCTGTAACTTGTTTTCATCCTCTTAACAGGGTCTCCCTTGAACAAAAGTTTTAATTCTGATGAAGTCTAATATATATATATATATATATATATATATATATATATATATATATATATATATATATTTTTTTTTTTT
>NW_017731837.1:1217038-1251698 GCF_001890085.2 Hipposideros armiger | reverse complement strand
CTTAGCTGTGGAGGGCAGTGTCACTGGCCCTCATATGTGGGATCCGAACCGGGGCCCTCTGGCATCCCAAGCCAGTTCTTAACCATTGCGCCACTCGCCGGCCCATATTTTTTTCTTTTTATGGATTGTGTTGGTGGCAAGTCTAAGAACTCTGCCTAATCTTAGAACCCAGAGACTTTCTCTTGAGTTTTCTTCTAAAAGTATTATAGTTTTATGTTTTACATGTAAGTCCAGTATACATATTAAGTTAATTTTGATGTAAGTTGTGAGGCTTACATTTAGGTTTATTTTTTTGTCAATTGCTCCAGGACCATTAGTTGAAAAGATGCTCTTTTCTCCATTGAGGAATATTACACGTGTCAGAAATCAGTGGGGCACATTCATCTGGGTCTATATTTTGAGTTCCTGTTCTGACCCCTTGAGGTATATGTCCATCTCTCCACGAATAGCCATACAGTAGCTACATAGTGAGCCTTGAAATCATGTAGACTGGTTTCTCCCATTTCATTCTTCTTTTTCAACATTGTTTTAGCTACTCTACTTCCTTTATTTCCATATAAACCTTAGAATGATCTTGTATATATTAAAAAATAATGCTGGGATTTTGATAGCAACTGCATTAAAACTGTATCCCAATGAAGTAAGAATTGATACCCTTACTATGCTGTGACTCCCAAATCATAAACATGGTATGTCTCTCAACTTATTGTGATTTTCTTTTATTTCTTTCATCAGCATTGCGTCATTTTCAGCATACAAATTCTGTAAATGTTTTATTAGATTTACACCTGAGTATTTCATAATTTCGAGCTACTATAAATTGAGTGACAAGAATAAACATCCTTGCCTTACTTCCTGAACTTAGGGGGAAAGCATTCAGTGTTTCATCATTAAATATAATATTATTTGTGGGTAATAAAAAAATGCTCTTTATCAAGTTGAAAACGTTCTGCTCTATTTTTCTGAGAGTTTTTATCATTATTCAGTGCTGAATTTTGGCAAATGCTTCTTCAGCATCAATTCATATAATCATATGGTGAGTTACACTGACTTGCTTTTTAATAGACCCCATTTGGTTCTAGTGTATAATCCTTTCTTTCTTTTTTTTCCCTGAATTCTATTTGCTACTATTTTGTTAAAGAGTTTTGTGTCTATATTCCTGAGTGTTATTAGTCTATAGTTTTTTATACTGTCTTTGTCTGGCTTTGGTAGCTGGGTAATACTAGTTTCATAAAGTGAATTACGAAGTGTTCACTTCTAATTCCTAAAAAAATGTGTGTAAAATTGGTGTTAATTCCTCTTTCAATGTTTGGTAGAATTCCCCAGTAAAATCATCTAAACCTGGATATTTTTTTTTTGAGAGTTTAAAATTATGACTTCAATTCCCTTAATAGTGATAGGGGTATTCAAATGATCTATTTCATATTGGGTGAATTGTGGGAATTTGTGTTTTTTAAGTGGTCCATTTTTTCTAAGCTGTCAAATTTATGTGTGTAGGGTTGTTCATAGTATTCCTTTATTGTCATTTTGATATCTACGAGGGTCTATAATGATATCCCGTGTTATTTCTGATATTAGTAATTTATGTCTTCTTTCTTTTTTTCTTTGTCAGTCTTCTTAAATGTCTGTCAATTTTATTAACTTTTTCGAAGAACCAGCTACTCTTGTTTTCTTAAATTAATGCTTGCATGACATATCTCTTCCCACATTTTACATTAATCTGAAAATAGTCATATCTGAAGTGAGTTTCTTAAAGACAGTATGTAGTTAAGTTATGCTTTTAAAACAACAGCCAATCTCTGTTTTTAAGTGGTATATTTAGACCATTTAGCTTTAATGTAATTCTTGATATTTTGGGACTTAACCTACCATTGTGTTTTTGTTTGTTTGTTTTCTTATTGTTCTCTCTGGTTTGTGTTTTTCCATTTTCTTTTTCTTTTTTTAGCTGAGCCATCTGCCACCTGTTGGCAGCTCAGCGGCAGCTCAGCTCGGGCCGTGAATCAAACCAGTGACCCTGTTGCTCAGAGCTCACACACTTGAGTGAGCTCTTAACCAACTGAGCCACTCAGCTGGCCCTCCATTTTCTTTATCCTGCCTTCTTGTAGGTAATTTGAACATTTTTTTGAATTATATTTTTATTTATCTAACGTGTTTCTGAGTCCATCTCTTTGTATAATTTCTTTAGCAGTTGCTCTAAGTATTATATTATATATTCATAAATTGTCACAACCTACTGGTGTATTTTACCAGTTCTAGTGAAGTATAAAAACCTTACCTCCTCTTGTTTACCTTTACCATCTCCAATTTATAATATAATTATCTTAAATATTTCCATCCTTTCCATCCATATCAGAGAGTATTGTAATTTTCCATCTTTAAACATAATTTAGAAATCTCAAGAGGAACAGGTAAGCCTATTGCATTTATCAATATTTTTGTTTACTGTGTTTTTCCTACCTCCCTGGTGTTCCAAGTTTCCAGTTTTTAAAAAGCATTTCCTTTCTGTTATCAATTCTTTTGAGTAGGTCTGCTAGTGACAAACTCCCTCAGTTTTCCTTCATCTGAGAATATTTCAACTTCCCTTTCACTCCTGAAGAGTGCGTTCACTAGTTATAGCATTCTGGGTTGACTGTGGGTTGACTGTTACTTTCATTCAGTACTTGAAAGCTTGAAGTTCCTGAGTCTCGGCAGAAACTCAAAAATAAGAAATGTAGGGAGAGCTAAAAATACATATATAATAAACTGGATCCTATTGAGTTGAAATGTCACCAGGCTACAAAGAAATCTGATTCTTCCAGGAGAAACAGGCTTGTAAAAAATAATTACAATTACATGTGAGAAGAGCAAGAATACAGGTACGTACTGGTCGTGGTGCTGACACAGAGAGTGAGCGGCAGTCTGGGAGAATCAGCAGGAGCTTCTCAAGGGAGATGTGTGAGCTGGATTTGGAGGGTTGGGTAGTAAAAGGAGTTGCCAAGCAGAGGGGCAAACATTTGCAAAACCCCCGAGAGAAGAAGTGAGGATGGCACATCTGGGAACTGATACAAACTAATGGCTGGCTGAAGTACAGGACATCTAAAGAAGCAAGGGGAGGTGACGTGGGAAGACAGGTAAGGGAGAAATGCTAAAGCCCTCATCCTGCACCAAGGAGTTTAGACTTTATCCTATGTGCCACAGGGAGCTGCCAAATGGATGAAGCTGGTGAATAGTCATAGCGATGATTGTTACTATTACACCTTTTCAAAGTAGCTTATCACTGAATTATTATCTTTATCCTAATATGTATCAAAGTTTAGTTTATGTGCTGATAAGATGTGTTAGTGGCCAATAAAAATAGAAGACTCAGCTGAGTCCCGGCTTTCTACACTCCATTTTAAACACACTCCACCCTGCCTGCTGGATAATTTCTGTCTCTGTGATCAGTGAGTGAAGCAGCATGGAATGAGATCATGGCTAGATGGCAGCACACTAAGTGAAGTGTTTCAGCTTTCCTGGAGCTTTGAATTCCTTGGCTTTTGTCAGTTTTTGTCAAAACATTAACATTACTTAATGTATATTTTACATTATTTAGTAAATGAAAAGTTTCCAATGCCAGCGGCTGAGAAAAAATAGCAGATTTATGCACAGCATGTCAAGTTCACTCTCAGAGCTCCGGAAAGGCCCCAGGGACCTTCAGAGACAATGTTCCACAGCCCTGTGCCCATGTTTTATGACCACTCACCCAGCTACATGCCCTCCTCACCCACTATGAACATCTAGAGTCCATTGCAGAATCGAGATGAAATTCTTTCCTGGCTTCGCATCGCATAGGTGGGACCACTGGTTATAACTGCTGTCATACTCCTGGTGAAAAATCATTTCAGAAAGCGTAGAAACAAATAAAGAGCAGAATAAAAGATCTTCCTATGATAACGTAAGTGCTTCAACCACAGCCTTATTTCCTTTACAGTCCAATTATTAGAAAGAAATGTCATATTGAATGCCACTGAAGTGTATGCTTAAAAATGGTTTAAAATGGCAAGATTTATCTTAGATATGCTTTTCCACAATAAAAAAATTTCTATTGTCAAAGGAAAAAATGAGAAAAGAAAGGCAAGAAAAAAGTGCAATATGTTTGCTGCCTCTCAGAGGCAGACATCATTCCTGCCGGGGAGATGAGAAACTCGAGACTCACCGGAGTACTTAACCTAAGTCAGACCTGGTGGGGAAGGTTCTTCAGTTGGGTTAGGAGCTCTCTAGCACTCAGTGTTCTTTGAAGAAAAACTATTCTTCAGAGTTCGATGGCCTTAAAAGAAATGTCAAACTTTAAAAAAAAAAAAAAAGAATGAGAAAGTATGAACGTTTCCATTGAAAATGAAGACATGAACTGCAGTATTAACAGACAGGCAGTAAGGGGCCAAAACATTAGCACCTGTTTAGGCCGATGCACTTCAGAAGGGAAGAGCTTTGCTTGCATTCTCTTGCCATTAAAGATAATTTTGTTTTCATTCCCATTTCCGTTATGGTCTGTCC
Organism: Hipposideros armiger; assembly: GCF_001890085.2. NCBI lineage: Eukaryota > Metazoa > Chordata > Mammalia > Chiroptera > Hipposideridae > Hipposideros > Hipposideros armiger. Next base: position 1,247,186 of record NW_017731837.1, on the reverse strand, counting down.
ACTGTTTTCTGTTTTGTCTCTATGGCAGCTCTTCTAAAATAAGTTAACTTTATGAGTATAAACTAGAATCTACATATGTTCCAGCTCCATGTCATTGATAAACTTGACAATTTTAATGGATTGATCCTTTCCACAAAGTTCCCAACTTGTGAGAAAGTGTCCCTTGTGGAAACACTTTCCATTCTTGATAAGCAATGAAATAAATCCCTTCCTACCTGTAAGCTGGTTAATTAAATTTCAAAGGTTATTATGTCAAGAGAGAATAACACAAACCAACCTGGGAATTTGCTTTTCTGAAATATATATTGTAGCCGTATTTATTTAGAATTGACCTGTACTCTTCCCTTTATTCTCTACATAGCTTTTCATTTCTCCTCATATCCTTCTTGGCATCTTTTTCCACACTGCCTTGAGTCCTCTTTCATACAGTTATGCAACAGGCTGTATTGGAATTATGTTCACATAAGCAGAGACTGGCATTTTCTGGAGAAAACACATGGCCTATCAGAAGTGATCTCCTTAACTTTTGCCCCTAATATAATACGAGTGTACTGAGGGCACCATCTCATATATGCAATATTCAATATTGGGGTCTGATAGATTTGTGTAAGACGCCTAAAATTAAACGAACACAATTATATGAGCTAGTATCATAGTATCATACAATACTACACTTGATTTAAAAAAAAAAGAAAAAGAAAAAGAAAAGAGGGCCAGCCGAGTGGCTCAGTTGGCTAAGAGTTGGCTTAGGAGCGCCAGCTCTGAGCAGCAGGGCCACTGGTTCAGATCCCACATGAGGGCCAGTGACGCTGCGCCCTCTCCAGCTAAGATGGTGAACAACAGCTCGACCTGGACCTGGGCTGCCATGAGTCACTGGCGATGGCATAGGCTGCAGTGGGGCTGCAATGGGGCTGCCATGAGCTACCATGAGTGGATAGCAGCCAGTGTGAGCTACTAAGAGCTGCAGTGAGCAGCTGTCCAATGGCCAGCGAGTGACTGCCTCAGCTGGAAAGAGCGCAATGATAATACCAACATGGGCCAGTGAAGCGATGTCCTCCACAATTAGACTTTAGAACAAAAGGACAGCAACTTGTCTGTTCCCCTTCCCCGATTCCCCAACGCTGTTCCCCTCCCCGAATTCCCCAATAAAAATCTTAAAAAAAAAAAAGAAAGAAAGAAAGAAAGAAAGAAACATTCATTGCCTTCATTGCAACAGTCTGTTGCTGATTTTCACTTTTGACTCTACTGGACTTTACCCTCTTTTGTTTTGGGTCTTTATTCTATCTAAGAACCCAAAACCCATTTCTTCTCCCATATGCACTACAAGGAACCTTAGACTCTCTTAAAGACAACAGATTTTTGAATACTTAACTATCATGTTATAAATTATCTCATTTGGAAGAAATGAAAGTTAAGATTGTGGCAGTAAAGGACAAGCTGTCAATCTAATATAAATTCCTGTTGAAAAGTAACTACATGCATTGCGTATTAACATAATTTATTAGAACAATTAGAACGCATCCTTGTTGTTTTTTAATTAGATTATTCCGTGTTCTGGTAATTACACTAGACAAGGGAGAATAATAGTTTCAGGACTTTAAGATCATCTGTAGACTATGTGGAAAAAGAATGATCAATAATGCTAATCTACTGGAACACTTAAATTCCCAGAAAGAGATCTTTTATCATGAGCAATCCTTTGTGTAATCAGCATTATTTCTCAATGTCTATACTCATCTTTCCCAAAGTTGAAAAGTAAAGATGCTGACAAATAACAGACATTTATTATTCCACTGCTAGAAACCTGGTCAGGTTGAGTCACCTCTGGCCTTTGGTGGCTCAGACATCGCTTCACTCCCTTGCCAATAAATAACCACAAATGAAGGATTTAAGATTCCATGCAGACCAGCACAATGGCATCTGAATGTCTAACAGGAAGAAGACAAGGTTTTGAAGTTCTGCTCCTAAGTGAGGAATCATAAACTTCCTCAATTTAAAACTATATTTGAATAGATGAAAACTTTCTTATAGATGAGAAAACTACTGAATATAAAAAATGTATAACTGGTGACATTTCTATACTTGAATATATTATCTGCAGAAATTAATGGGGAGGCTGTATGACAGGGGAATAGCTGGCTTTCAGGAATGGGCTGGGGCCTTTAGATGTGAGCTGAATTATTGTCTCTGGATTATTTTAGAAACCACAGGGAATTCAAATGCTCCAAGGTCTCTCCCATACCTTATGCAACTACTATCAAGCTAGGAAATCCTAGAAGCGGCTTCCAGGACTCCTAGGATTCAGAGTCTTTACAAAGTCATGAGTGGACATATTCTTCCTCAAGTATCACCCTACGGTTGAGTGGAGTGATGCTTGGATACATAGAGTTGACACCAGTGAATCTGAAGTTCTCTGCAATAACAGGCAACATGAATTTCCCACCAGGAGCCCAGATTACAGGAATCTCAGCCTCACTGTTGACAGTGTCCGCCTCAGTCAATGCAAAGTCGTAATGAGACCATGTCTAGACAGTATTGATCTCCCACCAGAAAAAAATAATTCAGAGTGTGACTTCTTTTCTAGCTTAGCCCAAATGACACCAAAATCGGGATCATTTATTTACACATTCTAGCTCTCCCCTCACCAGAGACATTTTATCAAGTAGACAGCCAAGGGCACACATAGTTTTCCTTTCAAGGTAGATATGAAATTTTTGATATTCAAATGGCAAAAAAATAAAGTTACTTAAGCCTATTAAAGAATATAGAGAAATTGAATGAGTGTTTGTGTATCTTTTTTACCTTGCTAGGCAAAGAAGACAGACCTTTAACAAAAAGAGATCCACATATGCTAAAAGGATGAAAACTCAAGGTAATGTGGACAAAGTGTCTAAAGGAGAAATCCTCAGCTTAAGCCATCTGAAAGATTTTCCATGCAGTCAAGCAGTTTAGGGGCAGAGAAGCATCCCTACAACTGTGCTGTCCATTCCAGCTGGGAAGACATGGTTCTCCATAGAAGCACCTCTTTATTAATAAATTGTCAGGGGTGCTGCTAGGAACTTAGGGCTCCCTGCTACTCTGACCTCCAGACTGGTAGATACATGAGGCAGAATTCTATGCTAGAGGCATCAAAGATCTGCATTTGAGAGTCCTGTGGTCAGGCATTCCAAAGCCAGGCGGAGCATGGGATATGACCACAGAAAATCAGGAGGGAAGGGAATATGGTTTAAAATACATGTAGGGAACTACAAAGCTCCCCAGGATATGTGATGGTGAGCTAGGAATGGAAACCTCAAGCTGCAATTGGGAACCCGAGAATCCCCTCTGACTCGGGCTGAAATGAAGCAATGATGCTGAGGCACCTGGATGGTTCCAGAGGGTGGAAAGTCTTAGAAGGCAGATTTTTTTGTGTCATTGAAGAACAATGAAACCACCACCTTACTATGTTGGAACCGTATTAAGGTACAAATCTATCCTTGGAAGAATATTAAATAGAAACACAATCCTGAGAGAGACTTCCACCACTATAAATAGTTCCTTAAAAATGCTACATAGAGACAAAATTATCATTTCTGTGCTGCTAACCAAAACAGTTTTATGTCTTGGAAATACTCTGCCTTCTAAAGCAACCAGAAGAGAGTTCCCTCAGTCTACTATGAGTTCTTTCTGTGCTGGATTTTGATCCTTTTGAGCATTCACTCCCCAAACTAAAATTCAAAAAGCTAACATAGTGACACCTGGATAATAGAAACCTTATCTATTGATAGCACAAGCTACTTCCCCAAATGGATTGTACATAATTTCTTGCAAGCTTAGTAAAAATCCTATAAGCGTCTGAAATGAAATGAAGGGAAGCCAATCACGAATTTCCTTTTCCCTGTGTAAATGAAAGACAAGAGAGAATGACATAGTGTTCATCCTTCTCTGCTCATTCAAGGGAGGTAACAAGACAAGGTCTCTGGGTTGCAGGACACAATTGCGACACATTTCCAGGGCAGGAGGTTAATCTGCAGGCTGCCTCAAGCCTAACACGCTGGAGTTCAGGCAAGTACAGTATGTATGTATACCTCCCTAGTTACCAAGAGGGAGAGAGAGAGGTATAAATAAAACTTGGACACCTATTTAAAAGATGTGCAACTTATTTCAAAATAAGGCAAGAGCAGTTGTGATTTAGGATGATTTTGTTGGAGAAAGTTGAACTCTCTAGGAAAGTATGGACTTAGCAGATACCTTACAAATAACACAGTGATATGCTATTGCACTTGGTAGAATCTTACTCAACCATTTTGATTTGGCCAAATGTTAAATTAGCCAGATATAGTGGGAGAAAAATTTCTCTATTGATCAGGTGATTGATTTAAAATATTCATGAACTTAGCAGAAGCATAAGGAGTAAGTTCCAGAAACAAGACATAAATCATACATATCCACAAAGAGGAATGAAGGCATTTTGTGCAAACTGCCAGTTATAAAAACAGTCACAGGGATGTAAAGCACAGCATAGAGAACAGAGTCAGTAATGTAATAACTATGTATGGTGAGGTACTAGACTTATCAGGGTGATGATCACTTTGTAAGTTATGTAAATGTCTAATCAATATGTTGTACTCCTGAAATTAATATACTAATGTATCTCAACTGTAATTGAAAACTAAAAAAAAAAATCTTGGGGAATAGGTTTTTTCAGGTATTTTATAAATCATTATCTCTGGGGGAGGAAAAACCCTATACACATAAACCCATAGCGCTTATTCCTGCTTCCACAGTTATAAAAGCCCAAAGATAGAACCTATTTCTTAAGGCTTCCCAGAATGTCTATTTAAAAAAATAATGTCTATTTTAAAAAAACTGTTTTCTGATGTTTAGTGTCATGTGCTAATTTTTTCCCAATGACTAGCCAAGTATGTCTCACTATTATATAAATCAGTACTTTCTCAATGCTGCAAGTGAAGACAGCTAGCTACTAGTAGCCATACTCTCTTTTAAATATCAGACTTCAACTTTTTCTTTTCAAATGTGATTAGTCATATCTGTGACTTAGTTGAAATTTTCCTGAATCTTTCAAAACCAGTACAAGAGCTAGAAGATGTCTTTCCAGGTTTAACATGAGGGATAGACAGTTTTACCATTTTCTCTTAATTTATTTCTGAATTCAGCTTGGTCTTCATTAGTGCTACATAGCTGCCTTATTATTCAATGTCCTCTGTGACCCCTGGATCATTTTTCCCTGAGGGTACATATTTGTTCAGTAACTATATTACAATGTTGTAATCTGCTGAATTTTCTGACGTTCTAGTCTACATTTGTCCTAAATTAAAGAATTGCCTTCTTTTTGGTTTCAATTTCTCCTATTTATTAAATTCACTCTGAACATGATGTTTATGTTCAAAGGAACTCATAAATTCTTTATTCTCAGCTTAGTGTTAACAACGAATTTAATAAGCATTGTATTTAATCAATATTTTTATGTTTACTAAGGAAAAATTTGGTTAAAATGTTAATGTTCCAAGCCTTCTTCCCCATTTATTTTGCTTGGCCTTTCCCCTCACCCACTTTCTAAAGGAAGTCTCATTTTTTGTGATGCGGAATGATGTAAATGATGAGAAAAACACAACTGGAAAATTGGGATGAAAATCAGAAAAAAAAGTCTAAGTCTGCAGCCTTCATAGAAATCACTTATCAATTTAAGCATAAAAGGGTAAAGAGAGAGAACCTGGCTCCTGAGCGGTGCGCAGTGAAAGGAAGGAGAAGACGGATGGAAGGCGGTTTTTAAGAGCTGCTGTATATAATAAATAAAATAATTTTCAAAGTTCTTGCAGACTCATGAGTAAAATTTAGACTTACTTTTCCATCAGTTCATGTGCTATACCGTCTTCAGACTGAACCGCGTGGGGCCCCAGCACTTATTTAGGTCACACAAATGTCCTCCAGTGCTGATGTTTATTCATTTATACCTGACTTTGGTTCCCTTCAAATGTCATAAACACACTACAGAAACAAATGTGATCATATCAGAAAAATTTAAGAGCCCTCATTCTGCTTTAAATGAAGTTCTAGCAGTTAATTCACAGGTCAATGTCTGGGTCAATCTAAAGACTACTTGACTAATAAATGTATATAAAAACATACTGAAAATCAAGTTCTGTTAGTGTCAAATACATAAAAGACACACTGGGAGGCATACAATTGCTCCTTACTAATGCAGTTTTAAACTATTAGCAATGTATCTAAAACAAAAGTGCAACAAGAGAATTGAGGACAAAGTTTGTAATTTGTATTATAAGCCCCTCATAAGATTATTAAGGAAGTATGGTTTTATTGCTTTGCTATACAGATCACCCAATAAAATGTGGATATAATCTCAACTGGAACATGTGAGCTCTATATGCCTTTTTCTTAGGTGAGTCATATTATTAAAAATCCATATGACACAACATAGTATTTATTATTCTTAAGGAAGTACATGAAATAAAAGAAGAACCTGAAGCTAAATTAAAAGTTTATTTCCCTTCAGACAAATATGCAAATGAAACCTGGCACCAAATAAAGATGTACTATATAGCAGGGGCATGCTTGAGAGAACAGAGGATCCAGAAACATACATATACACTAAAAGAAAATTCCCAGTGATTGAAGCAGCCTACACACACATGCAGTAAGGTCACATCTCAAGAGAGGGCCAAGAGTTCTAAAGCCAGAGCCTAAGGCAAATGTTGCATATGGTCCGACCTAACATCGAAGATCATTTAATCACCTGTAGGCTGCAAATTATATTGCTTTGTGTATTCAAGCTTCACAGTAAATATTTGAGCACAAATAACTGAACTAGACTACAGAGAGGAAGTAAAGAAAAGTACACCTACAGCTATCTGGGTATTCAAACCATCTTGTCTTTAAAAATGAGCTATCAAATCTCCACCATCGAGCCTTGACTGAGTAGGTGATGAAGTGTAAATTTGTTTACCTTCCAACAGGGTTTATTCTACTGTTTTACTATGAAATTTTTATGACTTTAATATATGAATAGATATATTTGTTGTTGTGAAGATTCAATAAGGGAACAGATGTGAAAGGACTGGCACTGAGCGGGTGCTCAATACACATGCTGGGTTTCCATCTAAGTTTTTTTTTTTTTTTTAAGATCTTTATTGGGGAATTGGGGGGATGGGAACAGCGTTGGGGAATTGGGGGAAGGGGAATAGACAAGTTGCTGTCCTTTTGTTCTTCAGTCTAGTTGTGGAGGACGTTGCTTCACTGGCCCAAGTTGGCACCATCATTGCCTCTTCCCGGGCAAGGCAGATCAGTCGCCGGCTTCTGGACGGCCGCTCACTGCGGCTGCTGGCTACACACGGTAGCCCATGGCAACCCACTGCAGCAGGGGCTGCAGCCTAACCATTGCCGGCGACTCACAGCAGCCCAGCTCCAGGTTGAGCTGTTGTTCAGCATCTTAGCTATAGAGGGCAGTGTCACTGGCCCTCATATGTGGGATCCAAACTGAGGCCCTCTGGCATCCCAAGCCAGCTCTTAACCATTGCTCCACTCGGCCAGCCCCTCCGTCTAAGTCTTGGTGTAGTCGACCCACAAATACACTGCTCTTTGACATCTTGTAGAGAAGAACGTGGTATCTGCCCTTTTCCAAGTTGCCATTTCCACTTGGGGCCCCATACACAGCTGTCTGTGCTCACTCCAAGCACAGAGTGGAGCAGATCTTACACCAGCAGGGGTCTAAGCAGGCTTACAGAGAATCCCTGCACACTGGAAGCACCTCTCTATTTTGGGGTCACATCTCAGGAGATTGGCTCCCTGACTGAGCCTGCTCTTTCCAAAGCCACAACACAGCACATTGGCTCAAACTATAAGGCTATCAAATAAGGAGCATCCATGTTTTTTCCAAAAATGAATTCCTAGCAACTTTACCATGAATGCACATGAACCCATGAAATCCATTTATTCTTTTCTTAGGTAATGCATCCCCCCTGGAGTCTCTTTTACTGGTGCTTACTTACAACGGGACACCACAAAAATCTAGACACTGGGGTTCTTTTTCCTTCCTTCTCCTTCTTCCTTCTTTGCTTTCTTCAAATTTGTGCCTAAGTAAAACCACAGCAAGAAGGGAAGTCAAATGGGTTTGCCTATTAGTTGACATTTCTGTGATATATACTCATTTTTGGTTCTCATCTGAACTTCCTCCAGGGTGCTCCTTTATGGAAATAAGGTACGCCAAATGAAATAGAGAACTCGAGGCACACTGTACCCTTGACAAGTGAAGAGAGAATTTTTTTTTTCTCCTGGAATTACAGTGTAATGCAGCTCAGACACTTTCTTTTCCCCTTTTCCCTAGTCTGTGCTTCCTACTTACCACCATACACCATCATCACCATCAGCATGAATTTATAAGCTGCCTCTGGCTGCAGCCTCTCTAGGTAGCTCCCCAATTATCTAACCCAGATATCATTGTCTTCGGCTCCCCTTGGCATGAGTCTATTTTCCATTCCTCTTCCATCGTGAAATCTGCTTCTGATCATTTTTCATATGATGGTTTAGCTTTCTTTTCTTTCTCTTAAGTTGAATCTCTTATTTCTTCCTCTCATTTTTTTGCCCTCCTGTGCCTAAGCACGGTTCCTCCACAGTTACAGGGATTTACATCTCCAAACTCAGAAATTCTTGAGAACTTTGTTATCACACTGCCTTTTCTCCGGTCATTTTTGGCAATGTTAACTAAAAAGAAACGCTTGAAATTCCAGGGCTCCTGGTCTCAGCTCTCCGTTCCAACTTCGATCACATTGTAAGGTTGATAATGAGAGTTAAAGCACATTCTTTCAGCCCGGGCCAGACTCCTCAGAGGTGGTCACTCTTCAACCCCCTAAGATTCCAGTTGGCCTTCTTTAGGAGACTTGAAGCACAGGCTTTGGAGTTAGACAGGCAGGGGTTCAAATCTGGCCTCTGGCACTTGATTTGAGTAAAACCTTGAGTGAGCCATTTAACCTTTCTGAGCTTTGATTTCCTTGGCTGGAAATTGAGAATACAAACATCTACCTAATACGATCTTTGTAAGGATGAAATGAGGTAATCTTTGTAAATTACAATGTCTGGCACGTGGTAAGCATCTAAACTTGGTAGCTATTATTTTTATTCTTATGAGTTAAAATATTGGATGGAATGAATTGTTCTTCAAGGAAGCTCACAAAGCTGACCTCAGAGCAGACATCACTATACTGTTTAGCAAACACCAGTCCCAAATACCATTCAGTTCAGTGTGTTCCCCCTCGGGAAGTCAATAAGTATTTTAAATTAAAATTAAGGACACACAGAGAGTTAAGATTTGGAACTAAAGGAATAGATAACCAGTCTCATAAAATTGGACAGATCATTAAGAGCTTCTATTCTCAGAAAGTACATCTCTTTTAAAATATATTTACTACCGTTACCCTTGGAGACCGGATATTTTTATCATCAGTTGCAAAACTGTCCCTTGAAAGGAAAAAGTGTGTAATTATAACTACAGCAGATCTCACATGTTAACCTTTTATATAAGGGAAGAACAGAAAGTAGGCATTCAGCAAGAGGCTGGGGAGGAGGGGGAGAGAAGGAAAGAGAGAGAAAAAGAGAAAGAGGGAATGAGAATGAAAGCAAAAAGGTTTGACAAGGAATACGATTTGACTTTTGGACCTTCTATGTACGAGCATAGACAGGACGATCACACCATTTATGATTGCTGTCAGTTTTCTCCATGGAAACTGAACACTGGGATGTCTCCCATCTCTCAACACAGAAAGAGTAAAATTGTCACATATATATGAAATTTATACATACACACACACACACACACATATATATATATACACATATACACAGACACTATATATATATATATACGAGTATATAACATTAATAAACATGTCATATATACATACACCATATATATAATTATTATGAGCAAAAAATAAAGCTAAATATCTAAAGTCAATGATGAAATTAATTGGGTCCAATCCACCAAAATGAGGTTTTTACTCTGGGAGATGAGTAAATTCCTTTAAGGCTCAAGAATGAAAAATTCATCAATTGATTCTGATCTCTAAAAACAGCAGTGTGATCTGCTTTTGTATCCAACAGACCTGCTAGTAAATGCTATTTCTGCCACTTGCCTGTTGGACAAGTTACTAATCCTTTATGTGCTTGACTTTCTCTTACCTGAAATAGATATGAAAGTATCTGTAAGGGTGAGGGTACTAGCCCTGCCACTCTCTTTATCTCTCCTGACACCCCCACATCCCTCCAAGGAGCAATTCCTAATCTGACTGGCCAAATTTCAGCATACTGAGTCTTCTTAAAGGCAGGGTCTCTGTACAACAAAGCTTCCTCCCCCACTTTCCACTTCCCATACTCTAAGTTAGGTCATGATGTCTTTGTGTTAAAAATCAAAACATGCCAGCCCTACAAAACTTTATCCTGTCACCGGGGCCCCATTTGTCTACTTTATGGTCAAACAGATAAACAGATATCATACTCAGGAAAGGTCCCTAAAGAAATCTCCTTACAGGTATAGTCTAAAAAAACAAACAAGCAGACCTGTACCTTTCTATGGTAGAGTTAATCCTACAATATTTTATACGTATCTTTCTTGAAATAGGCTTGATATAAATCCTAAGAAAAAAAAGTAAAGCCAATGTTTCCATAAGTGTTGTAAGGATTAATTTTATGTATCAACTTGACTGGGCCATACGTTGCCCAGATATTTGGTCAAACATTATTCTGGGTGTGTCTGTGAGGGTATTTTGAATGAGTTTAACATTTAAATTTACAGGCTGAGTAAAGCAGATTGCCTTCTCCAGTGTGGGTGGGCCTTGTCCAGTCAGTTGAAGGCTTGAATGAATGAAACAAAAGGCTGACCCTACCCTAAATAAGAGGAAATTCCTCTTGCCTGGCTGCCTCCAATTTCGAATATTGATTTTTTTTTCCTGACTCAAACTGAAAAAATGGCTCTTCCTTGGTCTTGAGCCTGCCCATCTTTGAACTAGAACTATTGGGTTGTCGGAAAAGTCATGACACATTTTTGCAACAAAAAACATAGAAAAAAATACGTCACTACTTTTCTGACAACCCAATATATCGGTTTCAGCATTCTCTGGCCTTTGGGCTCAGGCTACAACTATATCATTGACTCTCCTGAGTCTCCAGCTTGCTGACTGCAGATCTTGGGACTTGTCAGCCTCCATAATTATGCAAGCCAATTCCATATATATATATATATATATATATATATGATCTCCTATTGGTTCTGTTTCTCTGGAGATTCTGACTAATACATGTGTTAAACTCAAACCCAAATATTAATAAATTTCTTTATCAGTTTGGCACCTAAGTGTATGTTTCTTTATGAACTATAATTTTTTTTCATGAGCTAGCATATGGCACTCTATCAATTATTCCAGAACTCTCTATAGGTGTTTAACACTTGTTATGTTTTATTAAAATGTAAAAAATCAAAGAAGAATATAGTTAGACTACATTGGAAAAGTAGTTAGTAATGCCAAATATAAGGCAATCTTGAATATAAAGAAATATTCCATTTTCTCAATGAAAAGATTAAAAAGTCAAAAGGGAGGAGGACCACCTTATACATAAAAACATAGGGATATAAAAAAAAACAAATCAAGTGTCTATTTATACTTTTTTTCATTAAAGTAAATTGATGTTTAAAAACACACATTTTGGGGCTGGCCGAGTAGCTCAGTTGGTTAAGAGCTCGCTCAAGAGTGTGAGCTCTGAGCAACAGGGTCACCGGTTCGATTCCCAGCCCGAGCTGAGCTGCCGCTGAGCTGCCAACAGGTGGCAGGATGGCTCAGCTAAAGAAAAAGTTTTAAATAAATAAATAAATAAATAAATAAATAAATAAATAAATAAAACACATTTTCTTCAAACTCTGGCATACAAGAGCTGCCTTTTCATTCCTCCAACAGATTATGCCAGAGCACATCTTCTCGTGGTTTGAGACACGTCACTCCTTGAATGAATCATGTGCGATGTTGTCTCAGCAAGTTGTCTCTAAAGACACAAGTGCCCATTTATCTAAGCAGCTTTTTCTTTTAAATAATAATTCATTCTCCTACAGGCATATATTTTGATGTCTATGACATACCCATCTCTTATATTGCTTTCTAAAATGATTTCCAGAAGGTCTGTTTAGAAAGCATCCAATACTTGTGACTGTGAAGTCACAGCCCTCAGAATCATGACTAACTCTGTGATTAGATTTCTTTGCTCCTTTTTTATTGACCCCAGATGACCTTCACAAGCACCCAATGCAAACATTGGGTGAAACCACTTCAGCCCATTTTGACCTCCCAAAGCAGCACTTAAAAGGACCCCAATATAAAGCACATTCATCTCTTCTAAGGGATAATAAATTTGGGGGTAAAGCAAATGTCGCCTATATTTGAGCATATGTGGTGTATTTTAGTGCAGCTCTTCCTTTAAGATAAAATGCCAGTTGATTTAATGATAGTTTTTATACCCTTCTTCAGTTCAACTTTTATGTATTTATCCACTAGTTAGTAAACCTGAAACTTTTTTTTGGCATTGCAAACACAAAGAATAAAGGCTTATTTCTGCATTAATGTTTATCTGTAATGTATTTATCTGCTCCATATATAAACAAGCACCTGATTTCCAAACCCCAAAAACATTTTGTTAAACATCATCTATTCAATGTCCTCAATAACACAACAAAACATCTTTATGTAAAACTTAATTTGGTATCTAATTACCTTAGCACGAATAACCATAAACACCAAACAAAAGCAAACACAATATTCAAATATCTAAAAAAAATAACACCCAGGCTAAAGGAAGTATAAATGCTCAGATTCACCAGTGGGACTGAAATGTAAACTTGTGATACGATTTCTCTAAATCATCTGGCCGCAGAAGTATCATATTCCCACAAGGCAAATGGTGACACTAATAGAATGACTAAGCTCAGAGCGTCTGAACACCGGGACATTTCACAATCATGTCAGGCCAGTTATATTTTCCATTTCTCATCTTTCCCTAACTTTTCTCATACAAAGCTTTTTAGATCTTCCTTGGCAGTTAGTCACTAACTAACATGTTTTCACTCTTGTTCTGTGCTTCTAGGTTGGGAGGGGTATCCACAAGGATTGCTTTAGTTGCATGTAATTGCAACCTGACCAACAGCCCAACAGTGATTTAAACCCAGAGAGCTCTCTTCCCTGCTACTTTTTTTTCCTCCATGTAACAAGATGTCTGAAGGTAAGCAGTCTTGCTCTGAGACAGTGCCCCACAGTGTCATAACCGTCCCAGGCTCCTTCTATCTGTGGGCTCTGCTGTCCTCAGGCAGAGTTTTCACTATCATGGTCCTAAATGGCCGCTGCGCCTCCAGGCATGGCATCCTCACTCCAGACAGGAAGGAGGGCAAGGGCAAAGGGCACAACACAAAGGGATAGCGCCAGCTGAGTCATCCCTGGCTGGAAGCTTTCCAAGAAGGTACATTCACTGACTTCCGCATATATCTCTCTGGCCAGAAACAGATCACACGGTCTCCCCTGTTAGGGAGTGTAGGAAACTGGACATTTGAGCTGGGCACTGCCACTCCAAACAAAACCAGATTTCAGTTAGAAAGGGAGGGAAAGTGGATCTTATGAAGAGAACTAGCATTCTCTGCACACATAGCACGTGAGATGATTAGAAACGGCTACGTGCCTTTTCATATCTGGGAGGGTTAAGGGAATTTCTCCAGATTACTTCTGTGCCAGGGAGCTAGGGAGATAATCACCTCATTTGTTTCCATTTCCTCATCTCTGAAAATTCCTGCTACAGTCTTCCTCTTAGACCCGAATTTAGTAGCTTCCTGAATATCATTTCTTAATCAAAATGTGACAAAACATGTTTTCCTTCTTTGGTAACAGAACCCAAATGTTTATGGACGGCAACATGACCAGCTTTACATAATGGACAATGGTTGGTCTGGGCCTGTTGCATTGATTGATCTTTAGTAGTAGGCATGTGACCTAATTCTAACCAATGAGTGGAAAGGAACTGGGGCTTCCCATGAAAGATTTCACTTTTGATAAAAAGCCAGAGTTGCATGGGGAGAAAGCCTTTGTATTGTTTTTTGGTGTGTTTTTTAAATCTACGTCTTCTTTCCTGTTTTGTACACTGTCATGTAAAAATGTTGTGCTTGGAGCTGTGACAGCTATCTTTTGACCATGAGGCAACAAGCCAAAAGGTGAAAGATCCTGAGGATAAAAGACACTGGGTCCTCATGATGTCACTGAGCTACCAAACCCAACCCTGGGATCTTCTACCTCTGGTGCTCTTGTAAATAAACAAATATCCATATGGGTTAAGTCAAGATTACTTGAGTTTTCTGTTATTTAAAGCTGGAAGCATTCATAATTCATACACCACCCTGACACCAACCTCCATTTGTTAGGGGGCAAAAGTAACTACATTCATTGTTTTATCCCAATGGCACTCCTTTAGAAAGTTCTGGTGTGTAGTAATGTATCTTCCACAGCCTAGAAGGCTATATATTCCTCCTCTCCAGGCTTAAGAGCCCTAAGGAACTGTTCATTTAAGACTTACAAGATGAGTGAGCTAGAATTAAAGTAGAACCAATCCAAAAGAAATGAAAGCAAGCAAGAAAAGCAAAGAATCATATAAACATCCATGCTAGGTAACGAGAAGGTATAAGCTTAAAGAGGCTTATGATTTTAAGGGGAAGTTGCATTACTTCTGCTTAGATGAGTAAAATTAAGTTGTAATGATGAGGAAGTGTCAAAGTATTTGATTAAGAGGAAAAGAAACTGCGCTCAACACTCAATGTGGCAAAGGATATAGGTGTGGACAAGGGGACAGTGCGATGGGAAATGTTCAGAGACCATCGACTGAAATCATAATGCATTCCTGGCAAGTAAATTTGCTTCTGCTTTAACAGAGATGGGACTAGTGGTGACATAGTTGATGCCTTCAAAATTACAAAAGGTACAGATGTGGAGAAACAAGGACTGATTCACCAAACCAAGAATAGCAGAATTACAATAACCCTAACCCAAGACTTCAAACTTATCTGTTAGCTTCCAGTTTCCTCAGTTTAACCCCTTATTTCTACTGCAGCCAAAGTAATCTTGTGAAAATTCAAATATTTCATGTCCCTCCTCTGCCTACAGATCGTAACAGCCCAACACTGCTTCTGTGATAAAGCCCAAAGCCTTGCCACAACCCACAAAGCATTCCATCATCTGCCCCTGTGTGCCTGTATTCATCTCCCACCACACTGCTCCCTCTGCTCCCACCTACCATTTTCTTTCAGAGCACAGATCCCACCCTAGTCTCTCAGTGACATCCTCCTTACTGATCTAAGGTCTTCTCATACTTGGCTTCCGACATTCCCTTCATTTTTACAGGGAGGTCATCCCTGAACATGCTGCACTCCAAAACCAATGTGGCACCCTTCCCATAGCTCTCTCTTCTTCCCCCTTTATTACACCCATCACACTCGTGAGTAATTGGTTGATAACTATCTTCTCTAAATTGTAAGGCCCACGAAGGCAAGGACGATGTCTGTCTCTTTCACCCAATTTTGGCACATAGTAAGCTTCAGTGCACACACATTGAATGACTAGTTGTCACTTACCATTATCTGACACCACCTTGGGAGAGAGGGTTTTTAATAGTTCAAGGACATATATGAAAAACAGACTCATGATAAATTAATAAGAACAGAAACAATTATTAAGGATTGCTTTAATGACACAGGTGTACCTTTTACTATTTTATTAGGCATCAAGGAAAAATCAGCACCCTTCCCAACATGCTGCGCGGTTCTGTGTGACTGAGTTTAGAGCACAAGTTATGACATCAGACAGCCCTGGATTTGTGTTCTAGCTTTTATACTTATAAACTGTGTGATTTGACATAAATCTCTAATCCCTCTAAGCCTCAATTTCCTCATCTGTACAATGAGGATAATGACAAAACCTTTCCAACAGAAGTTTATGGGGATTAAATGAGATAACACATGGAAAGCCCTTATCCCAGTGCTTGCCACAAAGTGAGCATACAATAAATGTTAGTGGAGGTTCTTTGGTGTCTGATCATCATCATAAACCACAGAATATAAAGTTGACTAGATCGAAACTGTAAGAGCTTCATAAATGTTAGATAATACTGTTATGGATGTTGTTATTATTTGTAGCAAGAAGTATTAGTGCTCACCTGAGCACATGCCTTCCTTGCAGTTAGGTGGGTCCATGTTTGTCTTGGTCACTACCCTGGTCCGATGCTCAGCACAGGGCTTAACACATGATATTCCACAAAAACACTGATTGGGTAACTGACTCAAAGGTCTAAACCAGTATGAATGTGCAGCTACTCTTATAAGTAAATAGGCAGAAAAAGTCAGCGTTCGGCAGAGGAAGAGATAGGAAAGAACAGGATTTTTTTTTAAAAATAATGAAAGCTTTTAAGCAATAAGATTAGAAGTTCAATTTTAATGGTGCAAAATAGAGAACTCGTTGAGAATTTCATGCTATGACATGGCCAGAGCAGAAGCTGATAATAACGGCAGCAGCATTCAGAGCCATCACATCTATGACCAGCTTTCAGACCCTGAAAAGTCGATTAGAACATTCCAGGAAACGGCTGCTGTTTCATTCAAAAGGAAAGTTCTGAACTCTGTTCACATCACTCCCTCGCTCATATTGCTCTGTCTACCAGCGCGGCCTTTATGAAGTGAGGGCTTCTGTTCTTGCTTCCATCTTGCTCTGTGACAAAGACCCAAAGTGCTTTCCACCCCTAAAAGGAAGCTTTGACGAGTGCCTTATTATAACGATTACCGGTGACACAAGGCCTGCCATTAATATGAGATGGCTAAGAATAAATTACCCAAATAGGATAGAAATAGCCATTTACTTCAAGAAAGGCCCACTTTCTTGAAACTCTGCGTCACTGAAACCATTTAGAGTTTGCTGTCAGGATTCCTAGCAGTGCTCATTACCTCAGCCAGCAGTCCCTCTGGACTACTGAAGACTTATATGAAATCTATATAATCATGGGCTGCGATGCCTAAGTGCAACAGGATGATTTAAAAGCACTACAATAGCCTTTACCCACAATATTCATCTCTTTCTGTCTGTTCTTTTGTGATCTAGTTGAAAACTTGGAATGCAATCTGTATATTGATATTCCCTAAAAAGAATTTCAGCAGCTCTTTAGGAAAAATTGTTTAAGCAGTTTTGGAAGCCTCGAACATTCTGCATTTATGGTGCTTATGGGTATAGTTTCTATTTCAAAAAAAGTAAGCACTACTGAGTGCAGTATTCCATTCCTGCCCACCTAGAGTAGAGAGCAGAGGGTAGGCACGTTTACTATGGAATGAGATAGACCTGGGTTCACCTCTCAGGTCCCCATAGAACACTGCATGAATTGGACAAGGTAATCAACCTTTTTGAGCCTCAGGGACACCATGAGGCAAATTATATTTTGCATGTCTGGCTTGGAAGAGCTAAATAAATGTTAGATGTCATTGGTATTCATGTTGCTATTGCTGCTGTTGTTATTTTTTCTGGCAGACACCATTAGTGTTCACCCAGGCACATAGTTAGACTGCATTTCCCAGGTCCGACACAGTGAGGCAGGTCCAAACAGCTGAGTTCTGATCAATGGAATGTGGCAGAAGTGATGTCACCTCTTCCTGGACAGGCCCACAGAAATCGTCCAGCCTCTATCCCTTACTCTTTCATTTTCCTTTCTCAATAACCCTGCAGGCTTGTTTAAGAAATTAGAAGTACAAAATGGAAGATATCTGGATCCTACCCAAGAACCTCCTAGAAGAGCCACTCTTCTGAAATATTTGTCAGGGGCTATGAATGAATAAGAAATATTTTTTTTTTTCTGTTAAGTTACTGAGATTTGATGTTACTCATGACAGGAGTTAGCCTGCCTTGGGGTTTCTCAATCTGGGCATTATGAATATTTTAAACTATACAACAATTTGTTACGGAGAGCTATCCTGTGCATTGTAGGGTGATTAGCACCATGCCTAGCCTCTACCAATCAGGGGCCAGTAGTACCCTCCCCCCTAATTGTGACAATCAAAACTGTCAACTCCAGACATTGCCAAATATCACCTGGTGGGCAAAATCACCCTTGGTTCAAAATGGCTGGACTACCTTGACCAAAACATCACCATCACTGTTGTCATCACCCTCATCATTACTGAGAGTCAAGTTCCTCATGACCCCTTTATAGTCACAACCCCAAAGTTCAAAATATAGGGCCACTATATTTTTTAAGAGAAAAACTTAAATGAAATCAAAACTTAAAAAAAGGTAAGAGTTCAAGTGATAAACCCAGAGTTACAAGGAACCAAAGAACAAAGACAAAAACAAAATAAATATAACAATTAAAAACAAAAAACGAAAAAAATAAACCGCTGGCTTGATCATTTCGGTAACCTACAATAAAATTATCTTTTTAAAAAATAAAACTAAACATCTGAGTCTAGGAAGTTCACTATGTTTAACAAATACTTGTAGAATACTTACTATGAGATGGGCATTGTGTTGAACGTAAACTGGTGAATAAAACAGATATAATCCCTGCCCTTGTTGAAATGAAAGGTAAACAAAAATATGATGGTTTTTTCTAACAGCTTAAACATTAAAGTTAATTGACCATTGTGAAAAGCAGAATTTTAAATATGTCTCTGCAAGATTCCTGTCTCCTGATTATTATAATCTAGGTGCTGCTGTGAAGCAACTTAAGATGTGAAGCTGACTTTAACACTGTGAGAATATCCCAGATTATCTAGGTCTGTCCAATGTTGTCACATCAGGCCTGAAGAACATAAGTGGAAAATGGAAGAATCTGTCAGAGATGGGCGGCAGAAGATGGTACAGAAGAGGTTCAGCAGATGGGAAGTTAGAGAGATCCCAAACATAAGAAATTAGGTGTTCTGTTCATGGTTCTGAGGTACAGGGGCTACATGGAAGGACTATAGAGAAGCTGGTAGGAGCTCAAGGCAGCCCCCAGCTAACAGCAAGCAAGGAAACAAGGACATCCATCCTACAACCACAAGGAACTAAATTCTGCCAACAAACAGAGCTTGGAGGTGGATTCCTTCCTAGAGCCTCCAAAAAGAAGCACAGCCCTGCTGACATCTTGATTTTAGCCCAGTAGGACTTGTGTTGGGCTTCTGATCTATAGAAACTGAGATAGTAAATGCATGTTGCTTTAGGTCATTAAGTTCACAGAATTTATTATGTCAGAAGTAGCAGACTAATAAACCTATTATGCCTTAAATATCACAGAAGAAAATGGGTCAAAGAAAATGGATATGAAATTATGCTTTATCCTTTATCAGTCTCATCAAGCTAAGTGTTTGATAGATGCTCATTTGTGGAATAAATTAATTTATTCATACATTCATTCACTTTATATATATATATGTATATATATGGAGAGAGAGAGAGAGAGAGAGAGAGAGAGAGAGAGAGAGAGAGCACTTCCTCTTGGTTGGGGATACAACAGTGAAAAAGATAATGTCTTTTACTTCTAATTGTTCATAATAGAAGTGGAGGATGGAAACGTGTATACCCAACAATAATGTGTAGAGAATGTAATAAAAGCCTTAACACAAGCCTAATATAAATATGAGTAAAAATATGAATAAAGATCACTGGTTTATCATAAAGGCATATAACCCAGGAACAGCCAGATGGAAGAGATGCATAGGGCAAGGTAGATGGCAAGGGGCACGGAGCTTCTGTGCCCTCTCCAGATGTGCCATGCTCCCGGCATCTTCACCTGCTCACTAACCAGCAAATTCCTACTTGAATATTCTTATCCATATCCATAATCTTTTTAAATGACTGTATAATAAGATGCAGTCACATATCCTGCAATGCTTCTGAAATTGATTTGCAATGCAAGATTTAGATAATAATTAATAGTAACAGGGCTGAGCATTTTCTTTTTTAAATGTTTACATGAGTATTTGTCCAATGCCAAAACAAATATTGAGAGGGCAGTAATGACTAATCAAACACTCTTAACAAAGAAAATAATCTGTTTTTTAATTAAATTTCTTGGGATGACATTGGTTAGTAAAATTAATAGGTTTCAAGTGTACAATTCTATAATACATCATCTATATATCACATTGTGTGTTCACCACCCAGAGTCAGTTCTCTTTCCATCACCATATATTGACCCCCTTTACCCTCTTTTACCATCCCCCACAGACCCTTTGTCTACCACTAAATTGTTGTCTATGTCTATGAGTCTGTTTTGTCTTGTCTGTTTATTGCTTTCAGTTTTATATCCCACATATGAGTGAAATCACATAGTTCTCAAATTTTTTCTCTGAGTTTTTTTCACTTATCATGGTAATCCCAAGATCCATCCATGTTGTCATAAATAGCAATATTTCATCTTTCATTATGGCCAAGTAATATTCCATCATATGTATGTACCACATCTACTTTATTTAATCAGCTATTGAAGGACACTTCAAATGTTTCCATGTCTTGGCCATATATAAAGCTGCAATGAACATAGGGGTATATATATCTTTATGGATAAATATTTTCAGATTTTTTGGGTAATTCTATTCATAATTTTTTGGGAAACCTCCATACTGTTTTCCATAGTGGCTGTACCAATTTACATTCCCACCAGCAGTGTATGAGGGTTCCTTTTTCTCCACAGCTTCTCGAACACTTGTTATTATTTGTCTTATTCATAATATTCATTCTAACAGGTGTGAACAACTGGGTCAAAGGAGATATAAAAGGAGCAATCAAAAGATACATAGAAACAAATAAGAATAAAAATACAACATATCAAAATTACTGGGATGCTGCAAAGAGGGAAATTTATATTATTACAGACCTATTTCAAGAAACAAGAAAATTCCCAAATAAACAACCTAACATTACATCTTAAAGAACTAGAGAAAGAAAATCAAATGAAACCCCAAGTCAGCAGAAGGAAGGAAATAATAAAAATCAAAGCTAAAGTAAATAAAATAGAGAACAAAAAGACAATAGAAAAATTAATGTGACAAAGAGCTGGTTCTTTGAAAAGATTAATAAAATTGACAAACCTCTGGCTAGCCTCACAACAGAAAAAAAAGAAAAGACACAAAAAAAATCAGAAATGAAAGAGAAGTTACAATGGATACCACAGAAATACAAAGGATTGTATAAGAATACTATATAAGACTATATGCCATTAAATTAAATAACCTAGAAGAAATGGACAAGTTTTAAAAATATATAACCTTTCTAGATTGAATCATGAAGAACTGGAAAATCTAAACAGACCAATCAACAGAAAGGAAATTGTAACTATCATCCAAAACTTCCCCAAAAGCAAAAGTCCATGACCAGATGGCTTCACTAGTGAATTCTACCAAACAATCAAAGATGATTTAATACCTGTTCTTTTAAAAAAATATGTATATAGTGACTTACAGTATCTGGTCAGTTAATAATGTATGTTAGAAATTTGTTAAACTCTTTGCTAACATCTTAGATTTTAACCAGACTATACATTGTCAAAACAAGTTCTTAAAATTTTTCATGAAGAAAGAATATCCATATATTTACTGGATCATATATATATACAGAATACGTAATGGAGTCAGTGACTATTTTACTACTCAAGGATTGTATTAGCATTGCATAGGCATAGGCTTACTGAAATTTTATTTAAATTATGTACAATAAATTTTACCAAGACCTGCATTTGAACATATAACATTCTAATTTGTCATTAATCATTTTTTCTGAATTAACCCTTAAAAATCAATTTTCAGAATATTCCTATATAATTTTAAGAAAATCTTGATAAAAAGAATTGGAGAACAACAACATAGATCATTGCTTAAAATATAATGGCTATTATTTTGAAACAAAATAGACAAACATGTTGCCCTAGCTGATTTTTCATTTGGTGTTGATTATGTCATTATAACTTAACATTGAATAGAAAGACTTAGCAATTGATGTTCATAAAGATCTGTTAATGTCCTAAGTATTCCCCCAAATTACATATAAAGTCATAGTAATTTAAAGAGGGGAATTAACAAATTATGTATCTCCTATTTTCTCTGGGTCTCAAATTGATATTTTAAAATCTAAAATAGGAGTAATAATGAAATACAAGACATATCCTTCACTGCCATTTCATCAAGAACCAATTTCTAAGATTTAGCAAGAAGTACAAAAATTGGCACTAAGACCTACCCAAGGTTGTAAAAATGTTAACAAATTATCAGAGAGAATACATAACAAATTATATATGAATAAAGTACAAGGAGCACAGAATTAAAATCATAACTAACATTCATTGAGTACTTATCTCACTCATCTTTACAACAATGGGCCTATAAGGTAGGACCGTGATCCCTCCCATTTTGCAGATGAGGAAGATGAGGCACAGTCAGGTGAAGAAACCAGCCGAAAATCATAGTAAGTGGAGCTGGGATTGTAACCTATGTAGTCTAACTCTAGAGTCCATGGTTTTATACACGTCACTGTGTTCCCTCTCAATGCGGAAGAGTGAGGGGGCTTCAGAGGGGAACTGAGATTTGGGATGGGTACCTTTATAAAGGAGAGAATAGGGGGCAGAAGAAATAGCACCAAAAAAGTCGGAGATTCCAGAAGAAGGTGTATGGTAGCGCATACTCAGGGAACAAAGGGGGGCCCTATATCAGGATGAGGGAGGGCTGATGGCAGGTGAGGTTGAAACATAAGTAGTCCTAATTTGAAGGTCTTGGACCAATTGGTTGTTTTATTTCACTCTGAAGCTATAAAAGAAAGCTATTCAAGAGCATGATAAGGCAAATAATTTCCAACAACTTGTATATGATTGTTAACATTGTTTCTGGGGATATCAGTGGATACCCTTAGGTACCCAATATAGAGTTGGTAAATATAATGATATTTATTAATATAACTTGAAAAAAACCCTTTGAAAATACAGCAAAACCCTAAAAGATTCTTTTCACTTCAAGGAAACTGAGATAAAGAATCCCAGTTGCATGCAAGAATCCAGCTCTATCTTCCGTCTATAAAACTCTTCATATCTAAATCCACACAGATACTGCTGAGCTTCCAAATCATCTTAGTGCACAGTAAAATAGGTGATAAATCTAAATGTTGGTTTTGAGAAAAATTTCTCAATAGCAACAAACCAACTGCTCAAACCAGTACTACCCAAAATAAACAGATAAATATGGTATATAAGAAACAAAGGCATTTGTTGAGCGAAAAATTGAAAAATTCTTCTATTTTTTTGCCTGGTGTAGAAAGAACTATCACATGCCATGGGCATTTTAATCTGTGCTGCTTAATATGGTAGCCACCAATCATATGTGACTATTTAAATTTAAATAAAGTAAAATTAAATAAAATTCTATTCCTTAGTCTCACTAGCCTTATTTTAAGTGCTCAATTGCCCTATGAGGCTGGTGGCCACTGTACTGGTCAGTATATATATATATATATATATATATATATATATATATATATATATATAAAACATTTACATTATCACATAAATTTCCATTGGAAAGATCAGGCACTTCTTTAGATAAAAGTTGTGATTTATTAGACATGCCTAATACAATTCAGTTTATTTTAAGTTTATATGATTAAATTCCCCTATTGTGGGGTCTTATAAGGTTCTGAATTATTGTTTTAATCATTCACATGTATTCCATTCCTCAGGACAGTCTATATCAAGAGACTTGGAATCAAGACCAAGCATTTATTAGGCACCAGCTGTTTCAAGCTTGTGCTAGGCATTTCAGGTCCACATGTCACTAAAGTTTCATGACTCCCTGGGAGATAGGCATGGTTATCCCCATTTTACAAATGAGAAGGCTGACACAAAGAGAGGACACCACATCCTTTCACAGACAAAACCTAAGAAAAATTTATTTCTTCCTGAAAAGCTCCACTGATCCAAGGAGAATCAGAGTACCTATACTGAACAGCTAAGTTTTCCATAGATGAGATTTACTTAGAGGAGAATCAGAGCTCTCTTTTAAACAACTAGATATTTTAAATTGTCAAAATCACCCTGTCTGGCAGTGGCTAAGAAGTGACTCAGAGAAGCACAGGGCAAGGAGGAAAAATGAACTCTGCCTAGATGGAGGCACTGATCAGACGTGCGTATCCTCACGCCCTGAAGACGCCATACTTCTTCCACAATATACCCAAAGTCACTTTTGTATAACTTCTCTCCAGTCTCTGGAAGGAATGAATGTACTTGATATTTATTTTTAATCTGATTCTATCTTCACAGAAGTGTGGAGGGTGTGACAGCCATTCCCTAAGATGAATCCTGATGAATCTTGCCTCCAGGTATTCACTTCCCATATGGAATAGGACTGATGTGCATAACAAATAGGATATTGCAGAAATGATGGTGTATTATTTCTGAGGCTTGGTCCTAAGATGCAGAAAGCTTTTACTGGGTTGTTGGAAAAGTCATGATGCATTTTTGCAATGAAAAACACAGAAAAAATACATCATGACTTTTCTGACAACCCAATAACTTGTTATCCCTCTAAGGGAAGTTAGTCATGACAGAATGAAGATACTCAAGCAGCTTGGGGAAGGATCTGAGTCAAGCCTCCAACAACCACCACCAACCCGTAGGCGTGTGAGTAAGACACTTTGGAAGTGGATCCTACAGCCCCAGTCAAGTATTCAGATGACTGGAGACCCAGCTGACATATAAGAGATCTAGAAACAAAACAACCCAGCTAAGCCTGTCCCTAATTCCTAACCCACAGAAATAGCATAAAATAATAAATGTTTACTGTGGTTTTAAACCACTGTGTCTCAGCCTAATTTGTGAGGCAGCAATAGATAACTCAAAGGGTTTCCCAAACTTTATCTAGTGGCAACTCTACAGATGAAACATCTCATATGCTACTGCATACGCCGCTTTCTCTCCATAATTATGTCTTATCTTAGCACCGAGGCAGTAAGCTGTTTGTGCAGGTAAGCACTGACTACTATGCAGTGTTGTCGTCTTCCTTCTCATGCTGTTGATTAATTGGGTTCCTGTGATTCTTCTCCTTCCTCTTTGACTATTGAAATCATTTTCCTCAACTCTCGGGTCCCTTATCTTTGGATTTCCTCCTTTTTTTCCCCTCCTAACTGAGCAAAAGCCAGACAAAATTGCAATTGTTCTATCACAAAGTGTTCATGACCTTCCATAACAGGAGACCACAATAGTCTTTGCAATGACCAGAGGAAGATGGCAAGGACTCTTGATTAATTGGTTATGAGCATCTCCTCCCATAAGGAAGCTGCTAGACACGGTGGAATAAATTAAATACAATTAGCAAATTTGCTTATTATCCATTTCCCGTCCTTTTAACACATGCTTCATCCTCAAACTGCACTTATTTCCACACTTATTGGACATGTAAGGCACTAGGGGTGATACAAAAACTAACTATATGATGTCTGTTTTCAAGGAACTCATAAACAAATATAGGAGACTTGTCATAAAGTTGCAAGCATTTACTTATTCACATATATGCATAAGTAGTATATTTACATATCAAAGAGAGTAAAAGCCAACGCCAAATAAATTATATACATAAGCTTAACATCTTCAAAGGAAGAGGTTATCACTGTGAGCTGAATTAAGCAGGGCAGGCTTTTTGGAGTAACAAAGCCTTCAGAAAGCTTAACTGTGACAGATGTTATTCTGGATACTATCAGTTTCATCCAGCTTTCCTTTGGCACTGGGCACGGAGAAGCCTGCATACACGTCTCAGCTTCTTGTGGCTGGGTGACTAGCTCTACCCAATCAGGTGTAAGAAAAAGTTACATATTTCATTTCAGGGTTAAGTCAGGGAAAAACCCATGTTTAATTTTCCAGTCTCTCTTCTCTAGGAAGGTAATATACAGAGGGTGCCAAAAAATATATACACATTTTAAGAAAGGAAAAAACTATTAAAATTATAATAGTCAATATACACCTATAACAAAAGATGAATACAAGTCATGTTTGACTTTTGCAATTACAAGAGGTGCTCATAGTGGTTACCATGAGCATCCAGACACTTTTGATTATGGTGAACTACTGCTTGAGCAATGTTGACCGTCTCTTAATGTGTATACATTTGTTTTTGGCACCCTGGGTAGTTTGGCTGGTGTAGCCTCAGCATGTGGGTGGTTCTATCAGCTTTGGTCCCTGAATGACTACAATAAGCAGGGGCCCCTGAAAACCTGTGTTGGACATGTACTTGAACAAAAAATTATGCCACTGGGATACAGAGATTAATTTGTTATTGCGGCATAACCTAGCTTGTCCTAACTAAAACAGAAAGATTTCTAAAGGTGGAGAAATGCAGAGAATGGTAGAGGAAGTTTATATAAGTCACATGTTAAATGACCTATCTCAACTACAAATCTGTGTGCATACCAGGACATAGCTTACTATGACATGTTTTAATAGAATTGAAGGTTTTTAAATAAAAACATAAAAAGGGATAGAGAGGTAGCAGGACAATGCGCTACTGCCCTTGGGTGATCATTACAGATCTCACAGTAATAGAATTATTGATGCCTTGGGCAAAGTCATTCCTTTTTCTTCACTTTCTCTTTGAGATTACAAGCCATATATTTCCATTTGGAAAACAGTATTTAATAACCTCTAAACCTCACATGAGTCCTGTGAAACCCCAGTCTCCAGCTGAATGACCAAAACTAAAGACTTGGAATCCTTCAAAGCTACCCCATTTTACACAGCAATGCTTTCTCTCTCTACCAAGAAAGTGCTCCTGCATGATGGATTTCCCTCTCTCGCTGTATATTACACTTACTGCTCCATGCCTGTCACTCCCTATTCTCTTCCTAGTTGTTTGTGCCTTATTAAATTCAACACCTTTTTTAAAGCTTTGTTTATAGAATAAAAAGACCTCTTGAAAATAAAACTCATGATATAAATAAAAAAATCAATAGATGGAAATTTTAAAAATCAGTAGTTGTATGACTTTAAGGATATTATCTAAACTCACTGTCTTAATTTCCTTTTCTATAAAATGGGGATAACAATAGCAATTAACTCATAGGATTGTCATGAATATTAAATGATTTAATACATGAAATGAGCAGAGTTACTGCCACGTTGGTTTTCACTTGCTAGAAATTCAACACTTTTAAACAACCAATAAGAAGCAGAGAGTCTCAAGAAGCCTGTTCTCTTACAATCAGAGCTCCTTTTTTTCTAAGAACAAATGACATTTGCCAGTCAATTCACAGTTGGGATTCATTGACAATTTATAACATTTCTTCATGCATAGCAAATGGTTTTCAATTTGGTTATAGTAACAAATCTCAGCTAAACTTTTTCATATGCACATTATCTCCCATGTCACCTCCTCAAACCAAACCTCTTTGAAATTGATTTGCATATAGAATTTAAGAGTTTAAAAATACAATCAAATAGCCTAGCCATTCCTGTCTATTATTCCTAAAGCAAAGCTACAGGCCAGTCATCTCAGGATGTGCATTACAACATTAAGTAGAAATTCAAAAGCCCATCTCCGCTTTTAATATCTTTGAATATTTGTGTGTTTGTGGGTGGAGGTGGGTAGGGGAAACAAGAGAGGAGACAACAGTACTTCTGAGAAAATTATGTTAATTCTGGACATTTTAGAGTATCTCAGTCTTTGGTCTTTGAACACTGTACTACAGTGCAGCTTTTGTCATTTTGAAGGGATTTCCCAGGTTAACCAAGTCCCAAGGAACTCACCCCAAATTGGTCCCTTATCTAAGTAAAGTTTCTGGCAACTCAACAGGAAGGATTTGGAAAGTTTTATTAGAGATTCAAAAAGGCCCTTAAAACACCAAATTTGAAGATGACCTAGCTCATCTAAACCCTATAACTCTCTGTAAAATGTCAACTCTTCTGATTTTTGAGTATTATTTTTGTGCCATTGGTTTGCAGTGGAGAATGTATCAGTAAGTGCTTTGGGTTCTGTGTAACAGAAACTGAGTCAGACAAGGATAAAATGCAAGGGGGATTTATTAAATGGGCACAAGAGTATCCCAAAGACTCAGAGGCTGAGATGCAGCCAGTTCCCCCAATGCCAGGAAGCAGAAGGCAGGCAAGTTAATGCTTTAAGAATTAATTTGAGGGGACTTCCGGTAAGATGGCAGAATAGACAGATGCTGTGCTGACTACCTCCCAGGATCACAACAAAATTACCAATAATTTATAAGATATTCAACCTCGGAAGTTCCCTGGACCCTAGATGAACAGAACCTCTAAACGAAGGACTTAAAGAGGAGTCCACGTCAAATCCGGAAGGAGGGGTGGAGACGAGAGAGGGCGAACCCCGTGAGGGACACCTCAGCGGTGGGGAGGCTTCTCCGGTTGGGGGTGAGACCCTCCGGCCCCACACCGCGCTCACCACCCCAGAGTTACGTTGCTGGGAAGAGGAGTTTTACTATAGCTGGAGGAGAAAATAGTGAGGACTCTCTTTGCTTAGCTCGGTGAGGCTGGGGGCGTTTGGAGAACCAGTGGAGCCGGAAAACCGATTCGCTCGCTGGTGAGCACTCACCTGGTTCCTGGTAGAAGGAGTGGCTTTGTGAGCGGGACTCAGGAGCCTCTGGGAAGGACTGAACTGAGTGCCTTTGGCGCGGGAGCTGGAGGTTTGTGAACCCATTGTTTCCCTGGTGTGGAGCTTGCACACGGGTGGTGCACAGGAGGCCGCCATTTTTTCGGGGCTGGTCCCTCCCACAGAGGCTCAGGTCTGGGATTGCATTGGTCTGCTGGAATTGGCGCAGGAGTGCGTGTGTGCCTGTGTGCATGCGCATGCGGCCTTGGATCCCCACCCTCCATACTGTTTGTGCTGCATAGCCAGGGAAACGCCGGGCAAGTGCGCTCCGACTACAACAGACCCAGAAGTGCGCGACTCGCCTTAGGTCCCTGATTTCTGCACTGCGCGTACAGAGTTGTCTGGGTGGCTTTTGGCTGTTGGGCTGCTCAGCCTGATCTTTGAGCGGCTGATTGGGACAGGCTGAGGCAGGGAGTTTTCCTGGGAGTGTAGGGCCGCGAGCTGTGCACATGTGTGATTCAGCCAGGGCTTTCTGGGCGAGTTTGTGTGGGTTGGCTGCTGATGCAGGAGTGCATGCTGCTCTGAGTTGGTGGGAGCCACTGACCACACCCTGTGGTGCCTTGGGGGCCTGCCCCACCCACCTAGAGCTGTGTTGCCAGGGGCACCCTGAGCCCCTGGTCCCTAGCTCCTACCTCTGCAGGCCACAGAGGGTTTTTTGCAGCAGCAGACAGCCTGCAACAACCTGTGAGTATTTTTGGTAGTGAGCACAGTTCTAAAGCACACAGCAACTAATTGTGGGAAGCTTACTTCAAGTCTAGAGGGAGGTCCGCGCATGACGCACTGAGCCCCTCCCCCCAGTAGCTGGTGCTGAGTCGCCCAGAATCTCTCTATTGCTGAGCAAGTGGTCTGCAGTGCAGATTACAGCGGGCAGAGAGCCCCTCCTTTTTTTTTTCTCCCTGCCTTCTCTTTTTCTCTTTCTTTCTTTCTTTTTTTCTTTCTTTCTTTCTAGGTGATCTAATACATCAAAGCAATCAGAGCGACAGCCAGAATGAAGAAACAAAGGAACATGTCCCAAGTAAAAGATCAGAAGAAACCTCAAGAAATGCAACTAAATGAAACAGAGGTATCCAACCTTTCAGAGACAGAGTTTAGAACACTGATGATAAGAATGTTTCAGGAACTTAAGGAGGACATAAAGAATGATACAGAAATTATAAAAAACAACCAGGTAGAACTAAAGAATGCAATAACTGAAATGAAGAACACACTCGAAGGAATCACCAGTAGATTAGATGAAGCAGAGGATCGGATCAGTGATTCAGAAGACAGAGTAGCAGAAATCACCCATGTAGAACAACAAAAAGAATAAAAAAACAATGAAAACAGTTTAAGAGACCTGTGGGACAACATCAAGTGCAACAACATTCGCATCATAGGAATACCAGAAGGAGAAGAGAAGAAGCAAGGGATCGAGTATGTATTTGAAGAAATAATGACTGAGAACTTCCATACTCTGGTAAAGGAAAT
>NW_017731837.1:1174825-1212268 GCF_001890085.2 Hipposideros armiger | reverse complement strand
GGGGGGGCTGGATAGCATAGGTACGCAGCTACAGTGTTGCCGTGGGGGCATGGGGGATGGTTCAGGGAATGTAATTGATGATGTTGTGAATGTTTTGGGGGGTGTCGGGTGGTCACATGTCTTGCATCATGGATGGGGGGAGGCTTGATCGCTGTGCTGTGCACCTGAGGCTGATGTTGTGTAGTATTTTATGTCAACTATGATTGAATATATATATGTATACGTGCATGGTCATGGGGCGTGGAGTGAAGTGTGGGAGTGGAGTCGAGGGATTTGTAATAGATATGTATGATATTGGGGGGAAATGGGGCAGCGGATTGGGGGAGGGGGGTTGTCACTTCGAGGGGTAAACAGTATAACTATTGCACTGTGTTGTACAGCTGAAACTAATTCTAAAAAATGTGTATTTCATAATACAAAATAATTTAATAAAAAAAAGAATTAATTTGACATGAGACAGGTTAACAGGAGAAAACCAAATTAATAGGAGAAAAACAAAAGAGAAAGAAAAGTCTCCTTTCTCTGCTCCTCAATCCTCACAGAAACATATGACCACCCCAGATCTCAGGTTTACCTGTCCTAGTTCCAGCCACATGGAGATAATTGACTCTCTAGTTCTGAATCCCAAATTCCAAGAAGAGACACATGAGAGGCCAAGTTTGGAACAGGTATTCAACTCTAATCAAAATAACTTTTGCTAGGGAACCATGTGGTAACCAAATATGGTTGCTAAGGCCAAATGGACCACTCCTGCAAAGAGGGAAGAAAATCCTCTGAAAAGAGATGGTTTTAGACTCCACAGCCATCCCAGCAACACCAGTGCAGATAAATAGAGCCAGAGTTTAAACAAGGGCCACTGTGACCATCCCATCCACTTTCTCCTACTACAGGAGTTGATGTGACTGTAAATACTCATAGCTGACACCAACAAAGAAGAATGGTCCTTTTTGATATATTTTCCTTGGTTCCCAAGGGGCCCCTAATACCTTTTCCTATGATTCGGTGTGGGCTCTCCCAAGAGAACAAATGAAGAAACTTTGATTTTTTTTTCTTATAAAGATTTACAGTAAATGTCATGGGCACCTAGAAATAATCCACCACAGTGCACACATTCTCTATTGACTTAACTCAGTCCCCATTTTTCTATTTGGTCTGATATTTAAATTCACCAATTCACCTGGTTCATCAACTCTGTTACCTGCTGCTTTCAATAAATGTGAGCAATAGTAAAGTGCATGCCCACAAAAATTTAAAAATGAGAACATTAATATTGCTCTGTTGTATACATAATGGATAAATACAGACATTTAATCACCTGAAAGAAAACAGGTCAGCAGAACTTGACTTTCAACTGGTATAAGATGTAAATATATTTAATGGGGGTAAAGTGGTCAGCCATGGAAAAACAGACAAAAAATAGCTACAGAGACAGATGTTGGCAGTGGTCATTTAAGATTCCTTTTAAGGTAAAAGAAGTCTTTAACTAATTGTCATTTGGTATTCTTATGTAGGGAGATGGGCATCCCTAATACGGAGAGATATGCAGGAGACTGTAGGCAGCTGAGGCCTGAGAGTTCCAGTTCCATGAAAAAGGCCACTGAAAGGTGACAGAATATGCCACCCCCAAATATTCCACTTCAGTATGTGGATTATTTGGAACTGTGGGCACTTGAAAAACAGCAAATGCAGGGAAAGTCTTTCTCTGAACTCCCCTGATCTGCCTACAGCAAATCCTCAAAAAGGAACTAAATTGTCATAGATCCCTCCCAGGAGTTTCATCACCCAGGGAGAACTGACTATTGTCATGGGAGAAGAGACTAGAAGTCCTCCAATTGGACATCACACCCAGACTAACTCTGTCACAAACTATCTTACCTCTCATCTGTTCTTCTAAGGGCTCAGTCACCTTTCCTAAAAATCATTTACTCTCCCCTAAGAGGTCTATATCCCATCCTTCCCTTCCCCTATTGAGACCAGCACTTAAGTCTGAATTCTAAGCCATCTTAAGGAATTACTCATTTTTCCCTGAGTATCTCCTATGTATATATGATATATACACATTAATAAACATCTATTTGTTTTTCTCTTGTTAATCTGTCTTTTATTACAGGGGACTCAGCTAAGAGCTCAGATGGACAGAGGGAAATTATTTTCCCCTCTCCTACACCATCCTCATTGCGAAACTCTGGTATCAAACTATCTATAGCCTGATAGTGTTGGGGAGGAAAAATTTTCCTCTGCCATTCTAGGTTCTTCTGGGTGCTTTAAGAATTAACTTGACATGAGACAGGTTAACAGGAGAAAGCCAAATTGAATTTCATACATACGAGGGCTCCATAAAAACATGAGGCCTGCAGGCAGACAGGCACTTGGGACTAATATGCCATCCAGAGCTTAGCAGAATGGGGACGGGGTCTGGGACTTCAGCATGGAGGAAAACAATTCACAGGAAGATGGGAAAAGCAATTGTTTGATAAACAAATGTTTGCTGGGCCATACAGAAACAATGTGACAAAGAGAAGAATTTTAACAAATAAACTTTGCTGGGTTCCTCCCTGTCTACCATACCAAGTTCATATTATACTATAGTTATCCATGGTGATAGCTCCCTTCCTGGGACAGGGTCTCTATCTAAATTCTACTAGGCTTTCAGGGGGAAGGTCAAAGGTTCTTCCTGAGTCTTTTGGGCCTTGAT
The DNA here is from genome assembly GCF_001890085.2 of Hipposideros armiger. Taxonomy (NCBI): domain Eukaryota; kingdom Metazoa; phylum Chordata; class Mammalia; order Chiroptera; family Hipposideridae; genus Hipposideros; species Hipposideros armiger. The sequence continues at coordinate 1,209,573 of NW_017731837.1, read as the reverse complement.
GGTTTTCAGCTCGAAATAACCCTCATGCCATAGGGGCACATTCTAGGGGGACTCATTCCAAACCCCTACCATAGAGATGTCACATGTCACATCAGATGGAAACATACCCATGTCACTCAACTCCCTTTGTTCTCTTCTCAATCAAAACAGACAAGTTTCTGATTCTCTGGCCCTCCAATTTGTTCAGACCTGCATAGAGGATGGAATGCATTGGTTGTACTGATCCAACATTCTGTGCAGTGGCTCAACTGCTCATTGTAGAGTCATAACAGGGCATTTTGGGCTTATGGTCAGTCTCACAAGCTTGCATAATGTGCATCCATCTTGAAGGAAAGAATCTCCCATGGGCCAGACCACAGACCATGGGAAATGAGTGCCCTACCCCCTCAAAAGAGAGCCAGTGGGAAAAAGTCTGCTCTCATAATGGTGCCCTGGAGGACTTGTCAACGTGGCCCCACTGATGCATTTTCGTATTAATTTATACACGTGCCAGCATGCTCTTATGTAATTTTCCAAAACGATGGTGTAACAGCAACATTCATAACATGGTTTTCAAAAAAAAATAAAGTCCCATGTTAATCTATTTCCATTTGTGATTTTTGCCTTCCTACCCTTGTCCACATGACTGCATATGTGTGCCTATCTGCAAATCCTGCTGTTCCATTTTGTATCTTCTTTTTCCATATATCAGAACGATTTTACTAAATTATATCAGAACCATTTTGCATATTTTATCACTGCATTCACAATGAAATTATGGACAGTATAATGCCACTATGATGAATATTCCGTTCAGCTTCAGTTATATTACTACCTTAGAAAAAGTCCCCTAGAATTCCTATCTCAGAGGATTGTGGGCAAAAAAGGGTTCCATGGAAAGTAACCTCCAGGGTGACCTGCTCATAAATTCCTAACTGGGCAGGTCATGGTGGGTAGTCACGCCCCAGACATATAACTTCCTTAGTAAAAGGGCTTATCTTTGCCTTAAGCCAGCCCTGTTCATTGTTCCTATGCCTCCAGGTCAGCGGTTCTCAACCTTCCTAATGCCGGAACCCCTTAATCCAGTTCCTCATGTTGTGGTGACCCCCAATCATAAAATTATTTTCGTTGCTACTCTATCACTGTAATTTTGGTACTGTTATGAATCATAATGTAAATATCTTTTTGTTTTTTGATGGTCTTAGGCGACCCCTGTGAAAGGGTCCTTCGACCCCCAAAGGGGTCGCGACCCACAGGATGAGAACCGCTGCTCTAGGTTAACATACCTTTGAAATGCCCCCTTTCAGACCCCTCCTTCTAAACAGCGACCACCCACAAGAAAGGACAGAATCTTAAGTATCCTGTAATCCGAACCCAGCCTTGCTTACTCCCACCTCCATGTCATCTTCCTTACATGCCTCCTTAACCTCCAATGCATAAAAGAAACTGCAAACTGCGATTTTCTGAAGCGTTTTTCTCAGTTGGTTGAGATCTTGCTTCTACGTGTATCCTCTGTTTGGTTGAAATAAATTTTTATAAAAATTCTCTTCAGGTTTGGATGTTCTTACATCAATAGGATCATCCCTCCTGATCACCCTCTATGCTATCAGCAAACTATTCAACAAAAAGAATAAAGGAATTCACCTATCCATAATCCAGCAATGTAACCGCAAAACTTTCACCACGATGTCCTCAGCACTAAATATTATCATGTTTTTAAATAGTGAAGGTTTTAGATCACAGTGTTACTTTCAAATTGCCATTCTGATTTTAAACAGCTTTTCATAAATTAGGACGGTGTCCAGGAATAGTGATATATTTAACTGGCAATTCAGGAACCTATATATCCTGTGTTTTTTAAAGGATGATGCTGAGGCAAATACAAATGGAGTTGCGATGACTAGTAAAAACCTCCTTTGTGATATAAGCAAGTCAACATATTTTTGTAAAACCGTGCTAGATGGGACTGTGTGTCTTACCTGCTGTGTGTCCCTAAGGGTGACACACTCCTGAAAGGGGCTTAAATTGGCCATAACTGTCTGCTTTGTTTTGTTTGTTGTATGAATTCCCTGCTATAAGGAAATGCTTTCAGTTGTTTCTCTATCTCATGAGGATCTGCTGGAAAAAAAAATTATAGGCAGTAAACAACTCCCCACACATATTAAAAACTAGTAATTTTCTAACATGAATTGTCCAGTTTAGGGGTCTATAATCCTGTAATTCAGTGTAATATCACTTCGTTTTGACTCCAATTAATACGCATTTTCTGTGAGATACTTTGGGAAAAGGGCAATCAGATATTTCACCTGGGTGATGAAGAGAACCAAAATTTTGCCACCCTGAAGCTGACTTTAGGGATATTGATTTTAAGCTATTTATTAAAAAACAAAAGACTCAGAAAGAACCTTTGACCTACACCCCTTTCCTGCCCAAGAGATTCAGAGGGGAGAAGGGAACCTCAGGATGTTCCCTTTAACCATGATCCCTTTAGCCTGAACAATCTAATTTGAATTAAAGACAGTAAATAAGAGGGCTTCAGGCAGGTGCCTGTTAGCTGGATACACCCCCCACCACCCCAACCCCGTGTCCCATTGTTTCTGAGGTGCCCAGCAAGAATGTTCCTGCCACGTCACATGTATTCTGCTCCTCCTCAACTACCTGTAAACCGCTCATTCTCACTTCTGAACTCTAATACCCCTTCCATCTCTCCCTTTCTCCTTTGTCCAAAATGTCTTATATACCCAGTGTTGCCTCACTGTCTGGAATTTTCATGCTTATGTAAATTCCCCAGGTGCATATATTAAAAACTTGATTTTTCTCTTGTTCATCTGTCTCTGTTCATTTGATTATTAGCCCAGCTGGAAGAATTTAGAAGGTGGGAGGGAAAGTATTAAGTTTTTTTAGCCCCTATAGATATCTTTCTCCTTTTGCCCCCTACCCTCCACCTCCTTTCCTTCTCTCTTTTTCTCTTTAATTCTTCAACCTAGAAAAATTCTCAAGAAGCAAAAATATACCCCGCTCTGCATTTGTATAACCAGGTCAGGTTGTACAGCTTCCAGGTTTCTGAGGTTTTGGAACACAGAAAATAATAATCCCATGTTATTCTCAAAAACCATCTTCCTCAGTCATTAGCCCATAACACCAATTTTCCTTTGGAAAACTAAAGAAAGATCATGACTATTTTTGGAGACAAACCTTCACTCAGAATTATTCAAAAAGAATATAAATTTAATGATTATCCTGAGAGACCAAGTAATACATCCCAGGAAATAATAATAAAATTTATGATGGCCTTAAAATTGTTAAACTCTTTTCAGGAATTTCTGAATTATAGGCTAGTAATATAACCAAGGACTGACAACAACTCACAAAAGTCCAGAAGAGTTTGTAGACTAAGATGCTTATATTGTCCCTCTTCAGAAAATAAAGATTATTTATTATTTACCTTCCCAGGCATTGGCCACTTCTGCAACACACTATAACTCTTGTTTTCTTAGGTTTGAGCTTCAAGGTCTCTGAATGCTTGAGAAACTAGTGGGATGGCAAACTAACCAATTTGTTTTTTGTTTTGTTTTGTTTTGTTTTGGAGGGAGAGAAAACGGGGGGGGGGGGGGAGAGAAACTCCGTAACAGCTTCATAAAGAAATATGCAAGTAAGAATGTGGTAGATGAATCAGAATGCAGAAGCATACAGTTTCCCTCTAGATGATTACACCAGGATTAAGAAAGATTTCAAAGCACTGAAAGCTTTTTCTGATAGCCACCTATGGCTCTCTCCAAAGAGACGCATGTAAAGTTGGGCAAGTTGTTTTCTGTCCTGTCAAGAAAATATTTAGTAGCAGCCTTGTAAAATAAGCACTCACAGCTACCCAAGGGAGCTGTTGATTTCCTTTGTAGTGTTGTTTCTTTCAACAAGCTCCTTTGTTGCTTTGTGTGTATGCCACAAAGGCCTGGACTCTACAAATGATTGTACCATTCTTGGCTTGTCTGGAAGCACACACACCATCAGAGCTGGTTCTATCTGAAGGTCCTGGCATAGGCAGGGTCCTATGTGACCTGCAGGGCTGGAATGGAGAAATTCAAACTGATTGACCCCAGGAGTGGGGTGAAGCTTAGGTGGTCGGTAGCTGTAAAGCCCTTTGAAAGAAAAAGCACTGTTTAAAATGTTAAATATTGAGCCGGCTGAGTGGCGCATTGGTTAAGAGTTAGTTTGGGATACCAGCACTGAGCAGCAGCGCCCCAGTTCGAATCCCACATGAGGGCCAGTAGAGCTGCACTCTCTATAGCTAAGATGGTGAACAACAGCTCAACCTGGAGCTGGGCTTCTGTGAGTTGCCGGCATTGATGTAGGCTGCAGTGGGGCTGGCTGGCAGCAGGCGTGAGCTTTCGTGAGCTGCCATGAGCCGCCATGAGCAGCTGTCCAATGGCCAGCAAGCGACTGCCTCACCTGGAAAGAGTGCAACATGGGCCAGTGAAGCGACATCCTCCACAACTAAACTGAAGAACAAAAGGACAGCAACTTGTCTGTTCCCCTCCCCCAATTCCCCAATAAAATGTTTAATAAAAAGTTTAATATTAATTTTATAATTTGCTAACGAAAAGAAGTATTATGTGGCTAATGAGAACTTCCCATTTCAAAAAGTATTTTTCACCCACAATCCCTTTGCAAAATGTAGATAAACTGTGATGTATAGGAAGCTCAACAGGCAGCTAGGCAGCATGCCTTGCCGCTATGGAATTTTAAAACTATGGTTAGTGACATGTGTCACCCCCTACAAGTGCCTACAATAAAAACCTAATATCACTGTTTATATGGTATGTGTTAAACATTGTCCCCACTTCCCAACTATACTAGATTTAAGGACTCACATATTTAAGTTATGAAATTACTGAATTTGTGAAGCACATCCCCACTTACTAGCTCTGTAACCTTGAGCAAGTGATGAAATTTCTGAGTCATTTACTCATCTATATCAACAAGGCTAATATCTACCTTGTAGGGCTGTTGTGAGACTTTAAAAACATAATTAAGTAAAATGGAGGCTGGTATGTATTGAAGTCTAAATAAATGTTTCCTGCTATGAGTAGCAGCAGCACCTTGCGATAATGCCAGCACTCCTCTAAGGAAACACTTCTGAAAGGCTCTGCACACTCAGTCTACAGATTTCTGGGTCTAAAGAGTCTCCTGGGCTAGTGACAAATCCTTGGTTCGCTTCAAGAGCTCAGCGAGCCCTCTGAAATTGAATGTGGAATGGTCTGACTGTAGGGCTATGGACACCTTTCTAGGAAACATCTTCACACATTTCATCACATTTGGAGGTTAAGAGTCACTGCCATAAGTCACCTAGTTTAACTTTCTCTTACTTCCACATTAATGGAGAACCAGAATCCCATTTAGGACAGAGTGATAAGGTCAAGGACACAGAAAGGGGGCTATGGTTAGGCTGTAGCTTAGGCTCCACCCCATTCCACCTTCTGCAACCTCCTCTCCCAAGAGCTGTGATGCTCGTCCCAGCTCCTTTCTGCAGTCTTGACCCAGCCTCATCTCCAGACAAATCGGGACACATGTCAGGAGAGATTTAAGAATATCTAGGTCAGTGCTCTGGGTCAACATCAAGTCACCTCGGTGGCTGTGTGCTGTCATGGAAAGATCACGACCTTTGAAATAAGAAGGCTTCTGTTTAATTCTGTTCTACCCCTTACTAGATATATGATCTTAGAAATGCTTGTTTAATCATTCCTCTGTCATCTATAAAATACAGGCAGTAAGATTTATTTTTTAAGTACATCAGGAGAGTAATGATATAATGTAGAGAGTATAGAAAAAAGGCAGCATATGTCATGCAACAGTAGGTGCTCAACAATATTCGTTTCTCACCCCTGGCCTTCCACCTGGCTCCTTTGGTCACCTGCCTGGGACCCAGATCCCTGTAGGAATGAGGTCTGGCCCTCGCTGGCTCCTTGACCCTTCCTCCCACCTACACACTTGAACCTACTCCAAGCCATAGATCCTACAGCTTAGGAACATTTCTGATGCTCACTACTTGCCTGCCATTTGTCTTCCTGCACCACATTTGTGGCTTCTGAATCCCCTTCCATAGACTTCTCCCACCCTTAGGGCCACCACCCTCTAATGGGTGAGGCTGACCATCCTACACGCACTTCCCACACTGACCACTTCCTTGAACTGCTGCCCATCAGCATACTCTTGATTGTTAGGTCTCCCAGACTCAACCCGCAAATGCTTCCCATCCTTAATCCCTCCACCACAGCGATAACCAGTTCACTGTGCTTGTGAAGCTGAAAAGAACCTTTGATTTAATGGGCATCTGGCATTCTTCACCTATCATGAAATTTACGAAATTCAAACTAATTGCGTGTAAAAGATCCATCATTATATGAGGGTAAAGCTTAAAGGTTGTAACTGATAATGGCAAATAAACCTTTTTGAGTTCTTAGTGTATGCCAGACACTGTCCTAAACACTTTACATATATTTTTACATATGATCCTCATGACAATTGTATGCAGTAGGTGTGATCATTATCTCTATTTTGTAGAAGAGAAAACCGAGACTTAGAGAAGTTGAACAAATTGCCCAAAGTTACACAGGTAGTGAAGTAACACAAACATGGGGTTGACAAGAGACTGCCCATACTAAAGAAGTACGAAAAATGTTTCAGATTGTCCATCTCTAGCTAAGGAGAAATCATTTCCTACATATAGCTCCTCAGGGCTCATCCCAATCAGAGCTCTCTGAAGAAATGACCATATGTGGCCATAAATTATTGACTCTGTAATTTTACATGAAAACATAACCTCAGGTTACCAGAAAACCTAACCTCAATTCACTTTGGATGCTACCACTCTTCCATTAGTAGGTAAGAGATTTTTTTTAACTCTGGGACAGGTAAGAATTAAATACAAATTACACATTCAATGAACCGCATGGTATTCACACTTTTTGGTTAACCTAGACACTAGAACAATCTGAGTGGTTAGTGCCAAGTGTTTGTAATTTTTAAGAGTGTTTCTCATACTTAAGAAGCAGACAGTTTAGCCTTGCAATTCTAGTCTTAAATGTGTAATTAACTGATTATTGACTTCTGATTTTAGGTAGAAAGGTTTAAGAGAATTTGACTATAAGTTGTATGGGGATGTTTAAGATAATTGGATTTACTATGTTTTTGAGTTTAGTATATTTGATTCAAAATGTGGTTTAAAAGCTTGGAAAAGTTTTGCCTGCTACAGTTGTGAGCTTGCTCTGACAAGAGTCTGAAGCATTTACAAAGAAAACAACAGTGTTAAATTTGTAAATGTACTTTAAAATACTCATGGGGAAATTTAACTAAGCAACTGCAAAAGATTATTTAAGAAGAGTTTACTCTTTTATGACATTCATAAATTGTACAAAAAGATTTTGAATTTAAATGCTTTAAAAATTTGTTTAAAACATATAACTTAAGTTAAACATTAATTAAAAACCAAAATTATAGTAAATAGACCCTTCTGCATACAAAAGTGCTCCTTTATCCACTAAAAAACTCATTAACAGAAAGTATTCTAAAATATAAATCTGATCACGTCATGCCTTGGCCTAAAATCCCCCTTTGGTCATTCATTACACATATGAGAAATTCCAAACTCCTAACCAAGGTCTAGGAGGCCTTGCAAAATTGGTCCCTACACACTTCTCCTACCTCATCTTCAATCATCCTCCCCCTTCCCCAACACACTTAACTATATCCAGTCATATGACCTGTTTTCCTCTCCCTGGTGCATCACAAGTTCATTACTACAGCAATGTCTTTATATTTTCTGTTCTTTCTACCTGGAATACTTTTCCCAAAATCTTTTGCATGACTGACCTGCTTAACATTTAATTCTCTGCTCAAATGTCACCTCCACCAAAGGGCTCCCCTAATTGTCCCTTCCTCTAACAATGTCTGACAGATTAATACCGTTTAAAGTTATAGAAGTAACCTTGATGTCTGAAGTGTCTTGTTCATTTATTGGTTCACACATTTACTTTTCCTCATCCCCAAATAAAATAAAGTTCAATAAGAGTAAAACCTTTTCTTTTTGAAAACATTGCCTGTCACATATTAGTTGCTCAATAAATATCTGTTGCATGAATGAATAAATTTAAATAAATAAAACCCCTCTTTTCCATAATATAAGGTTATTTTAAAAATGTATTCCTGCATAACATTGAGTCCATCAGACCCAACCAAGTCTCTGGGGTTTATTTGACAAATTTGATTATGTTATTTTGGGGTTAATGTCCGTGAATTCTGAAAATAGGCCAAATGCCAAGCAGAGCATAAAAGCCAATAAGACCCCTCCCCACGACACTTGCTATCCAAATTATAAAGTCTTGGCAAGATGCCTACACTAATGAGAAAGTGACCCAATATTCATGAGAACTTGAAAAGCCATTATTTTTGCTTGAAATTGTCTTGGCTTTTCCATAATTAATATGTCATTGTCATCAGAAGACTAAGAGATCAAGGATAGTAAAAGCATTGCTGCATATAACAACACTCATAAGGACGATAGTATTTAGCAAAATATCACAGTGACTTTTGATAAAAGAATATAATCCAAAATCTGAGATTAATGCATGTCAGCAAGCTACTAAACAGGGGAAGATAGAGCAGCTGGCATCAAGTCAGAAAAGTAGGGGGTTTAAGCTAACCTAGAAATGGAAAATATGTTCTGGAGATGTCTGGGAGGAGACAAACTCCAAGTACTCAGGGCCATGGAAAGTAATATGACCGGGGTCTAGTGTACCTTCTTTAATGGTTCTTACTTGATTAGATCAGGAAGAAACTGGTCTTCAATGCCTGCTAATCCATTCCTCCATTTTCTCAACATTCTCTCCTTATATCAAATTACTTCGCAGGAAAGGCAGATATCATTTATACTACAATACATTTAGCCTAGGTTGTCTACAACAGCTTGCTCCTCTGTCCATCTTCCCCCCTTGACCTTGAGGTACACATATGTTTAGTTTTTTTTCTTGTTGTTTTTCGCATGTGTCTTTTCTTATGAGTTGGTTAAAATTTACTTTGCAAGTGTTTGTGATAAAAACAATAAATAATTTCATATAAATTTAAAACTCTCTTTTACCAAAAAAAGTTATGTATTGGGTTTTCACAAGATGGCAATAAATTTCCAGAAAGTACTAACACCTGAAGTATCACCAGAGAATTGAGGAAGAGGAGAGCAAAGGATAGTTAAAAACAAGCACTTTTAGCCTATGTTAAGAGTACTGTTTTCTCTAAAAACAAAAGGAAAATTTCCATATAAAGGTTGATTGATATACGTGGATGTCTATATGGAAACTAACCGAATATATGAAATAAAAAGAATCTTACAGATATCTAATCCAATTTACTTGAATTGGACTAGGGAAAATCTAAATCCATAATATCCATTTAATCCATAGAGATTAAATGACTTTTCCAAAGAAACGGGAAGTTGGTAACTGAATCATGCCTGGAATGTGGGTCTCCTGCTTTCCAGGTATGAGTTTCCTAATACTTGAGGAAATATGAACACTGAAGGGAAGGCTTTAGCCTGACTTTTAATTGCTAAGGACATGTTCTATGTTCTACAGAGCCCAGGAAAATTGCACATCACCAGTTAAAACACATTGAGGCAACTTCTTTTTTCTCCAACTCCATTAAATATATGAATTTTACTGTTTATTTATTTTAAGTAAACTATATTTACTGAATGTTTCAAATGAAAGCAAGGAGGTAAGTGTACATTGGAAAGCTGATTCGCATTCAATATAGAAATTCAAAGATTATAACTGAATTTGCACAGATCAGATTCCAATTCTACTGAATTTCCCTTGGGATCAACATCAGCATCTCCCAGTTCTTTCTGCAGACATCCTGAGATTCAGATACCTTTTAAAATTTTTTCTAGAAAAAAATGTAGAGGTTTGTTCATTTACAACGTTCAGGGCTTAGTTTGTTAAGAGTAATTGATAACTGAAACAATGAACAAAACTGATAATCTATAAATTCGTTTTGTAAGCTTGCTAGTTTAGATGTATACATTTACAGACTGACTGTGATCCTCCCCAAAACCCAAGGGAGCCGGTATCCACATGCCCACTGTTCCCTCCAGCTTACTCCAATGGTAAAACCAGGTTGCAAGTATCTCTCTGGAAGAAGTTGGTACACAAGTCTGGCATCTAAAGCTTTTGTGGCTGCCACCAAGAGACAAGCACCCAAATCACATAGCTCTGATAGCCAAAGGGGCTTGCATTCACAATATTGCAAACAAACAAGCAGTTTTTAAACAGGGGCAGGTGCAACACCCCACCCCCACTCCACCCCCGCCCTGGGCTATACACCTGAGCTTAACACAGAGGGAGCATGCAAAAATTCTCATTTCCCAGTTTCTCCATGAAAAGGGTTTAACTTCATACTTTCCCAGCTGCTACCTGAAGGTTTGGCTTCTAATCAGCCTGCATATAGGTGCAGACTGTAATCCCCCCCTGTAAGACATTGACAGGTTATGTCAAACTCTCAAGTACTAGGAGCCACTAACAATAAAGGCAATGGCTTGGATAACCACAAAGGTTTGAGCAGCAACCAGGAGGTTGGCCCAGGAAGATTGACGGGGTTTATCTCTTACAGGAGACTTGTCTGTCAGGACTAGGAGATGTGGCCGTTTTATCTAATGCACAGAAACCAACAACAGTCAATTAAAATGAATAAACAAGGGAATATGTTCCAAACAAAAGAACAAAATAAATTTCAAGAAACCAACTTAATGAAATGAAGAGAAGTGATTTACCCAGCAGACACTTCAAAATAATCATCATAAAGATGCTCCCCCTGGTCAGGAGAGCAATGCATGAACAGAATGAAAATTTCAACAAAAGGACACAAAATATTAAAAAGTACCAAACAGAAATCATAGGGCAAAAGAATACAAAAACTACACTGAAATAATTCAATGCAGGAGTTCAATTGCAGTCTAGATCAAACAAAAAATGAATCAGCAATCTTTAAAAGTGGAATTCACTCAATCAGAGCAAAAAAAATAAAAAGAATGAAAAGGATCAAAAACAGTTTAAGAGACTTATTTGACACAATTAAGCAGACAAATGTATATATTATAGGGATCTTAGAAGGAGAAAAGAGAAAGGGGCAGAAAACTATTCAAAAAAAATAATGGGGCCGGCCGAGTGGCGCTATGGTTAAGAACTGGCTTGGGATGCCAGAGGGCCCCGGTTCGGATCCCACATATGAGGGCCAGTGACACTGCCCTCCACAGCTAAGATGCTGAACGACAGCTCAACCTGGAGCTGGGCTGCCGTGAGTCGCCGGCGACGGCGTAGGCTGCAGCCCCTGTGGCAGTGGGTTGCCATGGGCTACCGTGTGTAGCCAGCAGCCACCGTGAGCGGCCGTCCAGAAGCCGGCGACTGATCTGCCTCGCCCGGGAAGAGCGCAATGATGGTGCCAACTTGGGCCAGTGAAGCAACGTCCTCCAAAACTAGACTGAAGAACAAAATGACAGCAACTTGTCTGTTCCCCTTCCCCCCAATTCCCCAGCACTGTTCCCATCCCAATTCCCCAATAAAAATCTTTAAAAAAAAATTAAAAAATAATGGCTGAAAACCTATCTAACCTGGGGAAAGAGAGAAATACAGATCCAGGAAGCCAAAAAAGTTCCAAGAAAGATAAATCTAAAGAGATCCACGAATTGCTTAAAGTAACAAACTTCCAAACAAGAATACCCTATAAAGTAGCTTAAAGAAACAAACTTTGGAACTGAAGGAGACAGAGTTTTCCAGACAAACAACAGCTGAAGGAATTTATCACCACTAGACTTTCCTTAGAACAAACGCTAAAGGAAATTCTTCAAGCTGAAACAAAAGGGTGCTAGTTAGTTATATGAAAACATACGGAAGTATAAAACTCACTACTAAAGGTAAATATAGAGTTCATTTCAGAATACTCTAATATTATCATGGTGTTATGTAAATCAATTATAACTGTAGTATAAAAGTTAAAAGACAAAAGTATTAAAATAACTATAGCTACAATAATTTATTAATGGATACGCAATATATAAAGATGTAAATTGTGACATCAGAAACATAAAATGCAGGAAGGAGTGCAAAGTTGTAAAGCTTTTGTATGCTTTTGAAGTTTTTATCTGCTTAATGTATACTGTTATTAACATAAGATGTTTTATGTAGGCTTCATGACAACCGCAAAGGAAACACTAATAATAGATACTCAAAAGAGAAAGAGAAAGAAATCAAAGAATATCATTACAGAAAGTCATCAAAACACAAAGGAATAGAGTAAGAGAGAACATAAGGAAGATAGGAATTAAAAAATAGACAAAAATTAACTTAAAACATAGATATGGAAGTTCATATTATCAATAACTACTTTAAATGTAAATGGAATAAATTATCCAATTTAAAAAAAAAGAGTGGGTGAATGAGTAAAAAACAAAACCCAACTCTATGTTGCCAACAAGAGACCTACTTCAGCTTTAAGGACACACATAGACTGAAAGTGAAGAGATGGAAAAAGATATTCCATGCAAATGGAAAAAAAATGAAAGCAGAGGTAGGCACACATATATGGGATAAAACAGGCTTTAAGTCAAAGACTGTAACAAGAGGCAAAGGAAGTTATTATATAATGATATAGAAATCAATTCATCATGAGGATATAATAATTGTAATTGTTTATGCACCCAACATAGGAGCAAGTAAATATATAAAGCAAATATTAACAGATCTAAAGAGGGCTATAAACAGATATACAGTAATAGTAGCAGATTTCAATACCCCACTTACAATGGATAGATCATCCAGACAGAAAATCAATAAGAAAACATTGTACTTAAACTACCTAGCACTATCAGATGAACCTCAGAGATACATGAAGAACATTCCATCAAACAGCAGCAGAACCTACATTCTTCTCAACCACACATGGAACATTCTCCAGGACAGGTCATATGATAGGCCACAAAACAAGTCAATAAATTTAAGAAGATTAAAATCATATCATGCATCTTTTCTAACCACAGTGGTATGACACTAGAAATCAATTACCAGAAGAAAGGTAGAAAATTTACAATATGTGGAGGTTAAATAACATGCTTCTGAAAAACCAATGGGTGAAGAAAAGAAATCAAAAGGGAAATTAAAAATATCATGAGACAAATGAAAATGGAAATACAAAATACCTAAACTGTCCATTAAAAAATGTACACTAAAAAAAGAAAAACAAGAAAAATCTCAAATAAGCAACCTAACATTATACCTCAAGGAACTAGAAAAAGAACTAACTAATCCCAAAATTAGCAGAAGGACGGATATAATAAATATGAGTGGAAATACATGAAATGGAGACTAAAAAGACAATAGAAAAGATTAATGAAACTAAGAGCTTTTTTAAAAAAAGATAAAATTAAGAAATCTTTAGCTAGACTAACAAAAACAGAGAAGAAACAAATAAGTAAAATCAGAAATGAAAGAGGAGATATTACATCTCTTAATGCAGAAATACTAAGGATCATAACAAGCTACTATGAACAATTCTATTACAACAAATTAGACAACCTAGAATGAATGGATAAATTCCTATAAGCATACCACCTACCAAGACTGAGTCATGAAGAAACAGAAAATCTAAGCAGACTAATTACTAGAAAGGAGGCTGAATCAGTATTAAGAAAACCTCTCAACAAAGAAAAGTCCAGGCAGATGGCTTCACTGTTAAATTCCACCCAACATTTAAAGAATAATTAATATCAATCTTTCTTAAACTCTTCCAAAAAGTAGAAGAGGAGGAAACACTGTGAAACTCATTTTATGAGGCCAGCAATATCCTGGCACCAAAGCCAGACAAGGATACTACAAGAAAAGAAAATTATAGGACAACATTCCTAATGAACATTGAGGCAAAAATTCTTAAAATACTAGCAAACCAAATTCAATAGTACATTAAGGAACATATTCCAAAATCAAGTAGAATTTATTGTTGGGCTAGTTTAATATCTGCAAAGCAATCAATGTGATATACCACATTAATAAAATAAAGGATAAAAATCTTATGATCATCTCAATAGATGCAGAAAAATATTTGACAAAATTCACATTACTTCATGATAAAAACTCTCAACAAACTGGTGATAGAAGGAATGTACCTCAACATAATAAAGGCAATATGTGACAAGGCCACAGCTAACATCATACTCAGTGGTGAAAGATTGAAAGCTTTTATGTTAAGATCAGGAAAAACAAGGAAACCCACTCTCACCACTTTCATTCAACATAGTACTAGAAGTCCTAGTCAGAGCAATTAGGCAAAAACATTAGGTAAAAAAAAAGAGGAAGAAGAAGAAATAAAAGGCATTCATATTGGAGAGGAAGAAGTAAAATTGTCTCTGTTTGCAGGTGACATGATATTATATGTTGGAAAAACCCTAAAGACTACACCAAAAAATGTTAAAACTAATAAGCAAATTCAGTACAGCTGCAGAAAAAAAATCAATATACAAAAATCAGTTGTTTCAGTTTACTAACAATGCACTGTCAAAAAGAGAAATTAAGAAAACAATCCCATTTACAAAAGCATCAGGAAGAATAAAATACTTAGAAATAAATTTAACCAAGGAAGTGAAAGACTTATACCCTAAACATTATAAAAAAATGATAAAAGAAATTTTTAAAAAACACAAATAAATGGAAAGATATTCCATGTTCATTAATTTGAAAAATTAATATTGTTATCGTAAAATGTCCATTCTATCCAAAGTGATCAACGGATTCAATGCAATCCCCTTTCAAAATTCCTATGGCGTTTTTAACAGATTTAGGAAAAAATGCCTAAATTGCAAAAGACCCTTGAGGAAACAAACAAACAAACAAACAAACAAAGCTGGAAGCATCACAATTTCCAATTTCAAACTATATTACAAAGCTACAGTAATCAAAATAGTATGGTACTGGCATAAAAACAGACACATAGATCAATGGAACAGAATTGAGGGCCCAGAAATGAACCTACACATAGGCTGCCACTTATTTTT
Source organism: Hipposideros armiger (assembly GCF_001890085.2). NCBI lineage: Eukaryota > Metazoa > Chordata > Mammalia > Chiroptera > Hipposideridae > Hipposideros > Hipposideros armiger. The sequence continues at coordinate 1,194,509 of NW_017731837.1, read as the reverse complement.
TGAGAAAGGTGCCAAAAGTATGCAATGGGAAAAAGACAGTCTCTTCATTAAATGAAATGGTGCTGGTAGATTTGGACAGTCACAGGCAAAAGAATAAAACCAGGCCATGTCTTACATTATGCACAAAAATCCACTCAAAATGGATTAAAGACTTGAACATAAGACTCAATAATGTAAAACTCCTAGAAGGAAACAGGCAGTAAGCTCCTTGACATTGATCTTTACAATGTCTTTTTTATTTGGGGAACAAAAGCAAAAATCAATAATTGGGACCACATCAAAATAAAAAGCTTCTGCACAGCAAAGGAAACCATGAACAAAATGAAAAGGCAATATGACATCAAAGAAATTATTTGCAAACCACATAACTAGTAAGGATTTAATATCCAAAATATACAAGGAACTCAGATAACTCATAGCAAAAAAACGTAACTGATCCAATTAAAAAATGGGCAATGGACCTGAATAGACATTTTTCTAAGGAAGACATACAAATGGCCAATAGGTACATGAAAAGATTCAGAGCATCATTATCATCAAGGAAATGCAAATCAAAACCACAATGATATGTCATCTCACACCTGTTAGGATGTCTATTATCAGAAAGACAAGAGATAACAAATGCTGGCAAAGAAATGTGGAGAAAAGGGAACCCTAGTGCACTACTGATGAGAATGTAAAATGGTGCTGCTGTTATGAACAACAGTATGGAGGTTCCTCAAGACATTAAAAACAGACATACTGTATGATCCAGCACCCCACTTCTGAGTACACATCCAAAGGAAATGAAGTCACTGTCTTGAAGATATATCTGCACCCTATGTCCACTGCAGCATTACCTACAATAGCCAACATATGGAAACAACCTAAGTGCCCACTGATGAATGCATAAAGAAAATGTCATATATATATATATATATATATATATATATATATATATATATATATATATATATATATATATACACACATACATAAATATATACATATGTCATATATATAACCTATACTATTATTTAGCCTTAAAAAGAAAAAAATTCTGCATTTGTGACAACATGAATGAAACTGGAGGGCATTAAGCTAAGTGAAATAAGCCAGATGAAAACAGACAAATGCTGCATGTATAACTTATATGCGGAATCTTTAAATTAAAAAAGTCAAACTCATAAAAACAGAGTACAGAATTGTGGTTGCCAGGGTGTGGGATGAGGCAGATAGAGAGAGGCTGGTAAAGGAGTACAGACTTTCAGTTATAAAATGAGCAAAGTCTGAAGGTTCCATGTATGACATGGTGACTATAGTGTATTGTATAATTGTAGCTTACTAAGAGAGTAGAATTTATGTTCTCATCAAAAAAAAGGTAACTACGTGAGGTGAAGGATATGTTTAATTGACTTGATGGTGGGAACCCTTTCACAATGTATATATCCATCAAATCATCATACTGTACACGTTAAATATATTACAATATAAGCTGAAAAAAAAATTTGTTAGTACAATAATTTCAAATACGTAGTCATTATATGACTAAAATGTGTGGAATGCCTAGAAGCAGCTTTTCCAAATGAATTCATCAGTAAACATGAACCAAAATGAACTGCTCTAGTTTTCCCATGGACCCTACCCAGAACAGACTGCCCTAGGATAGATGATTAAGTTAGTTTGGGTCCAATTCAGGACTGCATAATATGGAGTTATGTCTTAGGCTAAGCCCCCACAGGCAACTCGGAGCATTCCAGGGTCAGAGAATCCCTGCCAAAACCCAAAATCAATAGGGCCATTTACATGATGACATCCCCAGTGGGTAAAGATATTTGACTCCACACATCAATGGCATGAGCTACTGTCCTGGGCATTCATCAATAGGTCCAAGATCCCATTAAAGCTTTTTAATTTCTGCTTAGTGGTATTAGCGTTTAAGGGATGCCAAAGACACTTCCTGCCACTAACAATGTCACGGTGGCAGTCAGGAGAAAATGTCTTACACATAGGCCTTCCCAAATATGCCCGGTGAGTCTACCGGCTGCACTGACTGGCCCGGCAGCCTATGTCTACTTTTTAGAAGGTCTTTGTTGTTCGACTTACCTGTCATTCATCCCCCCGTCTTTTCTACCAGTCACCCAACTTTCCCTTAAGAAATAACTCCACTCATATTCTTGGTCCATGTTCAGGTAGAACTGATTCCACCCCCAGGTTCAGGGACGGGCACATCGCCCAGATCTGGTCAGTCACCCTGGGACAGTGCCAGTGAGACCCAAGCTTTGAACATGAACTAGAACTATTAGAAATGAGAAACTCTCCTGCTTCCCACTGGGATTGCTCAATTGGTAGGACGGAATGGGTACTTATTACAAGAACCTCTCTTGCCATTAGGGGGAGACACTGCCTCAGCACACACAATGGCTAGCTCATGTGGTCTTCCGGATCCAGCAGTTCTAGAACTCAGGCGTCCATATTTTTTCACTATGTAAGCCAATAAAATACCTTTTTCATTTAGTCCATTTTGAGTTTTATTTTTTATCTTGTAATCATTCTCAGAAACTACAGAAAGATGGGCTATTGCACAAACTATGGGTTGATGGAATACCATTTGTTTTCTGGGACCGCACAATTTATTACACTCCTTTTCTGAGCCTTAGATCAAAAAGTGCCAAGGCATTTAGTCAACAGCACTTCTACAAACAATATCATACTTGATCATCATAAAGGTAAGTCGGCCAGTAAGAAAACTGAGATATTCATAGGCCATATGGCTCAAAAGTCATCCATCAAGTCAAACATAGGATTAAGATTGGAGCCTGGCTCTTCACTAAAGACAAGGCTTCTTCAGCTTGAATCAGTGGATCTTACAGATCATTTGGTCTTATGGCTCCCGAAGGACATTCCATGGACTGGAATCTGCAGCCAGTGTAGCCACGCATCAACGGTCCACAGAGTAATGAGAAAAATAAAGACTTTCTAATAGGTTTTAATGGAGCTATTTCATTTTTGAATTCTGGGATTTCATCCTTCCTGGATTTTTGGTGTTAACATGTTCTCTTTTGTGAAACGATAGCAATAGTAGATGTAAATAACCTTTTTTGATGAAATATAAAGGTTAGGCACCTTACCCCCCAGTCGCCCCAGCTTTGCTCTCAGTACTCTCAGTGTTAATATTGAAAGCTTCACTTGCTTTCTTCCTCACTTATACAGGGGATGCGAAAAAAATGTATACAGATTTTAAGAGATGTTATCTAGGTATTACTCTTCGAAGTTGAATTGAATTACAATAGCAATGTGTAATTGCAGATGTCAAACATGACTTGTATTCATCTTTTGATATCAGTATATATTATTACAATTACAATTTTAATAGTTTTTTCCTTTCTTAAAATGTGTATACATTTTTTTGCATCCTCTGTATTCTCCTCCCCACCCCCAACCATCTTTCTCAGCCCACCCCTAAGGGCTGCTCCCCACCTCTGGAATTTTTCCTCTGGGGAATCCCTTTGTGTTTTGTAGCATAGGTTAGAGCAGCCTTTCTCTGACTTTCCCTGTCTGAAACTCCTCTTATTCCTCCGCTCAGCACCTCCTTAGGCCAGATGCCAAACAAAGCTAGCCTTACTCTTGAGAAGATGGGAAAAGGGGAAATTATAAATATTTACAAATATTTGTTGATCCCAAACAAGCAAATTTATAAATACTTAGAGCAACATTACTTAAAGCATCAAAGCATCGAAAAGATCTTAAGTGTCCCTCAATAAAGAGATGATTAAATTCCTCCATATGGGACAATTACATATAGATTAAAATTATGATTATGAAGACTTTGCAATAATATGGGGAAATGCTTATAATATAAGGCTAAGTAAAAACATATGTAATATGATGATAAAAATATATTAAAATATCCATGCATGAATAAACTATTACATTGTCCACACAGATTTAACTGTACAGTGGGGTTATGGGTAATACCTGTTACCCAGATTTTCCACAATGAGACATATAACTTTTAAATGTAGAAAAATATATTCATTACATTTAGTTCCACTTATTTAGGCAGCCAATATTTACTGATTACCCATTCTGTAGAAGCCAAGAAAGACACTCTTCCCTGATAGTAAGAAAAGATTTGCCAAGAATTTAAGCAATATTGCCATTATTTTTTTCTTACCAGCAAGAATGACTTGTGCTAAGCCAGGCAGCCACCTCTCACAAAGTCATCCTTAATGTCTAATGACCGACACTGCACCTGATCTAGCTTTTTTTCCCAAACACAGCTGACCCTTCCCTGTTTGGACCAAGGGCATGCCCATCTGGAGAGCCATACTGGACAGGCACCTTCCAACCAAACTGAGGTCAAGAATCCCATCCACAATTGCTAGACTAGCACAAACCAAGACAGAGAAATCAAGGGACCACACAGGAGTTCACACAAGAAACCAAAGTCAGGTAGAAATCCTAGCGGGTAGTATACAATTTATATTTCCATTGTGAGGCCCATTCTAGAATAATGGGTCAGCTTCACTGTTGTCAGAATGTCACAACTGAATTCCTTTTGAGTGCGGGGCTTTCCTGAAATCAACACAGGTTCTGACAACTTCCCAATTCATCCTCATCAACTGCATCAGACACACAGCATGCTTTTTTCGGGGGGTGGTTTTATCTGGCATCTAAAACTCAAGATGGGAAAGGGTGACCTCACTTCTTAATCTCTGTGCATGTAATTCACCAAGTCATAAAAGGCTATAGTTAGATGCAGTGAAATATTAATGTGCATGGGATCCAAGTGATTTTATTTCAGATGGACATGCTCAGACACTTTCTCCCTCTGCCAAGACTGTAAACATGGCTTATTTCAATAGAGACCCCATTCTTTCCAAAGAAAAGAAAGGTACTCAATTCTGCCTCAGGGACGCAAACAATGATAGTGTCTACAGGAGGGACGGAGCACAGAAATCCTTTCACTTGTTTTCCCCTAGGACTCAATTTCACAGGAATGGGTGAAACAATTTTGTTAGTCAAGAGATAATATGAGATGTATGAGTATCTCTGATACTCATTTGGGTGACAGAGTTAAAGAGAATGAAATGAGTAGTTTCTGAACTATCTCAAAATGGAGAGGAAATGCTATCACTACATCTTTAAACTCAGAATCCCTGATTCTCAAAGCTCTGTGGCCTGGAGAAAATTTCAAAGACTAAAGGCTTTGGGATTTTTAGTATTTTTTCACACTTTTTACTTTGAAAAAAAAAATCAAAACTATAGAAAACTTGTATCATATCATAAACTTCCATATACCATTCCCTAGATTCATAAATTGCTACCACTTTGCCATATTTATTTTATCTCTTCATCCCCATTTACTCTCTCTCCCTCAAACACAAAGGGAAAAAAAAGAAGATTTTTGCTAAAAGACTTGTGTGTAAGTGCTGAAAGGTACCAGAATATGGTCGCAGAATATCACTCCTAAATGATATATTTGGCACCCTCTTTGACAGGATTATTTTGAAATAAAGCAACTGAGTACCAACAGACACAGGAAAAGCTCTCTATATCCCTCTAACTGTCATGAATTAAAGTGTAAATTTCCTCTTTTGTAAAGAAAATTTTCATTTATAAAGGAAATTTCCATTGTAAAGATGTCTCCTTTCCAAGAAGAGAGCTACTCCTGAGACAACTTTTATCACCTGAGAGACTTTTATCTGCATAACAAGACTTTTATTTACCACACATTTCCTTCCTTCAGTTCCCATAATTTGCCCCATACCTTTGCCCAAGAGCCCCAAACCTCCTTTTCCCTTGTTTAGCCTAAGGTGGTATATAAACCTCAGTCATCTGGCCACCTCCTGGAGCCACATTTTTCTTTGTAAACTCCAGTGCATGCATAAATAAATAATTGAAACTGGTTTTACTCCTGGTAATGTGCCTTTTATCAGTTTGAATTGTGGGCCCCAGCAATTAAACCTAGGAAGGTAAAGAGGGGAAATGGACATTTCTTCCCCTATAATATGATGTCAAAATCTCTAAGAATATGGACACTCTCTCACATAACCACAGTACAATGTTTCAATTCAGGGATTGTAACATTTTTAAAACACTATCTTAAGAGATCTTGTCAAGATGGCAGAACAGGTAAACACTGTGTTTACCTCCTGTCATGACCACACCAAAATAACTACAGAACAATCATTGAGAATCGCCTGAAGTCTAGCTGAACTGAAGCCCTACAACTAAGGATATACAGAAAAAGCCACCTTGAGACTGGTAAGAGGGGTGGAGAAGGACAGAGACACGGAACAGGCTGGTCCCACACCTTCTTACCTTCGCTTATTCCATATTTGTATTACTCTTCTTCCATAGTGATAACCCTGGTTCCCTCCCCCAACAAAACATACTCAATCCTACAATACATAAAAAGTAATTTCAGAATTGTTCCATCGATACCACTTTAACAGCAAATGTATAAAGTTCAAGATTTCTTTTCAGTTCTTTTGTCTTTAGACTGAAGGTACAAGTATATAGTCAAGGTGCTATAGTCAAAATAACTTGAATTACTATTTTTTCCCTTATGTGTGATCATTTCATCATCTTGATGTACAGTTGGATTTATTTACCTCTGTTTTTATTTAACCCCCCCATCTTGTCATTTAATTTTATTTTTCAAGTATATGAAACATTAACATGGGTACAAAGTCTAAGCTATAAAGAAAAAGGTATATTCAGAGTGGTATCACTCCCTTCCCCAACTTTTCTAATCCCACTCCCACCTTGTAGGTTACCAATTTCATTTCATCCAGTTTATCCTTCCTGTGTTTCTTTTTACAATAACAACCAGATAGAAAGTAGGTCAGATAGATAGATGACAGATGATAGATAGATAGGTAGATAGATAGACATACCTTCCTTTTTCCTTCTTTCTTATATAAAATGTAGTAAAGCAGGGCCTGGTTGGCACCCCCATAGTAGAGGCCTCTCCATGTCCCTGGCCTTGCCTTTCCTTGACCTATAGCTTGGCAAAAGATCAACCCCTGAGGTTTGAGCTCAGAATGTCCAGTGTCCCAGTTCCCTACTTTAGAAAATTACCTGAAACTTATGATTAATACCCTTATGCTTGTTGATCACAATCTCTATGGTGTAGCATTCAAGCTACTCCCATCATTATTGCTGGGTTGCAGATGCCGCAACCAGAAAGCCACGTTGCCAGAGGGAAGGCTCCGTGAAGCAGAACAGACCCCCAGAACCAAGCTGGTCTGAGGAAGGAAAGGCAGTTTTTGAAGGCGTTAATGTGCTGCCTTCTCAGACCACCGGTTCTTTGATAGTAAATGCTTATTCTATGGCCCAACTCCTGTGTTGGTCTATTGGCTGAGCAGCGCAGGCAGCGGGAGCCCCAGACTCATTTGGCCTCCGGTTTCAGTAGCATGTTTTATATGCTCTTCTGCACTTTGCTATCTGCATTAACAAGAGCTGTAGCAACCATTCCATGTCAATTCATAAGAATCTTCCTCATTCTATTTTATACCATGACTCATTCAAATAATATCCTATATACAGGCATTTAGAATGTTTCTAATATTTCTTAAGTACAAATAAGATGCATATAGTTCGGGGCCAGCCAAGTGGCATGTTGGTTAGGGGCTGGCTTGGGATGCCAGCTCTAAGCAGCAGGGCCCCGGTTCGGATCCCACATGCAGGCCAGTGACACTGCACCCTCTACAGTTGAGATGGTGAACAACAGCTCGACCTGGAGCTGGGGTGCCAGGAGTCACCGGCAAAATTGTAGGCTGCAGTGGAGCTGGCCAGCAGCGGGCGTGAGCTTTCGTGAGCTGTTGTGAGCCACCATGAGCGGTCGTCCAATGGCCGGCGAGCGACTGCCTCACCCGAAAGAGCACAATGATAATACCAACATGGGCCAGTGAAGCTCCCATAACTAGGCTGAATAACAAAAGGGTAGCAACTTGTCTGTTCCCCTTTCCTGAGTCCTCAACGCTGTTCCTCCCCTCCCCCAATTCCCCAAAATCTTAAAAAAACAAAACAAAACATGCATATAGATATTACTATGAATAAAGTTGAACACACTTTCATATGCTTATATTAATTTTTTGTGAACTATCTAGGTCTTTTGCCACTTTTCTATTATATTTTTGGCCTCTTTTTTCTCCTCAATTGGTAATAAATCTTGGTAATAAAAATTGCTAAGAAATGTCAGCACTTTATTTGTAATAGAGCTTGCAAATGTTTTCTCCCAGCTTATGATTTGTGCTTTGACTTTATGTTTTTGCCATGCAAAAAAATTTTTAATTTTTTTTTTTAATTTTACACAATCAAGTTTTATTATATCTGTATTTTGAATTATAGGAGGCCTTCCTTGCACCCAGATCATAAATAAATTCCCCTTAATGGTTAAATTTAAGTGTTCTTGCTATATTATACATGGGCATGTGTGTAGGAACAAAATACCATTTGCCTGCTGACCTCTGGGCAATTTCAAAGATGCATGAAATTTAATTCTGCAGGCCCTTCATCTCCTAACAGCATAGCTTTCATTTTCCCTAACCCCAGGTTTCCTCAGCAGGCCAGGCCTAAATTTCTAAGTAAGACACTGCTCACTCATAACCACAGGGATCTTCCTCTAGAGCAAATAATAATTTGTAGTGCAAATCTGTTTTATAATCACATACATTTTTAAAGCAAGAATTACTGTATTATATTTTATTGTCTATCATCAATGGGTGCATTTTCTCTTATTATTTTTATTATCAAGTAATCGATGTTTATTTTAGAAAAAATAAAACTATAGTTAAGTAAAAACAAAAAATTTGGAACTGTTAACATTTTAGAACATATTAATATATCAATATATACCTATAAAAAACTCTTCAATAAGACTATACTTACTATGCTTCCCATTTCATAATCTGTTTCCTTTTTCACTTAACATAAAAGTCTTTCCATATTATTGAGTTATCTACAACAGCATTTTTAAAAGCCACCTGTTATTCCACTGTATAAAGACAGAAAATATTTAACCAAATATTGTGTACTTAGGATATTTGGGTTTTCTTTTTAGTATTTTTAAACAGCTCTGTGATAAAATTACTTAAAAACACACATCTTTGTGAACTTGTCCAAATATTTCTTTAGGATAAATACATAGACACAGAATTAGTGAATCAAACAGTTCACAGAATTTTTTATATACACAGCTAAGTTACGACCAGTAGTGTCTGGAAGTAACTGTTTTCTTCACCTGTATCCCCCCACTTGATGGTATCATTTTTCCTAACCCATTTTTTATTTCTTGATTTCTTAACACAAAACTACTCAGTAGTGTGTAAAGCTTTGCAAAAGTACAAAAGGCAAGCAAATTTAGAACAAAAAATTATTGATGTGTGTCTACAAACATTGCAAAACTCCTCCCAGGCTCTCAACAATTTATTAAAACTTCTGAGAAACCACTTCATTAAAAAAATGACGTTCTTTTTACTATTCTTACACAGCTCAGTCTTTAAGACCTTAAAATCTTGTGCAACTTCCTCCATTTAGTAGGAGCTGGAGCTTGATTCTGGTTATGAATAAATAGAAAGGTTCCTAAACAAGACGTATAGACCTAAGGAAGTTGTGGAAATAAACTTAAGGGAAAGCTTCTCCCATCAGAGCTGTACTAATTAAAACTCCATGATAATTCTCCCTTGTCAAATACTCACTGAATGCATTTGCCTTAGAAATTTTTACTTCAGGTTCTAGTCTAATGGCCCTCACTTCCAAATTACACTTTTAATTGAAAAACAACATGGAGTTTTTTTTGGAACCATCTGTGCTTTCCGGAGAACATGTGACTGCTACTGATAAATCCACTACTTTGCACACCCCAGTTTTCTTGTTTAAGGTTCAAAAAGCTTCAGAAAATAATGTTGTTCCACAAAACAGTATGTGATCAGAAACACTTCCTTTAAAATTTGATGTTTGGTGTGTGAAGCTTCTTAACAAGTGTTTATTAAACTGCATAATTTCAAAGCCTGGAGTGGTATATTGCAATGTTTTCCTGGGAGTTGATCACATTTGCATATCCTTTTACACTTCCTGTGAAATTAATATTGCCTTTTGTATCTTGAACTTAGCTAATATAACTTACCGTTTTTACTTTTCATTGCTAGGAGTAATATAGAGTGAACCCCCAAAGGGACCCCGGCAATGCTAACATAAGCTTTATTCTCTCGCTGTTACATTTTTTCACATGAATATATTAATTCAAGATTAATAAAACTTTACAAAATCTACTGGTCTTGCAAAATGGCAAGATTCATAATGGTAAAGATTGTGCAGCTAATAAAGAAAATGTGTTCCTAAAACTGGAGCCAAAGGCCAGGGTTCACAGAGCTCTTGTCACATCTAACAGCATGCCAGAGGTCCTTCACCAAGTAGGAAACAATTCAACAATTCCTTAATGTCTATGCAGGAATATAGCATCTTTAACCACCAGGATACCAAACCCAGCTAGAGATACCTTGACTACTTAATAAAGACATATCTCAAGGATATTAAAATCTGACCATGACTCCAGGACTTTTAAAATTCCAGCTGGGGACCATGGGATTAGGAATAGGATAATAATAATAAATAAATAAAACAATGGTAGGGAGTGAGAAGAGAGGAATAGCAGGAGTAGCTGAGAAGCTCCAAAAATGAAATCAAATGTAGAAAAGGGAAATCTCTGGAAATAACCACATGCCACACTAGACGAAGGTTGATGGAGACCTCAAATCATCATCCCCCACTCACCTGCCTTATAGGGGAGGAAAAATAATTTTCTCTCTACCCTTCTGAGTTCAGCTGAGACACCCCTCCCCCTGCCTCCCACCCCAGGTAATTAAAGGAGACTAAAACAGAAAAAAAGTTGTTGTATTATGTATGTACATATGTATGGGAACCCCACAAGGTATGAGACTCAAAAGGTAGCCAGAGAATTTGGGTTTATGTAACATCCTGAGCTAAGGAAAGAGAGAAGGGTCTGAGGCTTCAAAGTGGGAAAAGCAATTCATAGGAAGGTGAGAAGAGAAGACTTTTGATAAACAAAGGTCGCCCTGCCATGCAGATAAGTCTCTCAGGTGAAAACGTTCTCACTGCTAATAGCTGTCTACCTGGTACAGGCCCCCTTTGTAATGTAAATTTCCTTTCCAAATGTAGGTTTTTCCCTACAAAAATATGGCTCTACAAATATAGATTTCCCTAACGTCTACTCTGTTTTCAGAGCTTTTCCTGTGTTGCAGTTTCTTAAAACTTATCAGTTAAAAATAATCCTTATGCCAAAAAGGCATATTTGGGGGTAAACCGTTCTATTCCCCTTCGACTCAAAGCCAGGAAACCTAAATTATAATCCAAAGGAAAAGTTGGGGGCAACTTCAAGATACCTGACCACTGGGAGAAATACACCATAACCTGTCAGAAGGCGCCTGCTCTCTGCTACGCCTTGTACTGCTCTCATTTCTTCTCCTACTTCAAGTTCATCTCCGATGTGGCCAATAAGCAGCGCAGCAGGGTACAGCCAGGATTAGGGTGTGGAGAGTGAGAAGCTGGCCGCAGGTGCAAAATTTAAGGAGTACAAAACAAAAAAAGAAACCTTCAATAATCAAGGTAATATTTTAAAAAATCAAAATTATGCAAAAATTCATGGTGAACAAAATATCAAAATTTTAAGTTAAAGATTAATACCATGTCAAACCACATTTGCGCCTGTCTATCTACACTCCTATCTACAAGTTTTTATGCATTTTCAAAAGGTTAATTTTTTTGAAGGACATTAAAGTAGTTGAAAAAATATTGGAAAATTGAAAAGCAGATATACTAAAACTCACATTATTTAAGTATAAATACTTTACTTGTAATGAAACCAGAATTTATTATAATTTCAAAATTCTAGCTTTAATGAGTATAAGGTCAATAATATTTTCAATATTTACCTCTTTCTTTATCTTGTTTTCAATGGGAGAACTGACACATTTGACATTGTCTCATCAGCAAGTGTCAATCTTAAACAATTTTAAATTAACTTATTTAACATCATTAATTTAATTAACTTCATTTTTTTTTTTACATTAGGGTCCAATATGGCTCAGCACTGCACTGGTCTTTATTTACAATTTTAAAATTTTGTTCATCATGAATTTTTTTGCATTTATTTCATTTTTTATTTTTAAAAACCCATTCAATTAAAATATTTTTTTATTACTATTTTGTCACTCTCTCAAATTGTGTTTGTCTGTTCCATGCAAGTCAAAGTTGAAGCTATCTCCATTTCAGATATATAACATATAATAAAAATGACTAAATATAGAAAGGAGCACATATGTTAAGCGGAAAAGTATGCTGCAGAATAATATGTAAGCATAGGCTCATTTGTGCTTAAAAATGTTTTTAAATAAGTCTAAGTCGTTATACATAAAATATACATGGACAGTAAAAAATAAAAATATAGTCACTGAGACAAGAGGCTCTCAATCACGATGCCACAAAATAATACACTGGATGCCCAAGTAACATGTCATTATAGCTAAAGTAATTACAACTAAAGTATTATTCTTTGATATGTTTGATATCTTTGAAAGATTATCCCCCACAGTAATGTGATTCTCACTTACTTGTAGCAAGATCCATATTTTTTGAGAGAAAGTTGGTGGGGTTTTACCATGTGTACTAGGAATTATAAGCCACCACTGTAAGTTCAGCAGAGGTTATGAGCAGCTCAACAATAGGTGTCATGGTGAAAAACAAACTGAGAACCACTTATCTAGGCAGTAATGAGTTACATAAGCTAGGGATATGCAGTAAGCACTGTTTCTTGTTTTGCTTTGGGTGAGTTTTTTTTGGTACCTGCTCAATATCACCCTCTTTTCTATAATAGCAATTTTTTATGTGCTTTAACTGTTAGCTAAGCTTATGGAGGTATAATTTAAAAACAGTCAAGTTTGCCCTTTTCAGTATACATTTCTATGAATTTTGAAAAATGTGTATAGACATATAACCAACACCAAAATCAAGATACAGAACACTTACATGATCCCAAAATGTTTCCTTTTACATTGCTGTATTAGAGCCTTCACCTTATTCTCCAGCCCCTGGAAGCACTGATTTGTTTTTTTTTTTTCTCCCTAAATTTTGCCTACCTAAATACATCATATAAATGAAATCACAAGCCTTTTGTGCCTGGCTTCTATCATTTACTTAGTGTAAAACATTTGGAATTCATCCACTTGTTGTATGTATCAGTAATTTATTCATTTTTATTGTTGAGTATCATTCTATTGTATGAATGTACCACAGTTTATTTATCCATAGTAATAGGATTTTGATTTTGATTTGGCAAATCACCCATATCCAACTCCCAGGTCACATGATTTGTAGAAGTCTGACCCAACCCTACTTCCAGGGGTATCTATACCAAGACCTGATCAGCCAATATATTCCACCACCCTGACCAAAGGGATGAGTTCAGAGGTGGTCACATGGCCCAGTTTGATGGACTGATATTTAATGCAAGACAACTGAGAAAACTGTTGGTAATAAGAAGTTACTGAGCTGATACAATGAAAAGAGATGTTGAGCTGGTATTTCTGGTAACTATTCTGCCACTACAAGGAAGTTCCCAGCCTGAGGATAAGGCCAATGGGAACAAAGTACAATCAAGTGGATGAGACAAATTCCTAACCTAGATTGAGCACCGAGATCCAGCCATCCTACAGGCCCACCCCTAGACTTGTCAGCTGTACAAGCCAATAAAATTCCTTCTACCTTCAGTCAATTTAAGTGCTATTCTTGACTCTTAAAACTAACATCTCTTAACTCTACAGCCTAGAAATAAATTTTCATATTCCATACATCAAGGAACTTACAAGAAAGTTTTGGAAATAAAACATGATAAGTGGACTTCACATCACACATCCCATCCTAACCAGTTTACCATGTTGTACGTACATGGTCTCAAGGATTTTCTTTACTCTTACAAACCTTTATTTCCTCATTTCCAAAATGGAGAAAATAATTTCTTATTCATTCGACAGTATTATTTTGAATATCAAAAATGATTGTTAGTTGAAATGCAAAAGAAAATAAGTTATTATTTTTACTATACATACAAAATAATTTGTACACAAAAATGAAGTACAATCATGCACCGCATAACCATGTTTCTCAGTCCATGACAGACTGTGTATATAAGGGTGGACCCATAAGATTATAATGGAGCTGAAAAATTCCTATCACCTAATGACATCGTAGCCATCATAAAGTCATAGTGCAATGTGTAATGTATGTGTTCGTGGTGATGCTGGTGTACACAAATCTACTGTGCTGTTATTCAGGTAAAAAAATGTAACATGCAATTACATATAGTACATAAGAATTGATAATGACAACAAGTGACTATTTACTAGTTTATGCATTTACTATACTATACTTTTTATCATTAGAGTTTACTTTTTCTACTTATGAAAAAATTTTCTCTGTAAAACAGTATACCGTGTACTCCTGCAGGCAGCAGCCTCATACATCACATACATGGTGTTTATCCTGTCTCTTGATTACATCATTTTCTCTGGTGTTTGATTGAATCTCGTGTTGTTTTGTAAGTAACATGTTAAGACAGACTTGCAGCCTATAAGTAATAGGCTATACCATTCAGCCTAGGTGTGGAGTCGGCTGTACCATCTATAATAGATTTGTGTAAGTGCACACTAAGATGTTCGCACATGATGAAATCACCTAACAACGATTTCTCAGAATGCATCACTGACATTAAGTGGCACATGACTGTAGTAATGGTAGTAATAAGAGAATTAAAAGACATTATAAGGATCAGTGTACAATAACCATACTAGTGACATTTACTGAGTGCATGCCTTGTGTTAAGTACCTTATATACATTATCTCATTTAACATTCTCAGTAACATTAAAGGAACTTTAAAAATCTATTTTTAGATGAGAACATAAAGTTAAAAATGCAACTAGTAGAGGCAGAAAAAAACCCTTGATCTGGGCCACTACAGCCAATGCACATCTCTACGTGAGATGGAAGGCATGAAGCAAACACTCTGTAAATTACAATTAAATTATAAACACCATCACCATGCAATTAATTCAGCAATTCCATTGCTTTATATACAACTGTGCATAGTGTATCTAACTCATGAAGACATAGAAAGTTTAGTCATATGATATTATCACATGGTAATAAAGTACTATATTTCTAAACATCGGGATTACTAAGCCAAGTTCACACATTTAAATCAGCTGTTTGGTGTCAAAAATACACAAGAAAATCCATAGGGGAAAAAAATTGTACATCTGGCACCAAGATGGCCCTAAAAATAGGACTTACAATGAGAAAGTCAGGTTTTTCTATCTTATATCCTCTAGAGCAGTGGTTCTCAACCTTTCACAGGGGTCGCCTAAGACCATCGGAAAACATATTTTCGATGGTTTTAGGAACCGAGACACCGCTCCTCTATCCGTCTCCAGGCCCACATGCAGATATGCCCACATAAAAGTACCCGGCAAACCCTGTGAAAGGGTCATTTGACCCCCAAAGGGGTCATAACCCATAGGTTGAGAACCGCTGCTCTAGAGGATAAATAGCCCAAATAGAACTGTTCCCAAAGTAACCATAATCAAGAAAGGAGCCTCCACAGAGGAAACAAGAATGCATAAGACATGCCCTGCTCTCTTCAAAAGCTAAGCCTTCCCTCAGGATACAAGGAATGTGTAGTTTCTTATACTTGGCCTAGAAACCAGAAAGAGTGTCACTTGTTTTTTCTTTCATTTCTTGTTTTCTAGCTTTGGTTCTCATCAGATTATCCAGGAAGAGCCTAATGTTTAAGTCACTCATTATTCCTATCTAGAGCTTCATTTACTTATTCATTCTTTCAGTTATTTGAAGATAACTTCTATTTGCAGAGCCCTGGGCTGGGGAATCCAAAGTCCCAAACCTCCCTGCCTAAGAGACTAGGAGAAGTAAGGAAGGAGTTTTTGGCTTCTCTATCTTCCCCCTTTCCTCCAGCCCCCAGGTTCTGCTGGAATTAATCCTTTTGAATCCTGGTAGACCTTGAGATTGAACAGGATAAGTATAAAACCAAGGGTAACTCTTAAGGTAAAAAATGAAATAAGTATTACAAAGAAACATGGGTGGGTTCCTTTACAACCTGGATGTGGGATAAACCTTTCTAACTGTGACTCAAATGAAAATGTTGGGGGAAAAAAAAAGAAAAGATTGACATATTCAACTACATGAAAAATTTTAAAATTCTTTTTGCACAGGAAAAAATACTATAAGCAACATCAAAAACATGAATACTAAAAAAGAAACATTTAAAATATATAGCACAGATTAGACACTAATCACCCCAATATATATATTTTTTAATTCTTAAAAGTTGAAGGAAAAAAATGAGTTAAAAAAACAAGTTTTGGGGGCTGGACAAGTGGCTCATTGGTTAAGAGTTGGCTTGGGAGCGTGAGCTCTGAGCAGCAGGGCCGCCAGTTCGGATCCTACATGGGCCAGTGACACTGTGCCCTCTACAGCTAAGATGGTGAACAACAGCTCGACCTGGAGCGGGGCTGACGTGAGTCACTGGCGACAGTGTAGGCTGCAGTGGAGCTGCAGTGGGCTGGTGTGAGCAACCGTGAGTAGCCGGCAGCCAGCAAGAACTGCCGTGAGCTGCCGTGAGCTGCCGTGAGCCACGGTGAGCTGCAGTCCAATAGCCAGAGACCACCTGCCCCAGCCAGGAAGAGCACAATAATCACAACACCAACATGAGCCAGTGAAGTGGTATCCTCCACAACTAGACTGAAGAACAAAAGGACAGCAACTTGTCTGTTCCCCTTCCCCAATCCCCCAATAAAATCATAAAAAAACCAAACCACCTAGTTTTTAGTATGAGCAAAATAAAAGAAAAAGCAGATTATAGAAAAGAATATAGAAATGGCCTTAAACATATGCAAATATGCTTAGTTTCACTTATAATAGGAGAAAAGCAAATGAAAACTATAGTGGCAATTATAACTGTACTACATTCATGAAAGAGGTTAATAATAGGAGACGCTGACCTCTCTGTACTATCTTCATAACATTTCTATGAATCTAAAACTATTCCAAAATATAAAGGTTTTTTTAAAAAACAACTATACTGAGATACTATCTCTTGCCTACCAGACTGGCAAACGTTCACAAGCTTGACAATACATGCTCTGTTGACAAAGGTATGGAGAAGCAGTCCTTCTCACATACCGCTAGTGAGAGTGCCGAAGGGTATAATGTGTACGCAGGGAAACCTGGTATCAGTTAAGAGAACTGTGTATTATTAACCTTCATATTGATGTATCTACCTAGCTATACGTTTATATGTAGTAATGTCAATGACAGCAATTCACCCTGAACATACCTTCAAACACACCAAGACACATGGCCACAAGTTACTCACTGTGACATTATTACCAGTAACAAAATACTGGAAACAATCTAAACCACCACAGGAACACCCTTGGAATAGCAATAAAGGAATACTAAACAGCTGTAATAAGGAACGAGGAGGATCTCATAAAGTAATACAGGATAACTGCTAGGATAAAAATGCAAGGTGAAAAAGAGTTATGTGTAGTATGCTCACTTCTGCATAAGAAAGAACAGAAAGTGAGCATATATACATATATGAATGCATTTGCTAGTTTTTGTACTAAGCACATGAAGGATAAACCAGAAACTACTGCAGATGTTCACAATAGAGGGTGGGTAGGAATGGGGTGGGAGGGTAGAAAAGGAGTGGGACTTCCTTGAACAACTTTTTATCGAGTTTTGACTTTGGAATTATGTCAAGTTTTACATATTCAAAATAGAAAATAGAGAAAGATTTTAAAAACATAATCTAAACTTAACATACAAACAGGAAAATAAATGAAAAGAATGATATATCATATTGATAAAAATAAGCAAAGAAGGCCAAAAAATGAATTCAAATAACTTTTGAATCCATACTCTGAATATATAGCCACAGTGGAATATTAGCATAAAAAGAAATGCAAATAAATCTTAAACTTTACTTAGTAGATTGATTGTTGGGAGCATTGATGTAATAATTCTGAAACTATTTTTCTATGTGTTATAGGACAGAGCAAATGAATCAATATATTTGGCTCTCACTGTAGAATAAAAGAGATATAAATACATAATTAGGGAAGGTGAAAGAATCCTATAATGTTGGAATTGAACTGTAGGTTATGAGTTATATACTATACACATACATACATATACATACACAGCCACATGTATCCCAGAAGCAATGATACTCAAGTAGCAATAAGCCCACTTAGTAGCCCAATCTTTGTTTCTAAATTCCATTCCCCACTAAAAAGAGGCAGGTTTCTGTGTAGAAATGACTTATTCTTCAACACACATAGGTAAAATACAAGGTAAGCTTAAAAGATCTTATTTTGCTCACGGCATTACTCACAGACTGATGGAGACATGTCAAACAGACATAGGAATTAGCTTGAAGGGGATCCCACTAGCTAAAGTGGAGACAATTTCAGCCTCACTAAATAAGGAGCTGTTTATATAGTTATAATTATTTTGTGAAATTTCCTGAAGGTATATACCTATGATTTGTGTATTTCTCTGTAGGTTTGCTATACTCCAATACAAAGGTTTTATGCAGTGACTTTTTTTCTAAAAACAGCTCGGATATAAGCAGCAAAAGAAACAAGTATTTTATTTTAGCTGAAAAAAGAACCATACTCTATGAATAAATTCTCCCAGCTATAATGATAATTATCCAACCCTACTATGGATATAGGGAGGGGGTCTCTTTTGATACCAAAGAATATCAGCTAATAAATGCATAAAGATAATACAATTAGAAAAACACCATTAGGCAAGATTTATCAATGAATGATAAAACCATTATTGAAAGATTCTTGGGAAACAGGATAGTCACCCAGTCTCAAAGTATTGCCCTATAGATTACTTACTAACTACAAAGCAAAAAATAAGTTTCAAAAAACCCACAACTTCCCAAAATGGAACAATCTGGAGAATATTACCTTAATCAAGTGATACAATAGCATCACCACTAATGGCACAAATTATATACTCTGATATGATGCAATGTGAAGTATACAGTATCACCTAGGTGGTATCATTGCATGGCATTACTCAAGACACTGGCTCAGAATCATAAAAAAAAAAAAAAATCAATTCATAAAAGACAAATAAATGGCAGGGGACTATTCGAGATCAAAAGACTTCTCAGAAATACAAGTAAATGAAATGCATAATACTTGATTGGATTAAAAATTGGAAATAAGAAAAGGGGGACATTACAAAGTATATGGGACTTTCATGGGGACATTTGAATATATTTGGTAACATATCAATGTTAAATTTCTTGGGTATGATCATGGTATTATGGTTACATATTGATCTTAGGAGATCAAGGTTAAAGGTCAAAAGGAAATATGATGTCTACAGCTGAACTGCAAATGGTTTTTAAAAGTATATAAAGCAGGGTCAGCTGAGTGGCTCAGTTGGTTAAGAGCGTGAGCTCTGAGCAACAGGGTTGCCGGTTCGATTCCCACATGGGCCAGTGAGCTGCGCCCAAGCTGAGCTGCCACTGAGCTGCCAACAGGTGGCAGGATGGCTCAGCTGGTGAGAGCACA
>NW_017731837.1:1166155-1172810 GCF_001890085.2 Hipposideros armiger | reverse complement strand
ATAACTGTAATTTTGCTACTGTTATGAATCATAATGTAAATATCTTTTTGTTTTCTGACGGTCTTAGGCGACCCCTGTGAAAGGGTCATTTGACCCCCAAAGGGGTCGAGACCCACAGGTTGAGAACTGCTGGTCTAGAAGAATGTTTCCAGATGAGATTAGCATTTGAATGGTGGACTGGAAAGAGCAGATGGCCCTCATCCAATCGCCTGAGGGCCTGAATAGAACAAAGGGAGGAGGCATTCATGCTCCCTGCTGACTATCTGAGCTGGAAAATCCATCTTCTCCTGCCTTCCACAGTGATAGAGACCATTGGTTCTGGTTCTTATACCTTCTGGTTCTTAGGATTATTCCACCAGCTTTCCGAGTCTCTGGCTTGCAGACAGCAGTTCCTTCAACTTCTCAGCCTCCATAATCATGTGAACCAATTCCTTGTAATCAATCAATAAAAATATCATATATAATAAATCATATGTAAACGATTAGAAACAGAACCAATAGGATAGACATATGTACAGAGATAATTATATACAGAGATCAGGATAAGGAAAGGGATAGCGATAGCGATAGAGACAGAGATATATAATTATTAGTAAAAGTTCTCCAGAAAAATAGAACCAGGGCCGGCCGAGTGGCTCAGTTGGTTAAGGGCTCACTCAAGAATTTGAGCTCTGAGCAACAGTGGTTTGAGTCCCGGCCCGAGCTGAGCAGCCGCTGAGCTGCCAACAGGTAGCAGGATGGCTCAGCTAAAAAAAAGAAAAATAGAACCAATAGGATATATATAATATAGAGCATGATATGCTCTATATTATACACTAATATCCTCATACTCAACACATACTGCTAAGAATTATAGCAGTTATATCATCTATAAAAGAGAGTATCTTTTTAATTTTTATTTTTTCTTTAATTACAGTTGACATGCAATATTATACTAGTTTCATGTGTATAGCATAGTGGTTATACATTTATATAACTTATTAAGTGCTTCCCCCCAATAAGTCTAGTACCCACCTGGCACTAAACATAGTTATTACCATATTATTGACTATATTCCCTATGCTGTACTTTACATCCCTGTGACTATTTTGTAACTGCCAATTTGTACTCCTTAATTCTTTTCCCTTTTCCACCCAGCTCCCTAACCCCCCTCTCATCTGGTAACCTTCAGTTTGTTTTCTGTATCTACTCATATGATTCTGTTTGCTCATTTATTTATTTTTTTTTAGATTCCACATATAAGTGAAATCATATGGTATTTGTCTTTCTCTGCCTGACTTATTTCACTTAGCATAATAACCTCTAGGTCCATCCATGTTGTTGCAAATGGTAAGATTTCATTCTTTTTCCTTTATTTATGGCCAAGTAATATTCCCCTGGATAAATATACCACATCTTCTTTATCCAGTTGTCTATTGATGGACACTTAGGTTGCTTCCATATGTTGGCTATTGTAAATAATGCTGCAATGAACACAGGGATACATTTATCTTTTTGAATGAGTGTTTTGGATTAAATAGGGTACCTCTTAATGGCAGCTGCTGTGCTACATTCACTAAAGAAAGAGATGTATTTATATTTCTGATATGCTGATAGTATACAAAGAAGCATCATTAAGTGGTGCTACATCTATGTGGATACTTCCAACTTTAGATACAGCACAGTTCTGCATCATCCCATTTTCTTTCCAACATCCCAATCCAGAGAGGCAAACAATAGCAAAGGATAAGGAAATCTAAAGAAAGTAGAAACAAATAATGAGTTTAAGGACCAGGTAGTCATTTCCTTTGACATTTCCCTTGTCATTTCCCACAGGACTTCTATGACTAAAAGCAGTACTGACCAATGGAATCAGTATTTGTCACATAGTATCTGAAAGTGAATTCTGGGCAAAGGAAGCTACAAGAGGGAGAGGCTTCCGACCAGATCTCCTCACCTAGCACCTCACATTGAAAAGATAACCTAACTGACAAATAACGGAAAAATCAGAAATTGACCTCCCAGCAGGCCTGTCCATGAGCTCTCTGCTCTAAGGTCAGCTTACTCCCTGAAAAGAGCTGAAAATTTAAGACACCCAATTTAGAACACCTCTATCTTCCCCCTCCTCAGCTATTAGGGGTGAAGAGCTTGGAAGTAAACACCCATTATTTTGACCACTCAACATCTGATTCCTTTAGGGCACTGCCCCTCCCCAACTAATTGTGGTTCTTCTGGGATCTCAAAGGGCCTCGTCTTCCCCACCAGAGGTAGGAATGTGACGCAACCTAACCAACCTGAGTCTTTTATGAGATTTATATGAATCAGCTAGACAAGAAAGGGGCTTTGGTGATCCTAGGTAATTAAACTCACATAAGTCTGAACCTGCTTAGGGACCATTTTTCTCACCTCAAGGACTGAGACTGAAGGAAACATTAAGACCATGAGGAGAAGAAAAGCGGGATAGAGTAGAGGCAAATTTACATGAAGCTATAACAACTGAAGCTTACATTACATGTGTCCCCTGTAATCTTTTTATAAAGAAGGCTCTCCAAACTGTATGAAGTTCAGGGCACACAAACCTTAGGTACACCCCTGGGAGGGACAGTTTTGAATATACAGTGAAGCACCAATAGCCACCCATGATGAAAGCCAGTTTCATCCCATTGGACCCTGCAATTCTGTGAGCAGATATTCACTCCTTATTTCCTCTTGGGATAATCTGAATTTGGTTCTACTCACTCACAACTGAAGGGTATCAGAATGTGCCACCCCCAAATATGCCTCTTTGGCACAAGGATGATTTTGAGCTAATTATTTTTAAGGAACTGCAGACACAAGAGAAGCTCTTAAAACAGAGTAAAAGTTACCCTTCTCTAAAGGGCATTACACATTTGTAAAAAGAATCTCTGTTTGTGTCTCCCTCTCTGCGCCAGGAAGAGGAGGATGACGCTAAATCACAGGAGAATCTTACCAATGGAGGTGGCATTAAACCCACAGAACAAACCTTACCCTGTTTACCTTGCTTTCCCTGGTAACCTCTCAAAACTATAACCTAACCCCACCATCACCTTTCTTTTTTTTGTCTTCGGCTGAAGATGATATGTAAGGTGGTGATTTGGGCCATCTCAGAGAGTTTTACTGTTTTCCTGGGTATCTCCCAGGTATACATGAGGCAACATGCTAATAAATGTCTGTTTTTCTCTTGTTAATCTGTCTTTTATTATAGGCATCTCAGCCAAAAACTCAGAAGGAGAGAGGAAAAATCATTTTTTCTCCCTGAACAACCAAAAGATTCTGAAGATTTTAAGACAAAAATAAAATAATGGATCTGAACTCCCTGGCAGGAAAAAAATGAGAATCCATGCTATTTTCAACTTTCAGAATATCTATTATAAGCTATTATTTCGTTCTTGTTCACATTTCGGGTTGTGGTTTACAGTAAGTTTCAACACCGGATTTGTAACTAATTTTAACAAAACAAACCATGGAACAGCCTTTACACATTTTTCAAACCTATTTTTCCTTTAATTGGCTATAAATAAGGAAAAAAGGATTATGTTGACAGTACAAAAAGTCTCACTTAATGATATCCTTGTGTGTACTATTCATTTACTGAACATGTATTTTTATTCTCCATTGCATAGGGTGCTCACTTACTTTCTATTGAGAGTTCCACTTAAATTCCCCTCTGTCTGCCAGTCTAAATGATTTCTAAGGAATCCATCCCCAAGACTATGATCGCTGTCAAACTAGCAGTCGGTTGACATCCATAGTCTCCTCTGGACAAATTACATTAGACAGTGAAGATTTTTGGAAATCTGCAAAAAAAGCATCTTTGGAAATGTTTCATGTAAGTGAGACTGATTTCCTGGGATTTCTCATTGAAGGAGGTAATTTAGAAAGTGATAAAAGTTCACAGAGGAAATTCCGTGCTTTTCTGATCAGAAACACGCACACTAATAAGAGTCCAGGGATTTTCTTCCATGTGGATCATACACAGATGCCTCAAGAATACAAGGAAAAGGAAATGGTTTCTTACTAACTAGTTCTCAAAAGCCACTTACAATATTACACTTGTTATAAATCATTAGCTATTCATCCCAAAAGAAACACAGAACATTTAATGTCCAAAAGATCAGGAAATTAATAAAAAGGGACCATTTGTCTTGCAAATGATTCATTCAGAATGACCAAGGAAATCACTGTTTTACCAGGAAGTGACCAGATCTTGGTTAGAAGAACAGCAGGCAGTGGGAGAAAAATGGATTTTGTGATTTTGAAAAATCACTGTGACTGCTAAGCAAGGATTCAAGTCCTAATCAGGTCCTGTCACCAGTTCCATATACCTTGCCCCCCTATAAAATCTGTACTGACTTCATCAAAAAATGTGAGCCAAATGATCTTGTCTTAAAGAACTACACACACACACACACACACACACACACACACACACACACACACACACACACACACACCACTAACACCAGCACCATTATCATCACTTTGGAGAACAGTCACCTCTGCAGTAAAGGAGTTTGTGAGCTAAGTACAGCCTCCTGGCCAGAGGTCCTNTGCGCCCAAGCTGAGCTGCCACTGAGCTGCCAACAGGTGGCAGGATGGCTCAGCTGGTGAGAGCACATGCTCCTAACAACAAGGTTGCTGGTTCAACTCTCTCATGGGATGGTGGGCTACGCCCACCCACAACTAAAATTGAACATGGCATCTTGAGTTGAGCTGCCCTGAGCTGCTGAAGGGCAGCCTGATGGCTCAGTGGTTAGAGCAAGTGCTCTTAGCAACAAGATTTCCAGTTCAACTCCTGCATGGGATGGTGGGCTACACCCACCTGCAACTAGGATTGAATACAGCACCTGCAGCTGAGCAGCCGTGAGCTGCCGATGTGCAGCCAAATGGCAATTGGACTTGGAGCTGAGCTAGCTGCACCCTCCACAAATAAGATTGAAGGACAACAACTTGGCTGTTCCCCTTCCCCAATTCCCCAACAAAATCTTTTTTAAAAAAGTATAAAAATCAGAAAAAGAAAGCAAACAAACACTTGTGACAAAATGTTCATAACTGAATTCTTGTGAATGGTATTTGGGTCATTGTCTTCTCTCAACTTGTCTTAAGTTTCAATATTTTCAAAATAAAAAGTTGGGGCGGGGGGAATAATTCGGATAGCCTATAAAAAAAATAAATCAAAGACAACTAGCATTTTTAAAATTCTCATTCTGTCAGGACCTATTTAGAGTGGTTTTCAATAATAACTCATTTAATCCTCATAACTCTATGTGCTTGATACTAATAATATCTCCATTATACAGATAGGAAGTCGAGTCCTATAGAGATAAAATAACTTGCCTAAGCTAGTAATCAGAATAGTTAGGATTTCAACCTAAGAAATTTAGATTCAGAGTTCATTATTATAGCCACAAATTTTGCCTGTCCTTCAAATAAATAATAAATCAGATTATTGAAACATAATTGTCAAATAATATGAAATAATCTGATTTGTAGACCAAACATATTAATCATATCAGCTTAATGATTATATGCATCTGATATCTCTCAATTGCCCAACAAAGAATTCTGGAGGGTTCAATTGATTATTATTAGTTCTCTTTCTTATGCTAGAAAACGAGAAAGATCAGCAGTATCTGGAGAGGTCAAATAAGAGCCTGGGGTCAGGATGGGGGTTGATTTTATAAACATAGCATCTAAAAATAGTTTGTTCAGTTATTTTTAAAATAGAGAATGTAGGGAAAGTCAAAGGATTAATATTTTATCTAGTAGCTTAAATAAATAAAAGAAAAAGCAACAAAAGTACAGGTGCTCTGAGGTTTACAACGATGTTAAAAATGTCATCATAAAGTGCTCCATTTCCTCGGCCACCAAAGACCCTGATACAGTAGAAATTACATCATTAGTCAATTAATCAGTTTCCTCTCATGATGGCACAGTGGGGGAGGGGAGCCTTTTTAACTCATTGGTACCCAGCTCACCAAAGTATCTAAAAAAAGGGGAAAGTCACAGAATGAAAAAATAGACACAGAAAGCTATGGAGAAGGGAGACAAAGGCAGTTGTACTATAAAAGAAAGCAAGAAATGGAAAGGGAAATGTCACAAATCAAAGGTTAAAAGAGAAAATATCAGGATTAAAAAAAAAAAAAAGGCATAGAAGACTCCTATGAAAAGGGACTGTGAGGAGACAGAAATCATGACCAGAGCTGAAGCCTGGAAACACAAGGCAGCAGTCAAAGGGCAGGGGGAACAGCAGAACTGTGCCTCCCTCACTCATTTCCTCAGCCCTGTAACCCCTGCAAAGTACAAGGTCCTTTCTGGAACTTGGAGATATTCAATAAGGAGAAAGCAGGGACCCTTGCCCTCAAAGAGATCAGCTGCTGAAAACATTCTCATTTTTTGCATGTTCCTATTTTTTAATGTAATTTAAATTATTGCTGCCACATCTTAGTGAATTGTGATAGTTAATTGTATGTGTCAATTTGACTGAGACACAGGGTGCCCAGGTTAAACATCATTTCTGGATGTGTCTAAAAACAGCGGTTCTCAACCTTCCTAATGCCACGACCCCTTAATACAGTTCCTCATGTTGTGGTGACCCCCAACCATAAAATTATTTTCGTTGCTACTCCATAACTGTAATTTTGCTACTGTTATG
>NW_017731837.1:1155220-1162150 GCF_001890085.2 Hipposideros armiger | reverse complement strand
ATGATCTTGTCTTAAAGAACTACACACACACACACACACACACACACACACACACACACACACACACACACACCTCCACTACTAACACCAGCACCATTATCATCACTTTGGAGAACAGTCACCTCTGCAGTAAAGGAGTTTGTGAGCTAAGTACAGCCTCCTGGCCAGAGGTCCTGGTGACTTCGTTTAAACCCAGGTCGCTCATGGGGTGGGTTCCCTGCAGGGCGCGGGCTTTGGCGCCACAGCCACTGCCATTTCCAACACTGTCAGTTTCTTTAACTTTCAAAAGAACACAGAAGTGGCACTCAAACTGACAAGTAAAGAGATGTCCTGGCAGTCTAATTTCAAAGTAGGTTTCATATCAGAGTCTTTTTTTATGGTTTTTAAAAGAAGTATTTTATGTTCCTCTGATGGAAACCTTCAACCATAGTAGCTTCTGTCTGATAAATGCCATAGAGAGTGAAACAATAAGACTGAGGCAAAGGGAAGGGAAAGGGGCAAAAGTATTTGTTGCAAGAGGCAACACACAGTGAGAACAAGAGACTATTGAAGTTTAAAAGAATAATCTATATTTATTCTGGTAAAGACTTTCCTCATGTCAGCACTTTAAATACCACTGAAAAATGCTGACAATAATTATGTGAATGTTGCTATAAAAATTAAATCTCCCAACTAATGGGTTCCCAACTTCTGCCTCAAACACACACACACACACACACACACACACACACACACACACACACACACGCAGGAAGAGTTCAGGTACCTCTGTCAGGATCTCCCAAAGTCAGCAGGGAGGGAAAATACCTATACTACTGATGTAGGATATTTCTTATGCCGAGATCATAGTCTCGTGAAGCCAAAGAATGGAGACATGGACCAGAGAGGTAGAGTTTGTAGCAGAGGACAGTTTTATTAAAGCAAGAGAAACGTTACAGCTCCCGAGCAGGAGGAGGTACCCAGAAAATGGGATGCCCACTAGCTAAGGTAAAAGGCTTGAGTTTTATACTGTTTTTCTGCCTGGAAGGGGGAATGCTGAAATACTGGTGCCTGCTATCAAGGCATCCATTGGACCTGTTCTGTTGCTCAGCCTTTGGGGAGGCTTTTCGTAATGTCCTCCAAAATGGCTTTGTTGCTCTGGGACATGATTGATGTCTCTGTTCCAGTATGAAAGAGTTACCTTATAATTTTGAAAAGAAGGGCTAGTTTAAGGAATAACCAGTTTTTTCTTATCTTTGCTCAGCCTACCAGGAAATTCCTGACTACCTGATACTATACTAACTAACCTGTCTTACTACTATAAAGAAACAAGTAGAAAAAAAAAAAAAGTGGGAGCCATAGTCCTTAACCTGAGGCCTGAAGCTCAGGTGACCTGGGTTTCTGGCTGGGAAGCAGCATGGCAGAGCAGTTACCAGCCGGGACTATGAGTGAGATCATTGTTGAAATTAAATCCTGGTTTGTTCATTGGGTGACCAGGGCTAGTAACTAAGCCTCCCTGAACTCGTTGCCTCATCTGTAAAGTGGTGACAGTCATGTGTGCCACAGGGTTTCAATGAGGAAATATATATAAAGCACTTAGTACAGACCCTGGCTTGCAACAAAGCCTCGGTATGTAGCAGAGATTGCTATTATTATTATATTACCTTACTAGCATTGTTACTGATTGTCACAGAGCACTCATTTTGGTTAAACAGACACCAATCCTGGGGCATAAAGTCACTCTGAGGAAAGTGAGACTTGAAGAAAACTCAACTAGCCAGTTGCTTGGTCAAAGCATACATGTGTCTGATTTTACATTACTGGAATTGGAATGTCAATTGCGCAGATGATAGAGCCAGTTACAGGCTTTGCAGTTGCAACATGACGGCAAGTATAACCTTCCTGATTAGTAAGCAACTTGCTAATCTTTGAATGGACAGTCCTCCCTGCTTTCGCCTTTGCACCTCAAAATGTGGCCCTAGACCAACATCAGCATCACCTGGGAACTGCTTAGTAACGCAGAATCTCAGGCACCATCCCTGACCTACTGAATCAGAACATTAACAAGATCCCCAAGTGATTTGTACACACACGAAAGTTTGAAAAGTGCTGAAGTAGGTCACAAAATTTAATGTATAGATTATCCCATTTGGGGAATGTTTCTACGATCTTTGCTGCATAAGAAACCACTCTACGACTTACTGACTTAAAATCACAGGAACGACAACCATTTATTGGCCCTACTTCTTCAATGTGGGCAGGACGAGTGGGGCTCGTCTCTGTTCCACGTAGTGTTGGCTGGGGCAGTTCATAGCTGGGACTGCAAGACCCAAGTTGGCCTCTCTTCACCCATGTGCCCTTTGGTTGGTACAGCTGGGCCTCTTACCAAGTCTGAGTCATCCTCTAGTGCCTTTCTCCTAGGGGCCTGTCCCTTACAACATAAGCAGCTTTCTGAAACTAATGGTACAGGGCTCTAAGAGAATGGTATCTCCAGCCACCTTCAAGTCTAGGCCCAGAACTGGCACAGGGCCATTTCTACCATTTTTTGTTGGCCAGAGCAAGCCAAGAGGTCAACAGAACTCAAGAGAGAGGGAAAAGGATTTCATCTCTTGATGGGGGAAGAGGCAGCACCGACAGGAATGGACAGACCAGCTACCACTGGGTGTCTGTTACTTTTCCATTTTCTTACTCTCCCTGTTCTCACAATTGGTAAAACATTCACTTGGTTTCAATTACACAACTATATACAAGCCCCCATTGGGATCGTAAGGAATTTTAGGGCAACATATCTCCCCTCGAGGAGCTTGTTATAACAAAATTGGTGAAACAAGGCATATAAACCTTGAAATTTTAATAAAATACTGTAATAATAAAATATTTAAATAGTAGTGCAAGATAGTAATAGAAATGACGTTCTAAGGCTGCAAACCATCCATCTGATTAATTTTGCACACAATAACCACACTCAGTGTTCAGAGAATAGAAGTGGAGGAGAAGGCCGAAGGAAGACAAGGGAGGTGCAGCCTGAGTAAGATTTGCACAGAAAGTGTAAGATAGATTTTTAAAAACAAGGCCCAGTGAAATATCCTTGAAGGATAACAGAACCATGGAGCCAAGGGAGCAGGGTCATGGGGATACAAGACCATGAAAGTGTCTCTGCATGTTCTTTGGTGATGATTATAAATTCAATGTGCCAGAAAGAATCTCCTGCCTGATAATATCCACCTTTACTTCTCCCCTTAGATACGTTCATAAGTCATTTGTAGAATCCCCACCAGCAATATAACCTTGTATTAATAATGAAGGCTTTGTACTAACCTTATAAATTTTACCATACCTTGTGGGAGGGGGGAGGACAAACAAATAGAAATACAGGCATTGTCAAATGGCAACTTGTAAACTTCACTATTCATTGTATAAGAACTAGCACTTTTGGTATTGTTAAGCAGCAACTTGTAAATTTCACTCTCCCTTAGAAAATAAAAACGGAATGAAAGGTGCTGCTTAGAAGAAAAATATAAATTTCAATCCCCACTTCAGGAAAATAAGCTCTGATTACAGAACATAGTTCATACACCTCAATGCGCCAAACACTTGTTTTACTTTACATTCATGTATAATGAGTTGCTTTTCTAACAACAGAGAATGAAATCTACCAGTTGTTACCTAACTTTTTTAGGAATGTATTTTTCTTCCTTTTCTTTTTTCCTCCTTCCTCCCCCCAAAACAAA
The DNA here is from genome assembly GCF_001890085.2 of Hipposideros armiger. Classification (NCBI taxonomy): domain Eukaryota; kingdom Metazoa; phylum Chordata; class Mammalia; order Chiroptera; family Hipposideridae; genus Hipposideros; species Hipposideros armiger. The sequence continues at coordinate 1,158,440 of NW_017731837.1, read as the reverse complement.
ATATAAACAATGGGGGTTTCTGAATAGTCTTACCCATTAATTGCTTCTATAACAATGTTTAAAACAATTTTAAACATTATTCTCGGGCCTTCATTGTACCACGTACAATAGTAGATTGACACAGTATTGGGCCATATATTTCTAACAATTGCTCTAACTTACTGGGGGTAAAGAGGGTTTTTTAAAAGTTGATAATAAGCATCATTCCTAGTTTTTAATTTCTATTTGTTGTTGAAGAGGACCAGGCCTACGCCTCCAGAGGCTCTCTAGCATTTTTATAAATGTACCTTTAGAAATTCAGAGCCAGTGGATTTGAATGATTTTGTCATTTATTCAAACAAGTTTCTAAATAGTTATCCAGGACAGGAAGGGTGGGAATGTTGGAAGAAAGTGGTAGAGCTATATTCTATAGTCATGGCAAGAAATAAAGAAAGAGGAGTTGCCACCTCACTACTAAAAGTGTCAGTGCAATAATATCCTAATAAAATATGTCCTAATAGAAGTTATAAAATCCCACACTAAAAAACACTCTCAGATCAGAAGTCAGGTGCAATATAGCCCTGAATCAACCAAAGAGTCTTTATGTCAGGGAGTGTAAAGATAACAATATACCATCTCTAAAATTTTCTTAATTTATAATTTTTGAATAGATGATATATATACAAAGTAAAAATTGAGACAATACCACAGTAGTGAAAAACAAATCTTCCCATCCTTGCTGTTAACAATCTCTTGTGCAGTCTTTAACACATGCATATGCAAATATGAATACATATATTTTAAATTTCTATGACCACCATAGCATATTCTAACCATTTTTTTTCCACTTAGCAATATCATAGAGATTGTTCTGTATAGATACAGTCTTTGTAATGCCTTCGTTGTATTACAAAGTATAGATATTTCCTAATCAATTACCTAATCCCCTATTGCACGGACATTTAAGCTATTTTGAATCATTGTTATTAACCAAAACGCCATGAAGAATATTTTTGTACATAGATTTTTTGTGTACCTATATAAACATACTTCTAAGATAAATTACTAGAAATGAAGCTGTTGGGTCAAAGTGTTGTGTGCATTTTATTTTGATGGTATGGATAAACAGCTTCCCAAAGACAACGTACCAATTCATGGTTCCATTCATGATATCAATATATCTTGTATTGAAGGAATTCCAAAATTACCAAAAGTTTATCGTTATTCTGCCAACTGTTCCTTTTCCTCTTCAATGGGGGTTGGGGATAATTATCATCTACTTTTGCTTATAAGTATAGGCAGGATAGAATTATGATTGTGCAAGATTCAAAGCCATTTCATTACCTACTACACCACTCTGTCCTCACTGTGCTGTAATTCTAACTGGTCAGATAGAGCTTTAATTTGCAGACCTCCTCAGAATATAGATTATCTGCATTCTGCCCACATCTGCAAAAAGCCATCCGCAAGTGCATATTTCATAGCTGAATATTTTTACATAACATCAACTGGAGCCCATCGTCCCAGGATTCTCGCCAAGTGTCACAACCTGCTCTATTATAACAATAAGCAGTTTCAATTAGTCATTTTCTCCCTGTGGTGAAGACAGCTATAATAGCATGCAGTAGTCTGATGAAGTTTGTAATACAAAGTAGAGATAGGGAGATTAAAAGGAAGAGGATACAAAATTAGAAGAGCATAAAAAAAAAATTCCACCTCCAAAATTGTCATTTGGGGAAATGATCACATTTGTGAAACAGTATTCAAGAATGAATACAAAATTGCAATTACTTTTGAAAAAGATGGATAAATAAACTCACCATAGGAACACATTCTTAATGACTAACTAGTCATTAAGCATCATCTCAAAAACGACTATAAATAAAAGAATATTTGGTAAATAAATTTTAAAAAAACTTAAGTCTTAAATAGAATTGTAAGATGAAAATAAATGCCAACAGAGGATGATACTTGGAAAGCATTGTAGTGTAGAAAATAAATTGGAAGGCCTGACACGGTCAGCTCTACCCTCAGAACTCACTCCTAATTCTACCACTTCTCAATTCATCTGCTGGGGACACAGGATTCGGCGACGTGCTCACCTCACCTGGCATACAGCCATAGCCTCCTAACTGACTGACTGCCTCCCTTCTTGTCCCATTCTGCCTCTTTTATCCACAGAAGCTGAAGTGATTTATTTTTTTAAATATAAATCAAATCGTCATTTCCCTCCTTTCAACCCTCCAGTGGTTTCCCACACAATAAAAGTCTAAAATCCTAACCATAGTTGAAAAGGCCCTCCATAATCCAGTGACATGTCCCACTGCTCCCTTCTTGTCCCCATACTGGCCTCCACCAAGCACAGTCCCAGCTCAAATCCTCAGGTCTTGCTGTCACTTCTAGCTGGGATGCTTGTCCCCCAAATATTCACACACATTCCCCCTTCATTTCATTCACCTTTGTCCTCAGATGTCACCTCATCAGACAGGGATTCTTTGACCACCCAACCTAAAAAGCAACCCAAAGTTCTATCAATGCACACTGACTGACTTTTCGTATTCCACTTCCTCTACTTGACATATTATGTCGTTATATGTGTATCAATTCATTCTCTAGCCCGTGCTAGAATGTAATCTTTATGAAGGCAAGATGAGGCGAAAATACAAATTGTGAACCCCAACCAGACCCAAAATCATACTATGATTATGAACTACACCCAAAGTTGAGAAAACATCATCTAACTTACTTTGGGTCAAATTCATTCAACTCAGCAAATATTTAATGAATAATTATATATGGGGTTAATATATATTATGTATATGATATATATATATATGTATATAAATTAACATTTAATTATATTTGTGGGTTCCAGACGCATAGATCCCAATGCCTGTTTCTGGAGAGAGAAACTTACAGATAGTTTAGGGGACAAGACAAAATATTAACTATTGAAATAACGATCAAAACATTAACAATCAGAAGCCAACAGGAGCAGGGCAGACAATAAGTGTCAGGAAGTTCTAAGAAGGGATCTATATAGACTAAAAGGGTGAAGAAAAGTTTCAAAAAGAAAGACGGAGAGAATCTGGAAAAGGAAACCAGGAGGAGGAAGGCATTCTGGGTGAGCACACCGCACGGGCCAAAACCCTGATTATCCCAGCGCTCTCTAACTAAACCTCAAGGCATGGAACCCAGGTGCTATGTGCTCTACGGAGAGGAGAGGGGAGGGGAGGGGAGG
>NW_017731837.1:1073895-1150628 GCF_001890085.2 Hipposideros armiger | reverse complement strand
CCACATTGCACTCTTTCTTAGAAAACTATCAGAGTCCACAGGTCCCAGGTGGGCAGCAACTGGCCTTGGTGCACTCTGAGGCTTTTGCTGAGTAGCTCCAGGCTCAGCACTGGCACCAAACCAGAGTCTACATTAACCTGATGACCACAACTCTCCCTACTCTAGTGACTCCCTGAGACCCTACCTCACCCAACTTGTGTACCACATGAGGCTCTATAAGAGGCTGAACCTGAAGAGAGCTGGCAGGTGGCAGCAGGCCTTGGGATGTCCTGGCTTTTTGTGGAGGTACCCCAGGCCCGGTACCATTGGTAGTTGTCCTCAGTTCACAGAGTGGCCTCTCCCATGCACCTCCAAGTTTAGCACAGGCAGTGAACAATCACAGATTGCTTTGTAGCTCCTAACGGAAATAGTCTCCGGCTAGTCACAGGCAGTGGGTGACCTGAGCCTGCATGGGAGCCCCCACCAAGAAGCCCCAGAACCAACATACTTGGAGGATGGCTTCAAACCACAGCAGAACACTCCCAATTAGGTCTACAAGTGGCACACACAAAGGGCAGTCTCAATAGGCATGAGAGCTCGCTGGGGTGAATCCCACTCAGTAGGATAAGTCCCCTGCACAGTAGTCCAAAAGCTGTGGACATGGCCAAACCCCACAGCCAATCAGCCTGAGGGTCAATCCCATCCAATAACATGCCACTAGGAATCAAGGCTCAACTATGACAGGAGGGCACACACAACCCACACAAGGGAAAGTCACCCAGCTTAGGTGACCAGGGAGACTGTGCCAGGGCCCCACAGGGCACCTACTACATAAGGCCTCCCAGCCAAGACTGGGAGACATAGAAGATCTACCTCATACATAGAAACAAATACAAGGAGGCAGCCAAAATGAGGAAACAAAGATATACGTCTCAAATGAAAGAACAGGAGAAAACTCCAAAAACAGAACTAAGTGAAATGAAGGCAAGCAACCTACCAGACACAGAGTTCAAAATACTGTTTATAAGGATGCTCAAGGTACTTAGTGAGAGCTTCAACAGAGAGAGAGTAAGCATAAAAAAGGACACAGAAACCATAAAAAAGAACCAGTCAGAAGTGAAAAATGCAATAACTGAAATGAAGAATGCACTGGAAGGAATCACCAGCAGACTAGATGAAGCAGAGGATCGAATCAGTGATTTGGAAGACAAGGTAGCAGAACACACTCCATCAGAACAGCAAAAAGAAAAAAGAATCAAAAAAAAAATGAGGACAGTTTAAGAAACCTCTGGGACAACATCAAGTATAACAATATTCCCATCATAAGGGAACCAGAAGGAGAAGAGCAAGAGTAAGGAATTGAAAACCTATTTGAAGAAATAATGACTGAGAACTTCCCTGACCTGGTGAAGGAAATAGACATACAAGCCCAGGAAGCACAGAGCCCAAAAAAAGACGAATCCAAACAGGCCCACACCAAGACATGTCATAATTACAATGCCAAAGGTTAAAGACAAAGAGAGAATCCTAAAAGCAGCAAGAGAAGGGCAACTAGTAACTTACAAGGGAGCCCCCACAAGATTGTCAGCTGATCTCTCAACAGAAACTTTCCAGGCCAGAAGGAATTGGCACAAAATGTTCAATGCGATGAAAAGCAAGGACCTACAACCAAGATGACTCTATCCAGCAAAGCTATCATTTAGAATCAAAGGACAGATAAAGAGCTTCCCAGACAAGAAAAAGCTAAAGGAGTTCGTCACCACCAAACTAGTATTACAAGGAACTTATAGGGACTTCTTTAAGATGGAAAAAGAAAAAGATCAAAATTATGAATAATAAAATGGCAATAGCTCCATAGCTATCAGTAATTATTTTCAATGTAAATGGATTAAATCCTCCAGTCAAAAGACACAGGCAAGCTGCATGGATAAGAAAACAAAACCCTCACATATGCTGCCTACAAAAGAATCACTTCAGATTAAAAGATACAGATGGAAGGTAAAAGGATGGAAAAAGATATGTCATGAAAATGTACATGAAAAAAAGCAACAACAAGCTGGAGTAGCAATACTTATACCAGACAAATTAGTCTTTAAAACAAAGGCTATAACAAGAGACAAAGAACGATCCAGTAGCCCCACTTCTGGGTAATTATCTGAAGAAATCCAAAATGCTACTTGGAGGGGACGTGTGCATCCTTATGTTCATTGCAGCATTGTTTACAATGGCCAAGATGTGGAGGCAGCCTGGGTTTCTGTCGATAGAAGAATGGATAAAGAGGAGGCAGTACACAGTGGAATATCGGTCGGCCAGGGAAGGAAATCGGTTCTTGTCTTCTGTGGCAACATGGATGGACCTGGAGGGTATTGTGCTGAGTAGAGTGTCAAACAGAGAGAGACAGATGCAATGTAGTTTCTCTTATATGTGGAATCTAAAGAACAAAATAAACAAACAAAACAGAAACAGACTCATAGATACAGAAAACATTTTGACAGTTGCCAGATGGGAGGTGGTTTGGGAGTGGGTGAAAAAAGGGGAAGGGATTAAAAAATGCAAACTGGTAGTTATAGGATAGTCATGGAGTATAAAGTAAAGTGTACAGAATATAGTCAATAATATGGTAATAACTATGTATAATGCCAGGTGGGTACTAGACTAGTCAGGGAATCATTTCTTAAATTATATAAATGTCTAACCACTATGCTATACACCTGAAATTAATATTGAGTGATATTGAATGTCAACTGTAATTGAAAAATTTTTAAAGGGGGGAAAGGTGAAGGGAAATAAGAGGTCCAAATTTCCAGCTATAAACGAAACAAGTCATGGGGATGTAATGTACAATCAATAATATTGTGATAGCATGGTACAGTGTCAGATGGTTGCTGGACTTATCATGTAATCGCTACTTTAGGTATATAAATGTTAAATAACTATGGTGTACCCTTGAAACTAATATAATATTGCATGTTAGCTATATTTTTAATAAAAATCTTTTAAAAAACATAAAATGTCAAATAACTTTGAATGTTAAATGCTGCCCCTTTCCCCCACCCCCACCCCAAAATACTATCATGGATTGTCTATCGATCCCAAATCAAAGCAGCCTACTAAAAAGTGAAATGCCCATTCCTCACACTGAGTGGGAGAAATGCCTCAAATACAGTCAGATCTTCCCTTTGTCTTCATATAATCTTGGTGCTGATGCAGCCCCAGCCAATCAGCTAAGTCCATTTGGAGCAGCTGGAGGAAGGGAGAAAACATGTTCCCCGCCCAACAGCAACTTTTCCTCTCAGCCCCTAATCATGCCAAGACATCACAGTGTAATAATGATAATTTAATAATGTAGTCATCCAGGCTCTGCCCACATTAGGAAGCTGAGGAAAATAAATGAGGCTCGCGAGCCAAGCAGAGGGACGCTCCTCCCGGCAGTGCCTGCAGCAGGGAGATACCTGGTAATGAAACTCCCGCTGTCTCCATTCATTATGCAGGCGGAGTCTGGAAAGGTGAAGCTCTCAAAATGGAAATAAATACATAAGCTCACCGGCCATGGCCATGGTGAGATCTCTGAAAATGACTCGTTAGAACTGCCCGGAGATTTTCCATGGGGAGGTGGTAAGGTTTCGTTAGACGGCAAGGGAGGTAATTACGTGCTTGGGCACATTTGCTGGATAAATTGGCCTTCTTACCTTCATCCTCCCACGTGGGCACCAGATACAGAAACTGTGTTTAAACTCCACAGTGTTCTCTTTGGCTTTTACCATTTAAAAAAAAAAAAGAAAGAAAGAAAGAAATGAAGAAATAAAAATGTGTCCCGGATGCTCAGCAAATCAGTCCAATGTGAGATGGGAACCCATTATCTTTGACCTTTGCACTTTTGCCTCTTCTGACTCAGAAGATCCTCAGAAACTCTTTCAGGTAAAGATATATAATGTCTGGGAGGTACTCATTTTCAGGAGGAAGATTGTTTTTGCAATTTAAAAATTGCAGTTGAAGTAATTTCTGTATTTTTTATTTCAATTGGTCTTTTACCTGGATCAAATTGTTTTAAATGATGGAAGCTTTGTTTACCAACCATGTTATTAACATGTTAATCTAACAGCCATTTCCCTACTTTCTCTGCCTTTCCTTTCCAATTACCAAAACAATGCTAACATTTCTCTATCTTAGCTTCTTATAGAAAAAATATGACATGTAACTGTCTGCCATCCCCTATCACTTATAAAGCCAGCAATGAAATGTCAGAGGAGGAACAGTTAATTAAAGTTGTGGAATCCTTGTGCTCGCTTCAGCAGCACAGATACTGAAATTGTGGGATCCACTTTGCATCCTTTCACAGTTAATAAAAGTACAATTAAGGATACCTTCCAACACATAATGTAACTAGCATAAGTCACATTTTAAAATAACATTTGGCTGCTAGAAATAAAAATCATTAATGTGAACCGAATATTTGATAAACATCTTGCTTCATTGGCCGTGAAACTCCTTTAGCTCAACTAGTACAATAGATTTGAGATCCATTAAGAAGGTATTTTCTAGTAATAAACCAAGGAACATGTCTATAATCTGTAATTTATGGGAATAAAAACTGTACCTGACTATCCCACATAAGCTTACCTGAGTTGCCATCTTTAACAAAACGTCCTCGCATCTCAAGTTACTGCATAATCATTTAAGTAAGAAATGGCATAGACCAGCAGTTAAGACTCAGACTCCGGAGTCAAATGCTGTGTGTTTCAACCCTGCCTCCGCTACTTACTCAACATGAGACTGGGATCCCTTAGCTTCATTTCTTCCAGCCTCAGTTTCCTCATTAGCAAGCTGAAGAAAACACTGTCTACTCATAGGGCTGCTATAAGGATTAACTGAGATAATATACATGTAGCATTTAAAATAGTGGCTAGGCTAGGACTTGGAAAAGTTGACTAAATATAAACTGTTCCTCTTAATTGATACCTTATTCATTTAATCATTATATTCCCTAAAAGGATCTGGTAATGTAAGATCATTCATACACTGGAAATATACTCATTTATTTTATGCTACTGCACTATTCATTTTTCGACATAAAAATTAGGGAGATGATATTTCAGAGTTCCGTAGCTCCGCAAGCTGGTCCTTGTTTTTAGGACAGATCTCCCTGAAGCAAAGAGAAGGAAGGGGTCAAATCACCTCAGATCCTGCCAGCTGCCACCCTTGCTTGTAAATTAACTCCATAGGAGTCAAACTCCACCCCCCAGGGAGAACTTGTGAAAGTCCCTGATTTACAGAAGTATTTACTTTGGTGTTTGGGGGTTGTTTTTTCAGGTTTATCTCTGGGAGGGCTTGCTAAAGCTAGGAGTCCAGCAATTTTATTAAACTCTGTTCAATTTCGGCATTTTTTAAAGAGCATATAGAAACCACACTGGCAGTGGCTATTTAAACTTCCCAGTGGAAGCAAAAAATAATAAAAGGACACTTAAATGACCATTTTTGAGCAGAGCCAACAGCATGCGGCCTAATTTTCCAAGTACATGAAAAATTCTATGTATTTTTACGAGAATATAAGGGTTTGATATGCACAATTCAGAATGCAAACGGCCACTTCGCTGGGGTGTGTAGCACTCTTGAAATTTAAACATAAGATCCAGGTCTGTCAGGGTAAGTTTCCCCTCTGCTTCCCTTCTAATAAACGGATAAGAAATGATAAGTGGACAAGACGATGAGAAACTGATATAGCTAAGCCACTGATGAGTCCACATGAAGAAAACACCATTGCGCTAGCTAGTTCCATTACACACTTCCGAGGTAAGGTATGATTTTGCACATTTTATACATGGGGAAACCAAAGATCAGAAACGATAAGCGCCTCTGGCGAGGAGGAATGAGAGTTGGTAGCTTGGTTTTCCTCCATTTGTCCCTTTGGGTCCTCTCTCTGTCCTGCTGGTGGCCTTTCCTCTGCAGACTCAGTCCTGTGCCCTCTGGCTTCTGCTGGGCTGTGACAATGGTAGGCAGCATCAGAGGACCAGACGTGGGAGAAAGAGTGTGGGAATTTTGTCTCCCCCACTCCCCCTACTGCATATCTATAAGTTTTGAAATGTACCCAGGACGTCTACCTATGGGTCCACTTCCTACAGGAAGTCCATTTTCCCAAGTCAAGGCTCTCACTGGGTTCTGACAACTCTGTTCTTGCCCTTTGCCCCTTCAGACTTTCCACAGATGCTTCACCATCTTTTTGGGGCTCCCTTAACTCAATCCACACCTCTGTGAACAGACCCTCCATTAAACTGTCCTCTAATCCCTCATTTGGAGCGTGTCATCCATTTTCTGCCCGAGAAAGGAGGGTGGCCCCTAGCAGTTAATACATCTCTCTCTCTCTCTCTAGCTTTCCCCTCTATTACCCATCCGAAATCAGCCACCCAACCCCTTACATGTAGCCAATCTCACTACCTGAGATTTCACAAGACACCCTTCACTCCCCACATGGTCCTCGCACATACGCACACAAGCAGAGCTAGGCCAGACCAGGCTTCCATTCTCCCTACTAGGCTCTCTCCCTCTCCAGATCCATACTTTTTACTCCAACAATGACAATATTTCTGAATACATTCAGGTCTTTCTCCCCTTCTTTTCTGCAATTTTTATTACTGCTTAGATGTCTCATTTAAGGAGGGCCTTCTACAAAAACACCTTCCCTAATTGTCCCTATCGTAAAATCATCACTCCTCATTTTGTTTGTTTCCTCATTTATTATCATTCACTTCTTTATGAATTCATTCAATAACATTTATGGAGAGTCTACCATATACCAGGCAGTCTGTGTAGGTGCTTGGAACATTGTAGCAAGTGTGACCCACACGGCCCAGGCCCTACTTATTTTCTCTCCTTGGCTTTTCCAACTTAAAAATTGAATATAAGGGATTTCCAGAAGTCAGATATCATGTCTTCTACAAATCGTCGGGAAGCGCTGGGCACATTATGGATGCTAAATAATTGATGGATAAAAGAAAGTCATCTGAAGCATCTTCAGGACCAAGTTAGAAGCTACCAATACTTTTAAAATAATTTGCTGAGAAAATCCATAACAATGTTGCTCAGTAAAATGAGAACTGAGAACAATGATGTTAGCTGGTGCTGCCAAAGGCGAGGGGACATGCACAGCCTCATACACGGCTGGACTAAGTATGAATGGGCGCTATTTTTCTGTATGGCAATTTGCTTAAACACCAAAAGGAAGCTTAGGACTGAACTAGTTGCCTTCCAGAAACAAATCCTAGGAGCATAATAAAGGATAAGCCCAAAGATATAGTTACAAATAGGTTTATGGATTTTGCAATTTTAAAAATGGTAATAACCTAAGTGTTCAACAATAGGTATTGGATTAATCAAGTAAAGCATACTACATGATAAAATATTGCAAAAGATTAAACATAATGCCATATCATATATTTCATGACATAAACATATTCCCAACATATTATTACCTGAAAAAAGAGGATACAAATTTGTATGTAGAATACCCAGCTTTTCCTATTAAAATGTTTTGGTGTATGCAAAAAAAAAGATCTAAAATAGCACTGTTCAATAGAAATGTAATACAAGACATATAAGCAATTTTAATGTGTCTAGTAGTCACATTAGAAAACTAAAAAGAAATAGGTGAAATTCACTTAATGTTATTATTTTAATTAACCAAACATACACAAAATAATAAAACAGGTATGGAGAGTAGAAATTATATGATGATTTTTACTTTCTTTTTTTTCTCCTTTTTTTACAATTACCATTTATAATTTTACTATTGAAATATACGACTTCTGTGATATTAAAAATAGAGTTGTTTCCAAATATTAAAAACATAGGGTTTTTGTTCTGTCTCTAGCATACTGTTTAGCTCATTGTTTCTGCAGTTCACAGACTGTATGCTTCCTTGAACTACAAAAATGCTCCCCTTTCTCCCCCTCCTTTTACATATATTTTGAATAGTTACTAGGTTCAGCCCTTGGGCATGTGAGTAAGGATCAAATTTGTTGTTCTTCAGTCATTGCTCAGCCAGCCCCTACTTTCCAGCGGTGCAACCCGGAATCTATCAGGACTCCGGGCGCTGTTTTAGCAGCTCTCCTGGGCTTGTGGAGAGGCATGGAATGGAACCAAAAACTGCTTAATTTGAGGTTAATTAAACAGTGATGACAAGCCTTAATCTCCAACTTGTCATCAGATTGTAAACACTGATCGCAGCTGGAGCAATCCGCAATAAACCTACTGAGAGAAATCTTGACCAGAATGAAATGAGTGTGTGGGTTACCCAGACGAAGCTGAGAGGCGAGATCGGAGACATCTAGGCCCTTGTAATAGCAGGAGAAATGGAGACCCGAAAGACAGAAATTAAAGGAGGAGAAGGTGTCAAATCTGATTCCTGTAAACTCCTACCTAAAAAAAAAAAAAAAAAAAAATCACTGGATCTCATGCACCCAAAGACTGAAAGAAACAAAGTTGAAGATGTAAAGATGTAAATCCATTGGGCTGAGGATTTGGAAGAAATTGAAAAAGCTCTCCCTTCTACTAACCACGGAGGAGATTTCCATGGAAATATGTCTGAGCCACTGGTCATGCTGAGGCCTCTGGACAGATGCTTAGACCACGCCAAGTTAAGATCCAGCAGTTCACTAAGGGGGACAAGTACAACAGTTACGGTGGGTTAGGTACCACCACATGTAATTTATCTGTTAATTCTCACTGTGATTTTATAAGGTGAATATGATTATTTTCCCCATTTTAAAGAAGACAATGCTAAATCTCAGTGAAGTACCCCACCTTGCCAAAGGCGGTACAAAATATGGGTTGGACCCAGATTTGAACGCAGGCTAACTTCCTCGTGTGAGCTCTAAACCTCAGGCTGCTCTGCCTCAAGCGTTGACACAGCGGTGAAGAAGTGATAAAGGTGGAAGAATAGTGAAGATCTTGAAGAAAATGGAAAGAGAAAGAGAACAAATGCCCCCAAGAGGCTCTAGCTAGGAAGTTAGACGGCCTCGTCAAAAATCTGCGAGGTAAGTGAACATTTTGACACCTCTGTTCTGGGTGTACCTCACCGACATGGAGAACACTTTCTCATTCTTTCAGAACTAGCACAGGGTCCCTTTGCACCTCTTCTGTGGAGCCTTCCCCAAACCTCCCGGTAAGACTGGCACTTTTTTTATATTGACAAAGTGGGGTGCGTTGGAAGGGCGGTAACTTTGGTGTGAGGGTCTGGACCCCATTTCACATGTAAAGAAAATTAAAAGAAGTGAGAATCTTAACCTGAGGTTGAAAAAAAAAATGGAATTGGGAAAGAACCGTGACAGTTGTTGTCAAATAGTTAATGAACTAATATGTAAGGTTTGACTCCTTACATATTTTTTTTTATGTTATTTTTCCCTAATGCTTTTTGGAACAAGACAAAACATTCATTTGTTCGCTCCCTCGCACTGTGACGGTGCTAGGAAAATAACAGTGAGCAACACCAGACTCAATTCAGCTGTCAGGGTGCACACATCTAACAGGGATAACAGAGTCATAATAAAAGATCACACAGATAAATGGAAAATTGAGATAAGTGCTCCAAATAATGGGTAAGTGAAATTATATGATTTTGTTCAAGATACAAAACTGGAACCAATAAAGAGAATATGCAGAGGAACAAGCTTCAGTTTATTGTGCGGAAGAACTTCCAAACACTCCACACACAGCAGAAATGACCCCACAGAGAAGCACACTTTCCTCTGGAAATTGGATGCCCCTGGCCAAGGCCCGGGATACAAGGGCGCGGCGGCCCCTGAATGACTTCTCAAGTCTTTTCCAGCTCAAAGAAACCATGAATCCATCATTCTAAACAAAATATTTTTTCACATGGCAATTAGAATTTGCTAGATTAAATTTCCAGGAAACTTAGGGAATTTATTCAGAGAAGAATCATGTTCTGTGTACAGCGGAGTCAAGCAAGACTGAGTCTCCTAAACTGATCAGTAGCACTTCCCAGCACGAATATGCTTCTGCTTTACTCCTGGCTCTGGGAGCTTCATGAGGACAGGGCCTGACAGGCTGGTTTATCCCTGAATCGTCAGTGCATAGCACACAGCACATGTTAAATATTTGTTAAAATGAACAAATGAATACAGTGCTAAAATGCACTAGTGCAAACTTGTGTCTATAAGTGTAGACCACTAAATAAAAACATTCTTCTACTGTTACGGAATTATCATTGAAATTTCTTGAATAATTAATGAACATGAAAATTAGTCAATCACCTGCCTCCTGATTAATAGCTACGGTCTCTTGTCCAAGCAGCCATTTAGTTCCATTCAAAATTAATAATTTTCTACAGAATAAATACATTCTATCCATAGTACATCAAGGCTTCCACTTTTAATAAGAAATTAACTAATGCAGAAAGACTAAGAATCTATCAACTAAGTGAGAACTCCATGAACTTGCCCTCCAAATCATCATTCATTTCCTACCCATTTCTCTTCTAAATTGTAAAATTATTTAGCCAGGAAAAAAAGTAGTTCTGAAAACAGGATAAATAACATTAATAGGTTGTCATGTTTTGGTTAACATTTGCAGGCTGACACAATGTGTTTGTATTAAAGATTTGAGATATGCTATTCCTTCTGTAAAATGAAGAATACATTAGAGAAGATCAATACAAAACTGAGGCACTATATGTAAAATGTTAAGGGTCTATTCACTGAAAAATTATGAACCATGCTATAGAGAACTCAGCCAGGTCAAAGCTAAATTAAATTATTGATCTACATTCATTTTTCCCCTTTCTGTGTGACTATCTCTTGATTTTTTATAACATACATTATTGCCTATACAGTAAATGAATCACCTTATTCTAGGCTGAGCATGACTGCTGACTGACAATTTTCTAAAATTAATTGTTATTTCGGCAGCATTCACATTTATAAAACGAGCTCTCCTCACATAAACATCTAAATGTTTAACATAAAATTTATAAGCTTTTGTAGCACGAACTCAAAGGGAAAGAGGGTAATTTTCATGTTTTCCAATGCAATGAAAAATGCAATGTTATTTTTCTTAACATCATTTCACTACTTTATGGTTCTTGATGCATTTCATTGATGAGGCCAAAATGTATTCACTTGGCTTTTAAAAAATGACTTAACTGTATTGCTAAGCAAAGTGATGCAATCAACACTTTGTGAATCGAAATCTTTTAAATTTTCAGACCTAAATCTTCCTCAAGATGTGTAATCTTGAATTCTATCAGCAGTTCTACCCATCGCTTTAGGGATTTCTTTAAATAGAAAGAACTCTCATCCCCAATCAGCCTCCAAAGTGACAAAAGAAATGTATCTTGAATTAGGATTTTCTCTCACCTGCTGAAAAGGGAAAATGGGTAAATATTTTGTAAGAAATGTAAATGCCACAGATCCACATTAATTCATGAAAAAGGAAGCTTACATCGGAGTTCTTGGTGGAAATGATCTTTGATTTGGGGCTGTACTTAGCCAGTAACTTTTGTCTACGGGGAAAATATTTTCTCTTTAACGAAGTAGTGTCCGACACTGAGGCCTCTTCATTTTCTCTAATGGAGACACAATCATACTGACTTGTGCTCCAAATGAAGCAGATATTATCCCTAATGCATAGTTTGAACATTTGTATCCAAACAGAATTCAATGCAGTTTTAGAGTCTGATGGGAAAAACATGTGAGCTCACAAAATGTCTGCCTCCCTTAGGTGGAGGAAATGGTCCACTGCTTTTTCCTCACACTGTCACTGCAAGTAGCTCCAGGCATTAGGGGCATGTCCCACCATTTCATACAAATGCCAACCCCTGTCGCCAGGACAAGGGGAGTCCAGCCTCACAGCAGGCCTGAGGGACTCTTTCTCTACAGGTCAGCTACAACGCTGAGCACCCTTTGCACTAGAAATCCATGTTATCCAACAAAAACTCCAGGAAAGTTAAATACCAGCATCAAAAATGTCTCTTGTGTACCAGTCTCTTCCCACTGTGTTTCTGCCAGGTGACAAGAAGCAATGAGGAAAACAAAGCAAGTAAGGGTTGAAGAGAGAAAAATCAAAGAATTATAGAACCTGAGAGTTGGAAAAGGACAAAGTGTCCAATAGGAAAAGAATCAGGGGTCCTGCTGTGCAGAAATGTGAAATGTTTTCTACGAAAGGGTAGCGGGCTCCCTACCTACAGGCCCAACTAAACGTCATCGATATCTTAGGAGGTTCCTCCACCAGTTCTGGTGCCCTGGGCCTTGGTGTTCTCAGCACACAGTACAGAGTCCACTCCTCAGGAGTTGGACTTCATTAAATAAGCTCACTAGACCAACACATAAAATCAGGATGTCAAATAGAAGTCTTCAGTTTGCAATGTAACTACCACACAGATGTCAGAATGGCCAGTAGGCGCCCATCCTGGAGATGTACTCCATACAAAGCCAAATCCTAATCAGACAGCAATTTGATGTGTAAGGAGTCTGAACAAAAGGAATTCGTTGGATGAATTGATGTTAAACAGCATGGGGTGGGAGGGAATGGAGTCACCCAGGGAGAGAACACAAAGTGTGAGCTGGCTGCAGCTCTCTGAATCCACTGTCATAACAGGAACCATCTAGCCAATAGACAAACAATGCTCCAAGTTCCTCACAGGAGGCCCATCTCCCCCGAAGAGAACTTCATATGCAAGCCTTCACCCACAGTTCCATTGCTGAGTAACCACAATTTGTATGGCAAAGTCTTTCCTTTGTCCCAAAAAGCTTGCATCATTTTTTTCATTGCAAATTAAAATATGTGCATTGTAACAAATGGACACATGAAAATGAATAGAAAAAAAGTTATTCTATTTCTTCCACCCAGAAAATTACAGGTGTATATAATCTTTCAGCCTCTATGTATACATCTTAGGTTGACCACATAAAATTTCTCTTTTGCAGGTAAAAAAACAGTCAATTATCAGTAGTTCCACATGTGCCAAACTAACATACATACACATTAAAGTAGGATCATACCTTAAATCCTGCTTTGTTCCTTTTCTTTTAATTAACGAAGATTCATAAGCAGCTTTCCATGTCGTGAAGTAATACCATAAGGGATATTCTTGTACATGCTTTTTTGACAAAACCTTGGATTATTTCCTTAGGGACTGTTCCTAGATAGAGAATTATTGGATCAAAAGGAATACACACACCCATTCATTTATATATAGCCTGAGGCTGCTTTCCCCAATCACAGCAGAGTTGAATAGTAGAAAGAGAGAACTGAAGGCCTACAATATTTAGTCTCTGAAACTATATAGAAAAAGTTTCCCGACCTAGCATCTACAGTTAGCTAGAGACAGAACAGTCCCAATAGGACACCATCCATAACAGGATGGACATCTATTCCACAATAGGGCACAGACTCCATGTTTATATAATTCACCAGGATGACAAACAAATCTCTATCATTTCAAATATTTTCTACCTTGTAGCATTTTTCATCAGTCAGGTGTTCTGTTATATAATTTCACTTGTCATTAGAACAGTATTAAAGAAAACTATTAGAGAGCTATAGCTCCACTATTGTTAACTACAGAAATTATTTTAATCTACAATATCAATGGGAACCAAATCAAACAAAATGACATCTTCTAAAAATTCATTTCTTGCAATAATAACCTACAATAAATATAAATATACTTCTTTTTAAACATTTAATATAAAAATTGATTATTAAAATAAAAAGACTAAAAGAGATTTCATTTCTTGGGCTTCTATTTAAAATAGCTAAGAGTTTTTGATTGGATTTCCTTTACTCATGAGTAAGACTCAGAAACTTGGCTAAAGAAAAAACACATTGAACTTTGTATTGAAAGAGAATCATGCAAGCCACACCTGAATTTTTATAAATTCCTTGTTAATTATATTTTAATCTACATGACTATACCATATGCTAGAAAACCATCCAAATAAAAGCCCTATGAGACTGTTTTACTGCCATTACTTTAAGAGCCATTTAAAAGATTTTCTATGGGATAAAGATTGGGTAATTTATCATGGTTTTATGCTCCTTTAATCTGCTCCATCTTCCCATTGTAAAATAAATATTGGTTTTAAAATAAATGGTTCTGCCCAGGTTTTGATGAGAAAAATTGCCCTGTAAATCACAAGCTCACTTGTGCCAAACTCTATGTCCAATGTTAAGTCTAGCCTATTCTGATAAAAATAAGTCAATTTTATAGAACAAAACCTAAGGAAGACAATTACTTAAGTATATTATCAATGCTGTAATGTAACCAATTTGAGATATAAGCTTCTCAACCCTTGGTTTTTTAATTCTCAAAATAACCACTAGCTGATACCAAACTGATCCTTCAATTAAACTCTTTTACAATGTATTCTTTACAATAGTTTTTATTATATTGTCTTCAACTCCAATATACATGTTATATAACTGAAAATAAATACAAACAAATCTGAAGGTTATATGACATCTTTATCAGTCACTTTTTTCATACTCAGAGGGCCAAATCAATTTAATATTCACTTTCTTAGACTATTTCACAGGGCTCTGAGAAATCGACAATATACATATTTTCCTAGAATAAGTACAGTGGCCAAAACACTTTGGAAGAGATGAAAGGCTTAAAGCAGTGCTTTGTAAACCATCTATGATGGAATAGTTGGCCGTATTTTTCATTTTCAATATGTTGTGGATTGATGATACATTTGCCAAATACAATAAAAAATAAACTTGGATATTGTGGCAATGCCAAATTGCTGTCAAGTTTTTAAACCAGCACTGGCCAATACAAATACAATGTGAGCCACATGTGTAACTTTAAACTTTTTAGTAGCCACATAAATACTATAAAAAGAAACAGATGAGATTAATTTTAATAATAGTGTATGTAACCCCAATATATCCACAATCTTATTATTTCAACATGTAATCAATATAAAAATATTACTGAGATTTTTTTTAATACTGTATTCAAAATTTTCTGTGTATGTTACACTTACAGCACATTTCAATTCAGACTGGCCACATTTCAAGTACTCAATAGCCACCTGTAGCTGGTGGCTATTGTGTTAGACAGTGCAGCTCTAAACACTTATTCTGAATTTCGGCACCTCCCCTTTCACATTAGAGTAGTTCTGTCTAAACCACTGCTCCCTGCAGAATGGCATCTCTAAGTTTCTCTTCCCTAATTTTCTGCCTGATGTTTAATAACTGAAGGCTCCATTCTAGATAAGGCCAACACTCACATAAAGAAATCAGCAAACTCATGTTGTGGCTAACTTGATACTTCCTTTCAGAAAGGGAACGGCCATCAACAAGGGATGGATACAGAAGCCATCACCGTTTTGAATACAGTTGGTTCATTTCTTTCCCATCCATGTTTTTATACTTTGTCTAGAGATTATATTTCTAAGCATTTATGTAAAGCTATTGATGAGGTACAATTTGTTTCCACTTTACAGAGATGTGTGAATTTAATGTATTCAGCTTATACAAATCATTACCCTATTCCAATGGCAACTGCAGAAACTGAATCTCATACCTTTCTACCCTCTGACTCTATGATCTATGTCTTTGAACTCCGTATACCACCTCCTACCCTGGATAATTCTTACTCATTATTTAGGTCACAGCTTAAATGTCACTTCAGGAAACCTTTGTTAATCTGTCCTTTGCCCTAATAAGATTCTGTTCCCTGTTTAATGTTCTAACCTTTCCTATATTGCACTTACCATGACTGTAAATATCTATTTTTGTAATGATTTGTTTAATGTCCATCTCTCTCATGAAAATATAAGCTAGCACCAGCACAATTCCAGACGTACTTAAGTATTTGTTGTATGAATCATTAATTTTCCATTCCAGGAATCCAAGCTCCTCCTATTCAACTCAGCCAGACATCATGTTTCAGTCTCTTGTGACATGAGCTTAGAGTGTGTATGTCATAAGCACATTGGGCAATCTTATTTATTGGAATGTGTGTTTTCAAACATGTTACCATAATGTTATTCACAGGTTATTCCTTTGACCTTTTACTCTATAGTGTATCTATATTTAATTTCCCTTTCATTTCTAATACTACCTGTGTTCTCTCTTTCACTCTGTCGCTGATCAAGTTTGCTAGATATTTATGTGTTCGGTTAGTCTTTCATGATCTTCTCTACTATTCTTTTGTATTCTATTTCATTTGTTTTTATAACATTTTATATTTTCCCTTCCCTTCATTTTGATTTTACTCTGCTATTCTACTTATACCTTTTTGGTTGGATGTTTAACTCATTAATAATCATTCTTCCTTCATTTCTAATATATTCATTTATGAATCTATGAACTCCCCTCTCTGTACCTCTTTAATTGTGTCCCACAAGACTTAAAATAAAGTATCTAATAATTTCTATCATCACTTTTCTTTGATTCAAGAATTATTTTAGAAGTATGATTTTGACTTTTCAAACATATGGAGTTTTTGATGTTTATTGGCTTTTGGCATCCTAATTCTTTTTCTCTAAGATAAAAAATATAGTTAATATAATTTTTATTCATCGATGGTAAGACTTTCTATGTATGTATCTTCTCTGCTAGTGGAGTTCCAAGTTCTATATATGTCCATTCAATCAAGCTGATCAGTTATGTTATTTAAGTCTTCTTTATCCTTTCTAATTTGTTTAGTTTATTTGATTTAACAGTGTCTGAGACACAGGTTTTGAAAATTCCTGATTATGATTAGCCATGTTCTCAATATCTCATGGAGATTCTGTCAATTTTTACTTTATATATTTTTGAAATGATTCTACTATGTCATGTAGGTTCAGGTTTAATATATTTCCTTGGTGGATTGTTATTTATCACTAAATAATAACTCTATATCTGCAATACTTCTTAAAAGCACATTTTGTCTGATATTAATACAATGTCCCAGCTTTCTTTTGAAAGATATTTACATGGTATATTATATTAATTACCATCTATTTTCTTTCAATCTTCCCATGCCATTATCCTCAACAGGTTTGTCCCTTGTAAACACTTGTAAAGAGAATATAGCTGTTTCCCCTTTCTTATCCAACATAAGAATCTTTGTCTGTTGGCAGATAAAATGAATCATTTTTATATTTGATGTGATTCCTGGTATACGTAGCCTTATTTCAATCACCATATTGATGTACAGTTTCCCAAAAGTCACGATTATCTAAATGTACCTGATACTGCACACCACAGCAAGCACTGCTGTGTCTGGCTTAGACTCATACTTTAGGTATTCTCAATAAGTCATTTAGACGCATTAGCCAAATATGTTCTCTTAAAGATATAAGGTAATAAATCCTCATACAAATGATACACACTCAAACAAATCCCAAATTAGGGTGGCCAATCCACTACTCTATTTCTTTATATCTAACATGGACATAAAAGAACTCATTTGTCATGTACCATTGATGTTTCTGTGTTTCCCTCTCCCCGTTATTTCTTTTCTTATTTCTTCCTGATGCAGCTCTCAGTCTGCCGCCTCTTCCTGTCCTACATTTCTTCTTCCCTACCCCGGCCTCTCATCATATTTTACCTAGACAATTGCATTAGTGTTTTTCCTCTCCCTGATTTCATGTTACTACCTTCCACTCCAATTCACCCTCCAGTTAAAGGAGAACCTAGCATTATAAGCTAAGGTATTCGAACTTTACCCTGAACGCCAATGTTTCTCAAATTAAAAACAGAAGACAAAGTCTCATACCTCCAAACACTCCGTGAGAATTTTTTTTTTAATTTGTGGCTTTATCCAATTAATATTCTAAAGGATCTAAATGACAACCTGATAATTGAGCTGTGCTTTCCTATAGTAGTGCCTGAGTTTGTCTTTTTTCCCCCAACAACTTTGTTCTGTTCTCAGTGTAGCTGGCACCAAATGATCACCTAAAGTGACAGCTTTTAAGTTTCAATGTGTCAGTAAGCACATCTGGCTGTTAGGCTGGCATGTACTAAGGCTAAAATTGTACCACGTTTGCCATTGTGCTCTTCAGTGGAGATGATTTACAATTGAAAGATATTGTCATCGAATAAGGTTTTAATTTATTAAGATATTTAATTAATGGAGACTTTGATATGACATCATAAAAACTCACAGTGTGGCAGAGTAATGATCTATGTTAATTGCTATAGGCTAATGAGGAAAGAACAAAGGCAGAATTAATATGTAAATTGTGTGTTTATATCAAAGGAAAGCTAAATGATTTTATGGAACATTGTACAAAAGAAGGTTTGCCAATCTTTCAGAGAAAGAAAAGTGGTGGGAGAAATTGACTTATATGGCTCAAAGTGGTAAAGACATGCCAAGGTAAGAGACTTTGCCGTGGTAGCCACTATGCTTTATTTATTCATTATTCATTTATCAAAAACATGCTAAATGCTTAATCAATAAATGGCAAGTGCTAAACAGTTTTCCAGGCACTGAGGATACAGAAGCAAACAAGACAGGCAAAATCCCTACCCTTGCTGAAGTCGTATTCAGACAATAAATATATGAACACAAATTTATAATATCATGTCAGGTAGTGACAAGTCCTATGAAGCAAAATAAAGCAGGGAAAGGAGACAGAATGATGGGGAGGCGGACAGCTATTACAGGCAGGGAGGTCAAGGAAGAATTATCTGAAGAGATGACGTTTGACTAGCAGAAACCTGAGTATGACAAGGAATATGGCATCGAAACATCCAGAGGAAAAGATTTCCAGACAGGCACAAGAGCAAATATAGAGATGATGAGGCGGAAGTAAGCCTGTCCCCTATGAAGAATGGCAAGAAAACCAGTGTGACTACACCATGGGGAGAAGCAGGAGAGTGATATGTGACGAGGTGAGGAAGAAAAGCATGAGCCAAATCTTGAAGGGGCGTGAGACGATAGCACAGAAATTAGGCTTAATTCTGAGGAAGATGGGAGGTACTAGGGGGTTTTACACAGTTCATGCAGAGTATCGGAAAGGGAGACGGGGATGGTGGGGATGGAAACAGGTAGGAATATAGGTTTGCTGGAGGGAGGA
The DNA here is from genome assembly GCF_001890085.2 of Hipposideros armiger. Classification (NCBI taxonomy): domain Eukaryota; kingdom Metazoa; phylum Chordata; class Mammalia; order Chiroptera; family Hipposideridae; genus Hipposideros; species Hipposideros armiger. The sequence goes on along the minus strand of NW_017731837.1, from coordinate 1,131,618 downwards.
GGTAGTTTGCTCTGATTGTTTCTATTTCCTCAATGAAATACGAAGTGAGGGAATCAGCTGATTCGGAGATGGGGATGGGAGATGGAGGTTTGAAGTAGAGAGGAAGGGTTTTTTTGTCTCAGAGAGTAGAAATATTGGGTAAATGATATAGGATTACCAAGTAGAGCAAAGGATCCACTTGAACTTTGTGGCGTAAATTTAGTTCAGCATAGTTTTGTGTTCTTCTCCATTCATCCACCCTCTGGACAGAAAGCTAAGTGAGGGTCAGAGTTTTGCCAGATGGGGATGATAGAGAGAAGAGGAGCAAAGAGAGATTAACCATAACACCTAAGCTGGGCTAGGAAGGAAGTGAGGGCCTAAGAAGGATGGTGAATAGCACATAAAAGCAGTAGGTAAAGAGATTAGAGGCTCCAAGGGGTCCCAGGAGTTGGCCTCCCTGGAAAGACAGCAGGTGGTGGTAAGAAAGGAACTCTTTGAAACACATTTTGAAGGTTAGCACAGTGTTTTCTAACAAGGGCACTGTGGCATTTGGGATGAAGCCATTCTTCATTGTGGAGAACTGTCTCCGGTGCTGAATGACATGTAGCATCCTTAGCTCATGCCCTCTACAGGCCAGTAGTGCTCCCTACATGTGCAGATACTCCCTAAGAGAGTGGTACTTTCTAGATTGAAAGCCATTGGCCTGGGGTGTGACCATGAGATAGAGAAAGACATTTGCAAGTGAGAAACTCAAAGAACTGAGAGGCCAGACACGAGCATTCTATGTGGATGTTTTTACCAAGAACGATAGCAGCAGAGTGATGGGCATTAGAGAGTGTTTGAGGGGGTGAAAACCTTCAATAAACACACAGGAGTAGGCAGTAGGATGGTCTGATGGCATGTGCTTTCAAAGTGCTTCTGCACGTGATGAGGAAAGAAGCTACCTGGAAGTCATGATGAGGATGAACAAGGACACTGACTTCACTCCAGACACTGAGAAAAAAACAGCCACCACCTGAGAGGCTGACAGGGAAGTAATAACAGAGCCAAGAGTATTAGAGCAGTGCTGTCCAACAGAACCTTCTCTGATGATGGGATATTGTATATCTACACTGTCAGATAAGGTGGCCAATAGCCACAAAGGCCTACTAAGCTCTTGAAACAAGGCTATGTGACTGAGGGATTGAACTTTTACTTGGTTTAATTTTAATTAATTTATATCTAAATAGTCACATGTAGCTAGTGGTTACCATATCATATGGTGCAGAAGGGTAAAGGGAGCATTCAGAAATGAGTTGAAAGACACAGAAAATTCTTCTTAATCTGAGTCTTGAAGAAAAGAGGCAAGCACAGGTGTGCGTCTAGGTACGTTTGTGGGTCTGAAGCAGGAAGGTAAGAGGAGTTATGCTTGCATTTTCAATAAACACAATTCCAAAAATTCATCTTAATTTATTTCTGCATCTTCCCAGACCAACTTCTGACCGTGTTGTTATGCAAGACACTTGACAAAACTTCCTTCAAAAGTATGAAATGTCACCAGCTTAAAAATAACCAGTTTAAAATAATCAATAACTCAAAAAGGCATATTTTGAGGTGGAAAACTCTGCTCCCCCTCAATGCTTAAGGGAAAGATTCTCCCTTATGACCAAAAGAAATGCAAGAATTATCCCTTCTCATAAGCGGCATCTGGTATTGACAGATAATGACCATTGCCTGTTTTTCTGGGACTTCAGTGTCCCTTGCCCAAAGACTGACTTTCTATCTCTAACAAATGAAGAAAAACTAACTTCTGAAAATTCCCTGTTAAAAGATGCTGTTATTTAGAAATCATGTTTCTTGCTTTTTTCAAATACAAAGAAAATTGTTCTTTCTTATGCAAAGTGAGGTAAAAGTATTCTGATTGGCTGTAGCTACAAGCCTGTAGTTTAGACCTTAACAAAAATAATAAAAAACGGTCATGTACCCCCATGTCCATCCCATCACACACACAGACTTCCAGTAGCATCTCATGGTCATGCCCTTGGAGGATTGGCTGCAAACTTACCTGTCAATCTGACCTCATCAACCAAATGTGCAATGTCAGTCTGGGGCCCAGGATCACCCACCCAGTGGAGGAATCCCAGGTTCAGGCAGGGGGCAGGCAGAGAGCTGGTAATATCTGCATATTGCTTGACACTGTGTTTGGCAATAAAGGAACAGCGAGTCACTTCTGATTAGTTTCTGTCTCTTAGTGTCCCAAATTTCCATTTAATTGCAATCAAAATATCAAAATATTATTTGTCCCCAGAGAGGGGACATAGTCCCTTCTTTAGTAGACCATAAAATACAGAATTAAGAAACATCTGTGGGGCTAATCAGCATAGCACTATAACTGGTCAGATTTCCTAGTGCACAAAGGCCAGTTTCTCTTGGTCCTGAGGCAGAATCTTTCCCTTAAGTGTTGAGGGGGAGCAGAGTTTTCCACCCCAAAATATGCTTTTTTGGCATATTGATCATTTTAAGCTGGCTATTTTTAAGAAAACAGAAGACTCAAGAAGATCCTTTTGCCTCCCTCTTATCTACCTAAAGGAATTTAGATATAAAAACCTGCTCGAAGGGAGATACCACCTTAACATAATATGAACTAAGTATGGCAGACAAGGAGGAACTAGGAAAGGCCATTTGTTTGACTCCCATCTGTGTCCCATTGTTTCTGGATGGCTTGGCAAGAATTTCTTTACCAAATGTTTGTGCCTTCTCATCTACCTATGAATTGCCTGCCATCCCTTTGAAGTCCAAACCACAACCTCCACCCCTTTCTCCTTAGCTCAAGATGGCAGATAAGTCCCATCTGCCTGATTTGTCTTTGGGTCCCATATTCTTACAGAACATAATAAATTTGGTTGTTTTCTTCTGTTAATCTATCTCATGTCAATTTGGTATTAGGCCAGCCAGAGGAACTTAGAAGGGTAGAAGGAAAATGAGTTTCCTCCCCCACAGTGTCCTCACCGACATCAAATGCCAGGACAGGTCCATTCTCCTCCATATCTTGTAGGCTGAGTTAGCCCTAAGGGGGCCTTCGAGCCCTTAGTTGACCCAGGATTGAACTAAGAGGCTATTTTTGCCTTCCGTTTTGGTTTCCCCTGATGGGGCTTTGATCAACATGAAAGCCAAAAAGTATCCTGGTACTCGACCATTACCACAAGTTAACTATTCTATTCTCTGGCCACTGCCAAAGACAGCATCTTATAACTTCATTTCATTGGGAACAAGAAGACTCAAAGGACAGTATGTGAATGGAATGCTTAAAGTCAATCTCAGCTACTGAGGAGACACCTTACAAGTCACCATAAAGAGCATCAAAAAGTAACTGAATTATTAATTCCCACTGCCTGTCTCTGTCCACAAGCCCCCTCTGGTGGAAGAACTAGTAGGTAATGAAATAGCTATACTAACAACAATAACCAAAATTTTAAAGGAAGGAAGGAAGGAAGGGAGGGAGGAAGGGAGGAAGGGAGGAAGGGAGGAAGGGAGGAGGGAGGAAGGGACTAGGATCCACAACCAATCAACCCCTGTAATTGAGAGTCAAATGTAGTGATTAGCAACTATTAGCTGCAACTGGAAAACCACTTACAGATGAAGCAGTATGATGAATGATTTACCAAAAGGTCAACAGTGCTCTTTTATCTTCACCACCCATCAGTTTCCATTGCCCTCCATTTGTCTGGCACATAATAGAAAGCAGGCCATAAAATATTCACCATTAAAATGAACCTTATTTTGCAACATTAAAAAAAGAACCATATCACTGGATATAGTTTATGCATACAGGCCAGCTTCTCAATTAGAATTCCTCATATACAGTATTAGAAAAAGCATTGACATTTAAAACCCCGTTATAGGAGGTAATGTACTCAGCAAGTACCAGAGCTCTCTGCCCTACGCTCAGTATTGCTGTTCCACAGTCAGTTCTCTAACAAGGGAAGGCGCCATTAATCCCCACTCCCCGCCCCCCACAAAGACCGCTGCAGGGATAGCAGGAGTGGGGAGGGCGTCAGCATCTCACTCTGTTTTACTCTCCTGGAAACCAAACCTCGGCAGCCTCTGCTTTGAGATGGTGTGAATGCCAGGCTTTCAGCCTCAACATGCCTGTGATACATTCTGACAGGTGAGCTGTGAGATGAACTACCTTCTCATGTGACAACCTTTGTATAAAAAGATACACAATGCCAGACAAAAATATATTTTCAGGCAGGAGGTATTCTGAAAATTAACATATCTGAATACTGCCAGATCACCTTAACCAGCCCTGCAAAAGACAGTTAGCCATTTTAACTGAATCGATTAAATTGATTCCATCAGAAAAATAGATCTTGTTCCTCCTTCCTATCCTGTTTCTGAATTTACCAATTGCTTCCCTGATTTTGCCAAATCAATAAGATGTTTTGCATCTTGTAGTTATAATCTAAGTTATCTGAGTTATTAAAGAATTCCTCTCCCCAGACTCTATTTAAAGAGGGTAACTACCTATCTGGTTATTTATTTATATCATTGTTATTTGTAGAATTTTTTAAGGGAGAATCAAAATGAAAGAAAAAAGGTCAAATAGTTCTGAAAAAGATATAACTACAAGGATGTTCATCACGACACTATTTATAAGAGTAAAACCTAGAAATCCTAACTTTCAAACAAAAGAAGATTGCTCAAATTAATTTAGTACAGCCATAAAGTGGAATACTGTGTAGACAATAACATGAAATAAATCATGGCATTATTTAGAGGGAAAAACACATTGCAAAAACAGTAGGTATAGTATTATCACATTTATTGAGAATGGTTATATTTGAGTAATAAGGTTAAATGTTTGGCAAACATTGATTAGTCAACCCAGCCTTTATTCCCAACCCCCTCTCTCTCCAGCACCCTAACAACTAAGGGTAACTTTATAAAATGAGACATAAGCAGAAATCTAGAGGGTGGAACCGTTTTTCCTGATTAAAAGGAGCAGACTGGTCTAATAGGGCCTTTTTGTGCTGTTTACCTATGCCACGGTCAATCGGATTGATCTAAGACCACAGATTGTAATCTCAGCCAACCATAACAGCGGGGGGGGGGGGCGGAAGTGGGGGGAAGACAAGACCTTGCAGTCAGCTGTTAGATACCTCAAGGAACAATTGCAACTTGACCTATTTATTCATCTTTTAACTATTTTCTTTGCTGTCTATGTGGACATAATCAAAAAAGAGTCCCTAGGAATCTATGGAGTTCTACTGAAATAAGCTAAGGCTTTGGGTTGTGTGCAGAACAATAAATACCATTCCACGAGCAGGGCAGCCACATTGCCTCGGAATTGCCAAAACACGGAGTAGTCACTCATCTTGAAAGCTGAAAGTTCACTCTCCGTATGCCTTGGTAATAGTAAGTATAGGTATGTTTCTCAGCTTCTAGGGCCCAAATAACTAAATAAAGGGTAATTTAAATAAATGCCAAACATCACTACTACCTGAATTTACACACATCTCTTATTAGAACAGCTATCATTTTACGCTGTGCAATCTTTTGCGTGTCTGTCTTCCCAGTTGACTACACACTCCCTGAAGGCAAAGCCCATTTCCTTCATCACTACTAAGGATGCCTAAACCCTCTTCCTTCCAAGGACTCAGAACCAAACTTAATAGATTCCAACTATAAACACCTATAAAACAGGACAGCAATTTTGATTCTAAGTTCATGATTCTAAATAATCCTACGTTTTAAAAAAAGTCAACTTTTTAGCATGTCTGAAATATTCTGAAGGGAGGGCGAAAAAATCATACATTAAATTCTGTCAAGTAACATTTACCTCCTCAAGCCCTGACTAAGCAGAAATGACTGAACTTGGCAGCTCCTTTTACGTGTATCACTTGGTCTATAAGCCAAATTCAAGTCCTATTGGAAAATGCCAACATCCCTTCCCATCTCCTACAATATCGCATCCTGCCAGTCACTCTACAGTATAGCCATCTGATGTGACCACTCCCCATCAGATCAGGTAGAAATTATAAACCAAGTTTTCAGGGTCCAAGTAGCCATATTCCCAAAGAGCAGTGGTGAAGTTGAAAGAGACCAGAAGGGTGCCAGGTTTATTCCTATTGAGCCCCTGCTGGCAATTTTATGGAAAGATATCCACTGCAGTTACATAAAGACCATCTGGCTCATTCCCAACTCTTTTGTGTTCAAGTTCTTTGAAAAAACTCAAGGAAGAAGGATGAGAAACTGGAAATTGGTGGATGAGGCCCAAAGGTTTTCTCCAGAATAAGAAACCTTCATCACTACACCCTAACTATGCAAATCTGCTCTCACAGAGTCTAATACATTTATTTATTAAACCTTACCACTGCCATCCTGGTAATCCAGAGAAGAAACCAATCTATAATGACTCAAGTCACATTTCGCAATAGACTACAAAGGACACATGATGTCATTTGCTAAAATGACTCAATCCAGATGGAAAGCATTCTGACCTATACATAATTGATTGACCTTTGCTATGCTTTTCTGGTTATTTATACACTATCATATGCATGAATGTATATCAGCGGTATTTACACTTGGCAGCTACTTTTGAGAATGCATTATTCAATTGGGATTTGAAACTTTTTACGACCATTTCCTGACCGCACATTCATAAAAGAAGGACAAGAAAAGATGTTATCTTAAAAATAACAGGCTCTGTTTAATAGGCTCTGGAAAGTCCACAGAAGATTTGTTACTCTAATTGTTTTACATTATAGGGGACAAGAGGTATCTATAGAAAGCTGAGTTCACAACCCTGAAACTGAGGCTACTAAAGGGCATTTTATCTATTTTCCAGTGTGGGGTTCAATAATGATGGTAAAACACACCTTACTGGAGGAGTGGCATATTTTGGATACTTATAAGAAAAGCATCCTGTGGTGAGGTAATTAGAGACCATAATAAATAACCAGAGAAAAGAGCATATCATGTGATACTCTTTGACTTTTTAACTTAATTATGAATTTGGTTTTCTGAAAGGAGAAAGCTACAGATTAAAAAACATTCAGATGATCAAGATGGTTTGAAGATAATCATAGAAGAAGAGGCAGATGCAGACACTAGTTTATGGAGGGCAAGAATGTAGCATGTATGTCATTATTCCCATGCATACCCAGGGCAAACATCAGTAACTGGTCACCAAATTTCTAACTAAAGAGCCCTGATGTGGACTCAGAATGCTTTCCCAATAGTACTCCAGGCCAACACTACCAATGAAATTCACTTGGAATATGAAGTGAAATATATTTGCCATTGCTGAACTAAATAACTACATAGTTCATTACAGATCTCAATACATATTAAATATCAAAAATATTGATGCCATTATAAAAGCTTCATAATTTAGTACTCCTTTGTTTACTTGTCTAAAGTAAATTTCCTCTGATCTGAAGGTGGATTCACTAGCAATATTGCTATTTTGTCCTAATAATGTAATTAAATAGAGAAGGTTGTGCCGTATGTAATGATCAAATTAATTCTATCTCTCATTGTCATACACTCCAAGATCCAACCTAAAACTAAACAGATTTTTAAAACCTAAATTTGAAAGTACCTCTGAATCCTAGGGAAACATTAAATCAATTTCAGCAGTTTTCCATAAGTCATAGTAGGCTGCTTTAATCCCAAATGTAAATGAAAAGCAAAGAAGGGATCTTAACAGAATAAGATGGAAGTGCTTGTATATTCACACAGAAATATTATTCAGCATTTAAAAGGAACGACTACATGCATCTACGGGGATAAATCTTAGGGGAAAAAAAAATCAAGGGAAAACAGCATGTGAAGAAGTCTACTTTCCAAGTAATGTTCCTCAGTGCCTAGGTTACACACGTCCTAAACATACTGATCTCTTGAGTTCTGGGGGTGAATAGTAACTGGAACGGCAAGAGTCTTACCACGGTGAGACATAGATAGCATTTATCCAAAGGCATTATACAATATTTTCAAGTTCAATTTATGCTATGATGTGAAGAAGTTGGAAAGCACTGATATATGGTATAAAGCCCTTTTTATGATGCTTGAAAACTAAAATGTATCTTGTTTAGAAATATATGTGATAAAATGATATTATATGAGAAAATCAAAGCAAAGGAAGCATGAGTAGAAAACTCATCCAGTACATCCAGTCCTTCCAGTATGATGGTTACTGCTAGAAAGGGAAAGCAAGGAAGGAACCCATGACAGATGGCAATGTTATAGCTGCTAAATTAGATTGTAGGTACAGTGTTTAGCTTATTATACTCCAAATATGTTGTTTTATAAATATAAAACATTATACTTTTTAAATAATATCAACATCAAGAAGCCAGGCAACTACTAGGTTAATCAGAATTACAGTAGACTCTCAATATGTCATGTTAAGAATAGGTAAAACGTTTTAGGGAAATCTAGAACCCAGAACTTTTTAATGGTCAAAATGCTACTCAACGATGCCAAGATTTCATTCTGCTAATCAGCAGAGTAGTCCAGAGGTTTCTAATGGTCAACTCAAATATTCTACTCAATGATTACAAGATTTTGTTTTAATCCAAGTACAGCATTCATGACAAATTAATGGAAACCTAAAGTTCCATTTCCCTACTCAAACAAAAATATTATAAAAACCATGTGAAAGCCTATTAATTAGTATTCATTTAGTTACAAAAAAACAAAAATCCACTTGAGAAGCTCAAGTAAAGTGGGTTCCTGGATGAGGAATTAGAGGCATCCCACAGCCACAGGACAGGAAGTGTCGCCAGGCGTCATGAGGAGCAGAGCCAGGAAGCAGGAAGTCATTCAGATCCAACAGCAATACTCACTCTCTCTGGGGCTCCAGGTTCTCATGTGTTTCTACTTTCCAAAATATTTACCCCATTGCCTCTATCTTTAGATGTGCTTTCTTTCTCTGCAGCTTAAGTGAAAACCAAGGAGTGTCCTAAGAAACCACTTCAAAATGACCAAAGAAAAATACTAACCCAGCCAATGTCAAGGTCCATCCAAAGAGGTCTAATCATCACTATATGTCAGGAGTTGCCCATTCAAACACCGACAGGGGCCAGGCAGGTAATTAAAGGTGTGAAGCTGACCAGGTGTGAAACAGAAGTTAGAAGAAAAGGGCCTGCAACAACGCAGCTCGTGCTATTTCTCAACTTGGGGTGTGCAAAACAGAAATCCAGATGTTCACCGAAATTTCCCAGTGCTAAAAACGTGTTTGCAGGCCATGGGCCTCTGCCGTCAGTGTCCTACAAAGAATGAATTGTGGATGTTCCAGATTCAGAGTGTCACCGTGCAGACACAGCTGTAGGTGCCTGCCCTTTGGGTAGAACTACTCTCGCTGAAGGGACCATAGGTCATATGTCACTCCAGTAAAGCAGGGATTACACATTACTCTTACATACATCCCCTCACACACAAAACACATTGCACCTAAACTAAGAATATGTTCTCCACGATCAGATACAGGCGTACCTGACAGATATTGCGGGGTTGGTTTCAGACCACTGCAATCAAGCAAGTATTGTAATAGAGTCGGAATCATTTTGCTGGTGAAAGGTCTTGTCTACAATTTGTAAAAAACACAACATCTGTGAAGCGCAACAAAGTGAGGCGCTATAAAACGAGATATACTTGTACTAAACTGTGTGGAGATAATCCTCCTGGCTCTGTATGGGTTCATAGAAAAAAGCAGTCAAGTACAAAGAAATCAGACAAAGCAAACTAGAGCCAGAAAAAGACAGCATCATCTTCTTTTCTATCCATGGCCAAAAACGCTGCCATAAAAAGACTACTCACTACAAAGCAATTACAGATTCTTTTTTCAATTAACTAAGGGTGACTCGGGTGCCCCGTCTCAATTTCTTCACGGTGCCAAAGCGGTTAGATACAGAAATCTCAGCCTAGATGTTCCTTCCTCTAGGAAGCCGGGAATGAGTCCCCCGTCTTGAGTGAGACGAGTGCCCCCTCAGGCGTTCTGGCAGCACCGGGCTCCCGCCCCTGCTCTGGCACCTAAGCCTGGCACTGTACACGCATAGCTCTCGATTTGTGTCTGCAGGTAGGTGAGCGTCCTGGAAGCAGGGACAACGTCGAGCTCCTGTATGCTCCAGTGCCTATTTGCTGAATAAATACATGAAGTCAGGCACATTGAAAATTGTATTTCTATATTTTTAGCAGTTAATTCAGAAAAAAAAGTTGAATTTAGATTTGATTCCTCCCTATTCTTTTGTATGATCTTTAAATTTTTCAATAAAAACACTTTTACTCAAACAAGAAGTACGTATACATGCTGAATTATTACAAACTCAAAATCACATAGTTGTGAAGCTTTTTGGGATACGTATTCACTTTTAGGCTAAAAAATCCTTAAAAGCCCCTTCTGTCAACTTGTAGATATGCACAGGATTCCCAACATACCAATATTGATATAGACATAAATATACCTTGTATAGAAAAATAGGGCATGGTAAAATTTCCTACCTAAGGACAAAAATCCATATATTTAAACTTGTGTGAAACTTGGAGAAGTGCAGTATATGCGTGTCCTGTAAGACTTACGTTCCATTCTAAAGAAATGAGTCTTGGCAAATTTCCCTAGTACCAAGAACTGTTTAGCAGGAATTAATTGTTAAATGAAATAAGCTAAAAATGAAATAGATGTAGTATTATTTATAGTTAAATCTTGTTCTTCAGTAATTACTGAAGGTGACACCAGTATGTTTTATATTGGTAATTAGACTATTTGACCAAGTCTCCCTTTTCTCATGAAAAATGTATTTAATGTTCTGATTTTAACTGTTATCGCAGGCCTGGTGGTGCTTCATCATATGCAGTTTGGTAGCCTAAATAAAGTGGGGGAAACAGAGCATAATTTCAAAGCATATATCTGCGACAGAAAGAAGGTTACATGAGGCTCCATGTCCCCAGACACTTGACCCTACTGAACAAATTAACTCTAAAAGACTTAATGTTTTATCTTGAATGGGGAGGGAGTTTGCTTTCTCATTCTAGCTCGATGGAAGTATTTGGCAAATGTCCTTTTTGGAAAGAATTATTTAGCAATGAAATTCCACTTAGTGTCGTAAGGACCGATAAAGCAAACTGAAGGACAAATGGATGAATGAAGAAACACGTAACAGCGTTTGCCAAGGCAAATTCCACTCATGGGTATTACCAAATGAAAGGGATATTGGGTTAGATTAAGTTAAACAAATTTCCTCCAAAAATTGTGAGGCTTTATTATTCATAATGGTCCTCATGAGTTTTCAGGAGCGGGCTAGATTATGAAGCATTCACCATGCTTCTTGTCTACATAAAGGCTTTATATGTGTAACTGCCCTTGTGAATAGCAGTTCTATCAGACCGATCTAGGCTGATAGTAGCTGTGTTCCCATGTGCAAGTGTCTTAACCTCTCTGAGCATTGGTCATCTCATCTGAAACATCAGCCCATAATTTACATTTCATTAAAACTTCTGCACTTCACTTCCTTTTGAAGTTATTTCCTGTAATTAGTAAGACGATAACATCTTCAGCTGCAATAATTCATCTCCTATTCGATTTAAAAATTCACACACATTCTTTTATGCATTCAACAGTTATTAAGCATTTAGCCTATGTCAGGCTGAGCTGGTAACTGAACAAAAACATACACGTTTTCTAAACTCACAGAGTAATGGTCTTGTTAGGGAGATGGAGATAAAACAGGAACACAGATTAGTAGCAGGTACCAAAAAGAGAGATTAAAACAAGAGGCCTACACTAGTCTATAGAGGAGAAAATACCGGAGTTGAAATCTAAGGAGAGGGAATTAACACAGGGGAGATAAAGTAAACCAAAGTTCAAACAGAGGCAGAGGGAACAAGAACGTACACAGGCCCTGTGGGAAAGGAGAGTGCTGCTGAGAACTAACAGTGACGTGGGCATTCAGAGAGCTAAGGGAGCGTGATATGAAAAGCAAAAGGACGGGCCTTGTGAGGTATTTGAATTGTGGAAATGTTTCCACCAGGGCAGTGGCATGATCAAACCGGCCTTTTGAAAACGTCCCTCAAGCTACATCTGGAAAATGGATTGAAGTGGGGACAAGCGTGGATGCCAGGGAATCAGTCAAGAGGCTATTGCAGTAATCATGATAATTTATACTACGATGGGAAGAGGAGATACGGTAGAATACAACAAATCTGAGAGCTATTTAGAAACTGGTAATGAATTGGGTAGGAAGTTTGTGGTACATTTTATACAAAAAGTCCTAAGCTGCAGTATTTGATCTGGTCTATAAACTGTGCTTCCCAATCAGCTGATGTTTTTTTCTCTATTATACTTTGGGAGATTTATCTCAATTAATATAATATTTCTCCTCTATCAAAAACTGTCATGATTTTTAACCATATTCCACAAAGGTCAATGTCGGATATCTATTGCCTTATGGAAGAGTGGCACCAAAACCTTCAAAACGTGTTTATGTTAAATATATACAGCATCTTTTTGTAAAACTCCATTATTGTTACTTTTAGCTTAATACATTGTAAATTGCATTGCTCACCTCTTCACCCGTTTTCCACCAGCTCTGGTATGTGCACTTCCTGCTCCTGCCAATAATTCACTCCAAAGGAGAACAAATTTATTTGTGGGAATATCTATGAATGTTGCTCTGAGAACAAAAGGAACAGTATGTACTGTTACACCACATTGGTGGCTGTTTCTTCCCCAAAGATCTGTTTAATCCCTTAAACAGAACAGAGCATGGTCAAATAATAAGCATTACAAATACTTAAGGGTTTAGCTTACTGACTGCCCACTTGTCTAACTTGACAGCAAAGATAAACTTGGTCTCAATATATATACTTGGATAATTTTGAAAGATTTAGATAGCAAGCTGATGACTCTGAAAATAATATAGCAAAGTATATATAATAAAAAGTATATAAATAAAAAGATGGCATAAAAATGTTTACTGTGGCTAATTCTGAGGAATGGGTTTGCAAGTATAGGGGATTTTGCCTATTACTTTATATGCTTATTCACTGTTTGAATTTTAGGAGTAGGTATTATTGTGTAACAAAAATAGAAGAAAAAAGCAAATATAAAAAAACAAAATCAATAAGATAATGTTACTCTTCAACATTTATCATGGAAACTAAATGCAGTACACTAGATTTTCATTATATGTCATTATTTTTCTAGGTCCATGATCTGACTGGCCCCATGATATAAAACTACACACTAATGATGGACATTGAAAAAGCGTTCAGTTGTATTTGAATCCCATCTACACAAAGGAAAATTAAACATATTAAACTTCCATTAACATTTTAAACCAAATTATAGGTAAATAGAAGTAAGTTGTTATAAGTGCATGGGGGATTATTTGTTCCTGATTTGATTAAAAATATTAGTAAGAAATCTGGTGAACACCATTTTGTAAACAGAAACAATTTTTAAAGGAAAGTGGCAAAAGCCATATCCAATCTGATTGATTCAAGGTGTTGACAGTAGCAGTCCCTTTAGAGAATAGAAATGAGATTCTCCCTACACCTTCCCTGTTTTTAGATTATGGCAACCTCAAGATAAGAAGTAAATCACATCTTACACAACCTAGTCATAAGGTTTTCCAAACTGGCTGTGCATAAGAATCACCTTTGTGGCTGATTAAAAATGCAAATTCTTGCCTATCCCAAGATTATAAAGATATTCTATTTTTTATTACCTTATTGAATTTGCAAGAGTCTCCAATATAATGATGAATAAAAGTGGAAATAACAGACAACTTTATCCTTTTCACAATCTCAACAAGAAACCTGTCAATACATCAACACTAAGCATGAGGTTTGCTGTAGCTTTACTGTAGTTATCACTTATCTGACTAAGAAATGTCTGCTCTATTCCCATTTCACAAAGAGTTTTTATCATGAATGAGTGTCAAACTTTATCAAGTTTTTTTTTCACATTCATCTATTGAGATAATGATATGGCTTTTCATTTTTACCCTGTTAACGTGATAAACTGTATTGATTGATTTTCAAATAATCAACTTGAATTCCAAAACTGAACCCACTTGGTGCTGTTATATTATCCGTTTTATGTATCACTAGATTTGATTTACTAGTGTTTTGGCTAGGATGTTTGCATCTATCTTCATGAGGAAAATTGGACTGTGAATTTCCTTTCTTCTAATAACCCTCTTGGCTTTGGGGTCAAGTTTATGCTGTCTGAATAATGTGAGTTTATATGTGATTAGTATTGTTTCCTTCTTAAATGTTTGAAAAAAACTTGTTTGTGAATTTAACTGGTGTTTTCTTTGCAGAAAGATCTATAATTAAGAAGCTAATTTCTTTAAAAGATATAAGGTAATTCAGATTTTCTTAAATGTATTATATCAATTTTAGTGTATTTTTATTAACCATTTCACTTAAATTTTCAAATTGCATTAAAACTTGGTAATATCTTTTATTATTTTTTAACATCTATAGTTTTTTATCCTCTTTGCATTTTGGTCTTATCTTGATTGTTAATTATTGTAACCAGAGTTTTATCAATTTTATTAACCTTTTCAAAGAATCAACTTTGGGCTGTATTTTTTTATTGTTTGTTTTATATAATTCATTTCTGCTCTCATCTTTATTTTATTTTCATTTCTTGGAGTTTACTTTGCTTTTTTGAGATCTTTGAGACTAAGGTTTAGGTCACTAATTTTTAGCCTTTCTTCTTTCCTAACATGAGAATCTAAGCCTATAAGGGCTGTTTAAACAACCCAGAAGCTTTGAAATGTTGTATTTTCATTAACAGTTAAACATATTTCTGATTTTCATTGCAATTATCTGTTTTAACACATGGGGGAAAGAATACTTATTACTTAATTTCCAAACATTTGAATTTTTTCACTATCATTTTGTCACTGATTTTCAACTTAATACTACTGTGATCAGAAAATAAACTCTATAGCTTAAATCCTTTGGGGTTTGTTAAGAAATGCCTATATCTAGGCATATGGACTATTTGCTAAATCTTCCTTTTGCACTTAAAAATGTATATTCTTCAGTTGGTGGGTGCAATATTCTCTATAATACAATTAAGTCAAATTTGTTTAAAGTGGTATTTGAATCTTCTATATGTTTACTGGTGTGTTTTTTCCTGCATATTCTATTAATCATTGGAATAAGTATGGTAAAATTCCAACTAAATTGGAAGATTTGTATATTTCTCCATTTAGTACTATTATTTGCTTTTTAATATTTTAAGGTTGTGCCATTTCTATGCATACATATAGCTACACTGCATCTTTTAGCAAGTGTCTGCATGGCATTTCTTTTTTATATACTTTTAGTTTTAATCTTTATATGGCTTTGTATTTACAGTGTGTCTAATGTAGTCATCAAACAGTTGTCCTGTTTTATAATCCAGTCTGATAACCTTTGTTTTTAAATTGAAGAATTTAGTCATTTCACATAAATGTAATTACTGTTTTATATGTGTTAAATCACCATCTTAATATGTTCTTTATTTGCTCCACAGTTCTTTGTTCCTTAAATCTCCTTTTGTCTTCAATTAAACAATATGTTTTGGGTTTTGTTTTGCTTTGCTTTATTTTGTTTTGTTTTGGGGGTGGGGGGGTGAATTGGGGAAGGGGAACAGCCAAGTTGTTGTCCTTCAGTCTTAGTTGTGGAGGGCGCAGCAAGCCCAGCTCCAAGTCCAGTCGCCATCCGGTCGCCCCTCAGCAGCTCACGGCTGCTCAGCTCAAGGTGCTGTGTTCAATCTTAGTTGAGGGTGGGAGTAGCCCACCATCCCATGAGGGAGTCGAACCGGCAACCTTGTTATTAGGAGCGCATGCTCTCACCAGCTGAGCCATCCCACCACCTGTTGGCAGCTCAGTGGTAGCTCAGCTTGGGCGCAGCTCACTGGCCCATGTGGGAATTGAACCAGCAACCGTGTTGCTCAGAGCTTGCGCTCTTAACCAACTGAGCCACTTGGCCAGCCCCACAATATGTTTTTTATTAGTCTATTTTCCTTGGGTCTAATTGGTGTTCCTTTGAAAATGTGTCTTTTTTCCTTTGGATGTTTTTAAGATTTCTTGTCTTTGGTTTTTTATCAGGTTTACTATAATATGTCTATATGTTTTATTTTATTTTGTTTGCTCATAAAGTTTCCTGATCTTATGGATTGGCACTGTCCCTCAGTTTTGGAAAATTCTTGACCAGGACCCCTTCAAATATTGCTGCTGTCCTCATTTTCTCGCTAATCTCCTTCTGGGCCTCCAATGACCAGGCCCAGACCTTTACATCTTCAATATATCTCTTATCGAATTTTCTTTATTTTTACATTCTTTTTCCCACTGTGTGCTTTAATCTGTATATTTTCTACTGACCTATCTTCCAAGTCACTAATCCCCTCTCCTGATGTGTCTAATATGTTGTTAAATTCATCTACTGAGTTTTAATTTCAGTCACTGTAATTTTAAGTTTGACGTTGTCTATTTGGTCTCTTTTATAGATTCCAGATCTCTGGTGAAATTTTGTCTTTCCTTGACCATATTAATCAGTTATTTGGAAGTATATGTCTGATAACTCTAACATCTGAATCACCTCTGGATCTATTACTTTGGGCTATTTTTTATCTCTTGACTTTTGGTCATTTGTTTCTGTTGTCTGGAATGCCTACTAATTTTTTAGTAAGTGACGGATACATTATTTACAGAAAATTGTACAAGTTTGAACAATGTTCTCTTTCTCCAAAGATGATTTGATTTTTTTCTGCCAGGCAGGTAAAGATGGATCATTTTGATTCAATTGGGGCTGATGTATTTCCAGTTTGCTCTTATTCTAGGATGTAGCTATTCAGGGTCCTCAATCAAGCGCTTTGAGTGTTTACCAGCGTCCTACCTCCTCAGAAGCTCTGCACTCTATGAGACTCTACAAGACCGCCAAAATCTCTGCTTTGCCTTTTAGTTTCTTATTAGGTGTTTTCAACTTTATTTTTTGTTGTCTCATCCTAGGAGTATGCAACAAGGTCTCAGGGAAAATTCCATGCATCATTTTGAAATCACTCCACTGTGTTTTCTTTCCTCTGGTATCTTGGTTCCTCGTGCCCTGAATGCCACTGATTAGGACACAAAATTAATGTATTTCCATTTTAGAAAACAAAATTTTAAATTATATTCCTTAATAATGTGCACATGCTTTTATTTTCCCTGATTTTTAATATTTTTAAAAGCCAATCACATTGTTATTACTCAAGTGTGAACACAAAGAAACATGTAGTAATGGAAAGCAAAGAAGTATTGACCTTCACTAGGCAATTAACCATCAGATAATGTCAGGAAATCTGGACCTTTCTCAAGTAAGAATATGGAAGAGAAGAGAAGGGAGATGTGTTATTTATCACAGACAATACTCAGCACAATTTTATAGCTCTTTGGGGAATCCAAAGCTTTTAAAGATGCTATTATTATTTGGAAACCCTCCAGAGAGCACTAAGTATTAAAAATAGCACCTGTACTCTGCTAAGTCAAATCACCTGTTTATTACTCAGAGTGATGAAAATCATTTAATAAAATATTGCAGACACTTGGTCAAAATCATGGACACAATTTATATGCTCCAAAAAATTAAAGGGAATGTCTATGCTTGGTTTAATACATGTTGTTTAAATGAACAACTCATTTAATTTCACTGTTTTGTGGGGGTTTTTTAATTAAAGACATTGAAGTTTTTTAAATAGTCAAAATAAGACCGCTGCTGTAACATTTTCTGTGTTTTCTTGCTCAGTATTTACATAAAATCTTGCCTTCATAATAGCAGCCCATTTGTTTTTTCCTTTGTAGAACCTGTTTCTCCTCTTAGCCTTAGACTACAGGTCTAGGAATGTGTCCCAGGCCTGGCCAATCACCATTTTGCCCCATTGACCACAACTATGGGTTCTGCAATGAGCATGTGATCCACCTTATTCTGATGAGACTTGGTACTTAGATGTTATAAAAACTACTGGAAAGAGATATTCTGCTGGGATTGCCACCCTGGAAGAATGGAGGGCTCAATGTGGTGATCACCACAGAAAGAAGGCCTGCCTGAGAGTGAAGCCAAAACTATCTACAATTCCCCAGTTACATGAGTCAATAAATGCCCTTTATTGCGTAAGCCAGGTTAGTAAGGCTGGCTTTCAGACCAGCAACCAAGAGTCCTTACTAATCCAGTGACAACAGCAAAACACATAGCAGCCACCAAGTCTGTCAACAAGAGTGATTCACCCTCAGGTTTAAGACAAAACTGTAATTGAAATAACAGTGGCATTAGGAATACTTCTATGTACATGGTAAAATTTGTTCCAGTCTGCTGATGAGGTTTTCTTTTTCCACTGCCATTTACATTATGCCTAAGACATGAGATATGAAAATGTATCAATAATATCAAATAACATAGGGACATAGTTCCAAATTTTGAAGTTCTAAGAAGGGATTAGTATTGGCATCTTAAACTGTTCCGCACAGATGCTGAGTTATTTGGGGATTAGAGTAAATTATAAAAGGTTCTAAAAAATGAAAAAAATCTTTATGTGTTTTATGTTTTTAAAATTTTGTCTTCAGCTTTGGCTTAATACAACAGCTATTGATAATAGCCATGAGTAACATTCCTAGAAGAAAGGCTACAAATAAAATAAGAATTCCTCAGTATCGTTTTGTCCTTTAAGTGGACACAGATTCAAGCTTGTGCATGTGTGGTGATCACCCATTTCTACTCGTGGCATTTAATTATGAGTAAAGTAATGTGCAGGACCAGAATTTTAAATATTAGTTTAATAACCTTTATACACCTAATTTCTGAATGATTCTCTTCCTCCCTGGAGAGGCATTTAATGTCAAATAATGGTATTAAGGTGAGTCATGGTAACTGAAAAGGCATGAGGAAGGCACATGTCTGAATACTAACTAAAAAAAAAAAAAAGATGAAATCCTCCCTTTTCTAAAATTATGCGATGTCAATATATGCTGAACTTTGAAGTGTGGCTTTATTTCCCTCATTTGTAACTAATCACTGTGTTCAGGAGAAAGAGACTAAAGAGAGAAAAAAAATTAAAAGAAGTATAACCATTTCAAAATCCTCAAATGAGAAGTCAAACGAAAATTACATTTGTTCATTAAAGTAAAATTTTCAATGGGCAAATCATGGGTGAGACTATATTATAAATATGCCAAAATTCACCAAGGCGATGTTTTTCAAACTTTATTATAGGTAACATTAAAAAAAAAAAGTTTACGGCCGGCTGAGTGGCTCAGTTGGTTAAGAGCTCGCTCAAGAGTTTGAGCTCTGAGCAACAGCTGTTCGAGTCCCAGCCCGAGCTGAACAGCCGCTGAGCTGCCAACAGGAGGCAGGATGGCTCAGCTAAAAAAAAAAAAAAAAAAAGTTTAACAATCACTGCCTTACTGAATGTATTTATATAATATATATGTATATATGTAGATATATATAATAGCTACATATAAAGTGACCAAGTATACATGTACATAAAAATAAAAACTCTGACCATATTAAATGAACTCTGGTATTTTTTATTCTATCCTATTTTTTTCTATTCTATTCTACTCCATTCCATTTCACTTCACTAAAACAAATACCAATCACAAATCACAAAAATTGTTTTTGTAATCCACCATCGACTCACAACTAGACGTAAAACATACAAGTTGTCATAACTGAAACATATAACAAATCCGAGGCTAAGAGAATTAAACATATTTTAACCATTACCAACACTAATTTCAGATTAAGACTTTTTGTAAAAGAAACCAACTCAACTCTACACAATGGAATTTCTTATACTGTTCATTAACTTCACCAAATATTTCCATAAGCACTTAAAGTGAGATGTTTCCTTGAGAATGCTACCCCACTGGACATACTTTGAAATAGCCCCATGGAAGCTCACCATTTCAAATTGAATCCAAAGACACTAACCTTTTTCCCTTGTTAAAATTCTTTTTATTTTTATTTTTTAACTGCATGTGTCCATAACAGTCAATGAAACATAGTGCCACAGGGTAATAGTCTAATGTCATAAAGGGGTAGTCCCATTATCTGTTCTGTTTTACCTTTTGTATCAACTACTGTTTGATGACTGTTTCTGTGAAGAAAATGTTTTCTTAATAACCCTAGAGGAAGGCAATGATTTGATGACTGAAAAATGTGACATGTAAAACAAAATACTCTTTGTTCCACACCAGTGTATGTAATACTATTTGGCTCCCAGGTTTTCTTCAACCTCGAATCTCATGATGATTCCCCTCCTTGGCAAGTGCTGGGAAAGGACATTTCCTTACCGGGTCTCCTACTAACTAAACATTCCAGCACCCTGAATGTTTCTATTTTTCCATTTGTAATAAAGTGGCCTGAATTTGTATTTAAAAGATTTCCTCTATTAATTCCTTTCTCAGAATGTCCATGTCGGCACGTTTGAAAGTGTGCTCGCAGAAGCTGGACGTGGTTTTCCTCATCAACATGATGGACTGATGATGATGAGTAGATGGGGCACATCTGCTAAATCTCTGTTGAGACCACAGGGCACACCCAGCTTATAAAATTTTTTTGTCTTATTTCTCCTTCACAGATCATTCATAATAATGCTCAGGAAGAAAACGAAAGAGACAAAATTGTGGAAGCCCATTCCTACTGATACAGGAAGCAGAAGCAAATGGCATAACCCTCTGTGGTAAAAAGCAGCCAATGTTACAGCGTAGCGGGTTCAGCATTATGCCCAGATGGGCCACTCTAAACCCTGGGGTTCAGTCAATGGCAGTTTTCTCAAATTTTTCCTTAAAGGTTGAAATTTGTCATACTTATGTTTGGCCACCCTGATGATGCCTGAGTATGTGGGTATGTGTGAAATAGAAATAAAACCTACAGAGCTGTTCTCTGCATTGAATGACCAACGAAATGTGTGCAGCCTCCAAATAATTGTGCATGCTATAATAATTTCAACAGGGTGTGCTGAACAGTGGGACACTGGCATCCTCCGTTAAAGGAGACATTGTTAGCCACACTGCTTAGCACAATTTTGGAAAGAGGCAAGAGATTAGCACAAAAAAACAAACAAACAAACAAAAAACAACCTTTGTTGGAAATTCCTATTCCTTAATCTTATCTTTCTTTCATTCTCTCCTTATTTCATTGACATATAGGCAAGTAAAAATGATGGGACGGAGAGGGGTGGGTGTTAAGGAAAAGAAAAAAAAATGTGAGCCCTGTTGCTTGTCGATGTGTCTTGTCAGTTGATACCATGTGCCTTCCTTGAGTCAGGGCCTTAAAGGACCCGAGATGGAGCAAGTAAAGAGCAGCAGCATTGGAGTGGTTAGGACACTGCTTCACAAACTTTAATGTGCCCACAGATCACCTTGGGATCTTGTTAAAATGCCAATTCTGACTCTGGAGTGGGGTCTCAGATCCTGCTTTCTGATCTTAGTGGAACCCCAAGCTGGCACCCCATTTAATGCCTACTGGTCTGGGCAGTGGCCTCGCCTTTTTCTTTACAGGGAGTTCACCGGCCTCCTTTTCCTTTGTAAAGACAGCTCCAGTGGAGAGCAGAAAAGAACAGCATAGCACAAAAGCACTGGCTCTGGAATCAGATGAACATGGGTTCAAATCCCCTCTCTGCAACTTATTTGCAATCTGTCTGATTGCAGGTGGTTTATTTTTTTGTTTGTTGTTTGTTTTTTTCTTAACTCCTCAGAGGTTCATTTTCACCCTCTATATAAACTGAGCACGCCAACTTCCTAACTCTCAGGGGTGTTACAAGGAACAAATGGTGTCATGTGCATAGCCTGGCAGGTTCATTTATGGAATGAATATATAGAGTCTACAGCACAATAATCCCATTCACAGGTAATAAGGGGAGTGGGCTACACAATGTCTGAATACACCTTAATTTTTCTTAATATTATGGCTTTGGATCTTTCTTAGATTCACAACTGTGGTTAGCATAGAGTTCTAAATATATTAAATATTTCTCCTCATTTCCGGATACTTCTCTGACTCCAGAAAGCTGCTCTCTGATCATGTTTTTAGTAATGACAGAATGCAGGGCAGGCTGGGTTTCAAAACATATTTCTTGCTCTAATGGTAAAAACACACTTGATCATTTTCCTGTCCCCAGTTAGTTCAGTTTCTAGACTTGCTCTTCTGACTTCTTTGGCTTCTATTTCCAATGACAGATCCTCACTGTCCTCAAGTTGCCCCTTCAGTCTCTTCTCTCTGACCTGAAGTCAGGCTGTCCTTTGTTCTCACACGAAGTAAGGCAAAGCCACCCACCCCACCCCACCCCACCTATGCTGTCCAGCTGGTGAATAAGGGTTCCTCCAGGGGAACCTAGAAAACACCTTTGAGGTAACCAGGGGACTTAGGGGAAAAACAGCTCCTCCAAGTGCTCTCTAACCCTTCCACATCCATAAACTGAACCCAGCCAGCAAAACATCTTTGGTTTAACAAAGAGGGAAAAGGAGGTGGGGCAATTTTACTGAATCTAATAGAAACAAGGAAGGAAATAGAAGAAAACTGTGAAATAGTGACTAGCTGCCATACCTGCCTCCCCTGATGACCTCTGGCAGTCTCCAAGATGAACAGAGCTGGCAGGGAATGGCCCCTAGAAATCATGCCTTGACCCTCTGAGGCCTGTCATGATTCCTGTTTAGGTGACACTCAAAGGTTGCAGGCACCAGCAGAATAGAAAGGACATGCCAACCTCAGAAGTCCCACCTCATGAGAAGTACCAACGATCGTTCAGGGAGTCCTGTCCGGCCATCACTTCCTCCCCCTCACTGTCTTCTCTCCCACAAGCTGTTATAGGAGAAGAGGGTCTGCTTCCCAAAAGCTCGTTTCCATGTCAGGCTATATCAGGGGAATGAATTATTATTGACTCATCTGACTGATGAGATTGATCCATATGATACTGCCATATTTGTAGTTCTAATATCAGCAATTTCCCATGATTCAACCTCATATCCTGTTTAGAGAAAAAAAGGTTCACGGTCACAGAAAAAACTAAACCACTTCTGTGGCTGAGCAATGCTGGCCAGACAAGTTATCTCAAATCCATTCACTAAAAGGCTGCATATTTTAAACTAAAACATACTTACTGCGGCCCCTCACCCTTACTTTCTACTTTTCTAAGGCAAGATAAACTCAGCAAACCCCTTTAGGAAACATCCCTGAAGTCGCACCTATCAGTTGAACACCATGCGATCATTGTGCATTTACTCTGCATAAGGCACGAGAAGGACAGAACAATAAATGAAACACCGTTTCTGCCTCTAAGGAATGACTGATCTCACTAGAGAAAGCAGAGAGAACAACGCATAAAGGTAAAGAATGAAGCAACAACATAAGAAATGTCACACACAAGACAGACCGTAATCATTTGCTAAATGAGTGGAATAGAAAATAAGTGCAGTGAGTTGAGAGGCAGGAGCAATCACCTAGAATCTGATTTGAGCCACTTTGCATCTAATTTAGCTCATCAGTCACCGCACCCTCCCACCTACTTCCTGTGGGAAGTTATCACAGAAAATGGAAATCGCCTTTCTGCCTCCTCATAACTCCCGGATGATGGTCCCGGGATGTATACCCAGTAGGTCTCAGACCACTCCCTCTCCATTACTGGGTCCATCTCAGGAAACGATGGCAGGATGGGGACATTAACGCCGACACTTTTCTCTCCTCTAGATGAAGTCAGTATGACATGGGGGCAGGGGGAATAAAAGCTAATGTATGTGCCTCAATATAAAACACAGCCACCTGGTAGCTTAGCACTAAAACAAACTTTATGACATCTCTTAATTCTGAATTTCAATCCTTCTGAGCAGTTGCCAAGAGTCAAAAGTGGCCGTCGCTGCAAGTATATTATAATTACTGATCTGGGTACAAATGAGGCCCCATGAACACTGCACAGCCGCTGGCTATGCCAGCTGCTTCCTCCGTGCTCTGACTCACTGTGCCTCTCTACTAAGGTCCCCTACTTGAGGACTTTAGCCATGAACCCTGTCTCCAGGTCCTCCAGGATTAGGCTGGTTCCTTCCCTAGGGCGCCAAGACCAAGCTCTTTGCAAGTGGCGAACTGCAGAGGCAGCAGCAGCCCTGCCTGCTTAGTGCTCCCCACACAAACGGCACCAGGGGCTTCCATGCAGAAATGCTAAAATGCCCTTTGGGAGAACAACTCTGTCACCTGGGCCTAATAAAGATTTGCTCACGCCCAGAAGAAACATCTCTGATTAGGCCCTTTCTCTCACCTCCCATATCTAATCCATGGGAAAGATCTGTCAATTTCACCTACAAACTATCCCTCAGGTCCTCTCCTTTTCTCCATCTCTGCAGGCATCCTGTTGGTTGAATACTAATCACCATTATTACCTACGTGGACCTCTACCCAAGCCTTCTGATACTCTGCTTCCATTCTTTCTCTTCCAATCTGTTCCGAACATAGCACCAAAATGTACCTTCTAAATACTACAGTCAATGGATCATATCTTCCAGGGCTTAAGACCCTTCAGGGCCGTCCTGTTACCCTCAAAACAAAATCAAAGCTCTTTGCCCGCGCCTGCAAAGCCTCTGCAAAGCCTCCTGGGACCGAGTTCAACCTTCTCTCTACAGGACGCCATCTAGTGGCAGTAGCCAGAGAGGCCCGGCTGAAGCTTCCAGCTACCCAGGCTGGAATCTAAGATCCATGCTCACCAGGAATGAATTGTCGGGGTCGCAATCTCAGGTCCCCTGCTCCCCATGTGCACTGTGTAGCTTTGAGCCAGTCACTTAACGCCCTGACACTTCAGGTTCCGCACATGCAAAGCTACACATCTCACTGAATTGTTAGAAGTAAAGTGAAATACTACATGTAAAACGCCAAGAACAGTGTCAGTTCACAGTAAAAACTGCATAAATATAACCAGCCTGATGTGCTTTCATGTCGTAAGAAACAGTTTTCCCACCTCAGGGCCTTCCGTCCAAGCGGGATGCTCTCAGCCATGCCCTCCCACTCTGCATGGTCATCTTCCCCCCTTTCAAATCTTCTCTGCAGAAGGATCTTCCCTAACATGTCCAAATAGGGGCTCTCGCCATCCCCTCTGTTATTCTCTATTGAAACTCTTTATTTTCCTCATAGCACTTGTCATATTTCCAATTATTTCCTTGCCTTCGCTATTCGCCTATTTACTATCTTTCTTCTCCATGAGATTTTAATCTTTGTAAGGACTCGGACCACATTTATTGGGTTGTCGGAAAAGTCATGACACATTTTTGCAATGAAAAACAGAAAAAATACATCACGACTTTTCCAACAACCCAACACATTGTTTACCACTGAATCCCCAGCACCCAGAGCATCTCAGGGATCCTCCATTAAGTTACTATTTATCCTTTTTTGTATTTCTTACAGGTTTCAAATATATTTTGATATTATTAATTGGCATATGTGTCTGTTTTAGATGGCACCATCTATCAATGAAGAATAACACTTTGTCTTTAAAAAAGTTATTATTTAAATTATTAAGAGCAAGTAAGTGAAGAGTGTTGCTCAGCCCCTCACTTACACTCCCCTTTCTCCCTGGAGCTCAGGCCAGCTCTCTGGGGCTGGGCTGGAGAACAGACATTTTGACCGTTCTTTGTCTCTTGTTATAGCCTTTATTGTAAAGTCTATTGTGTCTCGTACAAGTATTGCTACCACAGCTTTTTTGTTTGTTTCATTTTCAGGAAATATCTTTTTCTATCCCTTTACTTTCAGTCTGTATGTGTCATTTGATCTGAAGTGAGTCTCATAAACAGCACATGTAAGGGTCTTGTTTTCTTATCCATTCAGCCACCCTATCTTTTGATTAAAGCTTTTAATCCACTTACATATAAAGTAATTTTTGATAGTCATTGCCATTTTATTATTCATATGTTTTTATTTTCTTTGTCTCCTTCTCCTTCTCCTTCAAGAAGTCCCTCTGACATTCCTTGTAATACTGGTTTGGTGGTGATGAACTCCTTTAGCATTTTCTTGTCTGGGAAGCTCTTTATCTGTCCTTTGATTCTAAATGATAGCTTTGTTGGGTAGAGTACCCTTTATTGTAGGTCCTTGATTTTCATCACTTTGAATATTTTGTGCCAATCCCTTCTGGCCTGCAAAGTTTCTGCTGAGAAATCAGCTGACAAACTTATGGGAGCTCCCTTGTAAATAACTAATTGCTTTTTCTCTTGCTGCTTTTAAGATTCTCTCTTTGTATTTAACCTTTGCCATTTTAATTATGACATGTCTTGGTGTGAGCCTCTTTGGGTTCATCTTGTTTGGGACTCTGCACTTCCTGAGCTTGTATATTTATTTCCTTCCCAGGTTAGGGAAGTTTGCCATCATTATTTCTTCAAACAGGTTTTCAATTCCCTACTCTCTCTCGTCTCCTTCTGGTACCCCTATGATGTGAATGTTGGTATGTTTGAAGTTGTCCCAGAGGCCCCTTAAACTATCCTCATTTTCTTAAATTCTTTTTTCTTTTTGCCATTCTAATTGGGTGTCTTCAGCTACCTTACCTTCTAAATTGCTGACTCAGTCCTCTGCTTCACCTAATCTACTGCTGATTCCCTCTAGTATCTGATAGATTGCTTGTCTCTCTCTCTCTTTTTTTTTTTTTAAGTTCGTTTTCTGGCACTTTGTTCAGTTCTTTTATTTGGGACATGTTTGTTTGTCTCCTCATTTTGGCTGCCTCCCTGTATTTGTTTCTATGTATTAGGTAGAGCTGCAATGCCTTCTGGCCTTAGCAGAGTTGCCTTATGTAGTTGGCGTGCTATGGGGTTCAGTAGCACAGTCTTCTTGGTCACCTGAGCTGGGTGCTCCAGGTGTGTCCCTTGCGGGGTCGTGTGTGGCTTCTTGTGGTAGTTGAAACTTGGTTGCTGTTTGCATGTCAATAGGAGCATTAACCCTCAGGTTGATGGGTTGTGAGGACTGGCTGTGACTATAGTGGAGGAGCTGTTGTACAGCGGCTGACCCTACAGAGTAGGGTCCACATTAGCAGGGCTCTGGGACCTGCCTGTATGCCCTTTGGGTGTGTCATCATTAAAGGCAGCGGGTGATGCTCTGGCTCTGTCTGAAGCTACCACTGCTTCGGTGTGGCAGCCCCAAGAATTCTGGGAGAGGACTCACTGCAGGCCATGTTCAGCCCAGCCTGGGCCCTGTCCAGGGCCACCTGGCATGGGTCACAAAGCAATCTACAGATGGCCGCCACCTGCACTAGGTTTGGGGGTGCCTTGAGAGGTCCAGATGTGAACTGAAGTTGGCTTTCACTAGTGTGGGGCTTAGAACTGCTTAGCCAGAGGTACAGGACATGCCAAAGCCAGATGCTGCTTGTTTGGGTTTTGTGAACCTTTGGGAGATTTTAGGAATGTCTGCAGCATGAGCCAAGATAGGCTGTTTGTATGGAAAAGCCACTGGCCTCTTCATGGACCATCCTTCCCCACTCCCTTTAATGTATATACAAGTCTTTCTTCAAGGCCTCCCTTCCCCTCAGCAAATGCCTAGCAAACCAAACTCTAAATTCTCCTTTGGCTCAGCCCAATTCGCCTTTTCGCTCCCTCCCTCTGTATGTATAGGGTGTGTGTGTGTGTGTGTGTGTGTGTGTGTGTGTGTAGTACACACACTTTTTTGTATATGTAGAGGTTATGTTGGCCCAGATTCCACGGACTGCCCAGCCTGAGGCAAAAGCTTATGTGCTCCTAATTTATTAGAGCATGCCATCCCATGGAAGCAAGAGGGGAGAGGAAGGAAACGAGGCAGGGAAGGAGGAAAAACAGATATAAGGCGCATATCTGAGCTGTCTCCCACTGTTCTCAAGCACAACTGATTGTCAGATCTCCCTGGCCCATCTTCGGAGATGGCCATGTGAATGACAGTGTCTCAGGACAGTCAGTCAGGGAGAAGGAGACAAATGTTGTCCACCCAATGGCCACATGAGGGGGCTGAGCCAGTCTAGTGCATCTCAGGCATCAGTGGCAACAGGGGAGTCCTGGGGGAGGTGAGGGCTGACATAGTGACTGGGAGCAGTCACTGTAACAGCCTTTGGGCATTAGAGGCAGCAGTAGGGACCTGGCTAGACAGCCCTGAGAGCAGCATATATCAGCAAGTGCACAGATCTGGACTGGAACCTCACTTGAGTCTGGTACAAATGGATAAGATGATGATAACCATCCACATGTATAGCTTAAGAATGGTAAGCATGTGATATATAAGTTCACCACTCCCAACGCTTGCACTCATCTCTAAATTTTTAATAGTACTTTTTCTAGCTGAGTCTAGATTTGGCCTCTGAATGCTTCTTAACAAAGGGCTATAAACAGCTACTACATCCAATAAAACATGATACATCTGCAGAAGAGCCTTTGCAATTATAAGTTCTTTCCTATGCATTAACTAATTTGGTCTCTGCAAATTTGCAACATTCAGTCAGGAAGGTATAATCCGCCTCTATCCTCAGATGGACAACTGAGACTCAGAGTACATGGTATGAAAACAGTCCCTGTCAATAGCAGAAATGAGAACCAAGATTTTCTGACTTCTGGCTATGTGTAAAAACCTATTATACATATACTGTAACCCAGTAATTTAGAATCACATAATTATTTTGCTAATTTATAAGAGTATAAAAAATGTTTTTATTAAGGTATGTTCTTCTCTATTTATTTTTTAACATACAATGGAAGACAGAAATGACACCCTACAAAGAAGAGTCACAACAATAGGCAAGTAAGAATAATGTAGGATTTTTTTTAAATTCAGACCTGCAATTATAAAGATAAAAACATACTATCGAGCTAATGAAAATGATAAATTGTATAAAGTGAAAAATGCCACAATAAAGAAGTCCTTCCACAGCATCTTCCATCTAACTCAGCTCTATAGCTCAGGAGCCAGTATCCATGGCTCTCTTTGATATTTTGGGAAAAGAAAATTCCATTCAATTCCATACTCTTGCCAGCATCCAACTCTCTGTGCGTCCTAACACAATAGCTCTCATTCTGCCTTTGACACCAGTTTTGTAGACTTAACAGGTCACAGTGATACATATCTAATTTATGGGGCAAAGGTTATTCCATATAAAGCAGTTCTGACTTTCATCATGGAATAATTAGAAGTGAATATGCCAAGGTGCTTCTTAAGCTTTGACATTCATTGTAGGAAGATACGTCATTATTTCTACCGACACTTCATTCGTCTCCCATCCACCAATTATACCCACCCAAATGTTTGAAGCTTTGTATATGCATCTTAACAATCTGTCATCCAATACTTGGAAAGGAAAACGCACTCTCATAGAACATCAAGACTGTCTTGAGCTCTGGCTAAAACTTCATGGATCTGACATTTGAGCCTTGTTTGGAGTCTACTATATGCAGAGAACCGTGCTAAGAACTGATAGTCCCCAAGATGCATTATTGGCCCCCTTTCCCCCTGCTATCCCCATTCTTATCCAGGCCCTTTAAAGCTTCAGCTCTCCACTTTCCTTCAGCAGATTCCCGCCCCCCACCCCACTTTATCCTTCCCGCACTAAAGCCAACCAGACTGCCCTTCCTTTCAGTGGTTATTTCTGCTTTGAGGAGCCTGGCTGGACCTTTGGCCTGTAGAGCTCAGCCCTGAGTGCCCCAGCACTACCTAAATACCAGTATTGGCCTGGTATGCAGGCCCTGCTCCCCCAGTGAACCTCACTTTTCTATGTTGCATAGTGCCTTCCATATAGCATACAATCAATAAGTCTACGTTGCCTGGTTCACTCCATTGACCATAAGCTCCTTGAGGGTAGAGACTGGGTGTTTTTCATCGTTTTGCTGCCAGCATAAAATTAAGTGACTACCACCTCACATGGCATTTATAGTAAACGGAGAGAGACCAGACCATATGTGAAGAGTCGGAAATAATTTAGCTGAGTTGGGGTAGGGTCTGATGTCAAATTGCCTTAAAAGCAGCCAGAACTCAAATATGATACAGCAGACTCATAGCTATTGCAAAATCCTAAGCAAGGGCACGAAGCTAAAATCATATTATAGAACCATATCAATAAGTCCACTGTTTCGCTTAGAAGCAATCAGACAGAAACCAAAGGGTTTCCAGGAGGTCTGATTCTTCAAAGAGACAAGCGGATAGAAATTGGGTCCTTCAAGTTCTCTTCCAGCCTCCTGATTCTAGGTATTGAAGCATCTGTCCTTTGTTCTTGGTGATTTACTGTATCTGATTGCGACTCTTAGAATTCAAACATTAGGCTCTGCCTTCTTTTCCATCAGGATTTTAAAATCAATATCTTTACCATTTATGAAATTGTGTGATGTGCTTTGAAGACTTAAGGCATCTTAGAGAGAGGGGGAATGTCACCTTGTACTATTGAACCAATGTATTAAGTAATGACTTCTTGAAAAATCAAAAGCTTGTTGGTTGAAATGCTATTAAACTATAACCTATAAAAGCAGTACATGATCATTTCAGTGGTGCAAAAGGCAAACTTTAAATACAGTGGATGAGAACTGTTGGAATATAAGAGAAGAATGTAATCTCATTTTAACCATTTAGTTATGTACAACATGAAAGAAAACATTCTTACAGAGAATAAGCTTTACTCGCCATATTTGTCAGACAGAGCACGTAGCTGGGTAGAGCACCGAGGACTATGTAACACAGTGTTGACCAAGAGAACCCCTGGCTTGATGGGTTTAACAATCTAGTGGGGAGGACAGACATTGAACAAATAATTCTGAATAATTAAGCGTGAGACAAAATAAAACGAAGGCATTCCAGGAGCAACGGGAGCATGGAACCAAGCATGGAGGAGAACTAGAGGACCAAGAGGTTCTCCAGAGAAAAGCATATTCCACCTGAGACCCTAAGGGTGAGTGAGAGCTGACTGGCAACACAGAAGGGAAAAGAATTTTCCAGCAAATGACAGGCATACCTGAAGGGAGAGCATCCGGAAACGGGCTGGGCTTACTGAGGGATAGTCAAGGATGTGCAACCTCGATGAGGTGGATGGGGATAAGCTGAGCCATTTCTTTGAGCTCAATCCCTCAGCACTTTGCCCTTTAAGTCTCCTGGTTCAAGACAACTTTCCAGAAAAGGGGCTGCTCTTTAGAAACTGAGTGTACTGAAGAGAACCTCAAGAATCTCACACTTGATGTACTGTTTGGAGTACAATCATGATTCTAAGTGATACCTGATAAAAGCTTTTTCAAACGGACTTTCTTAAAGACATTTCAGATAATTTAGTGATTCAGTAGAGGTACGACAGTTTTATTTATTGAAATCTTTGGTTTACATATCTACCAGTGGTGTTGGAAGAAAGTATCTGTATTTTAAGGTCACTTCACTGGGTTTGTTGCATAACGCATGGACAGCATACAACATGCAGGTAACAACAGCTCTTATCAAGAAATCTTATTATGAAGCCCTTCCATCAAGCTCTTACTGCATATGAGAGAGTCGGCTGAGGTCTCTACATATAGCTCTCATTTAACCTTCACAACAACTCTAGAAAGTAGGTACAATTACAAGTCTCAGTTTATAGATACATCACCTGAAGTTCAGAGAAGTTAAGTAACTTCTCTTATGGGCAGTGGAGGCTCTAAACTATGTCCCCAGTTATCCAGGAAAGCTCTGTTTTTGTTCCATTATGACCATATTTGCTGGGTGACAGTGGTGCTTTTTTACCCTTTTCTGTTTCCCTTTGCATTACCATCTAATGGTCATTGCTATAGAGTTTAATCAGCGATGTCTTATCCCTGGGTGCTGGAATGAATATCGTTACTCAGAGAAAATAAACAGAAGCTTGCATGTGTGCACGGCTTGGACGTGGATGCCTCAATAACAGCCTGAAGGGGCAGGAAGGGATGAACTGCAGACTTGAAACAGAGGCCAGGGATGCAGGTTGATTGGTGGGTGGGGGGGGTTGGTAACATGAAATTCTGCCTAGGCCAGCAGAGACACAGTCCTTCACTGCTCTTTGCCTGAACTGTGCACTTGCCTTTCTCCTAATATGGCTTTTCTTTCCTCCACAGGGCACACAAGTCCCAGCCCTCCCCATCACACACACACACACACACACACACACACACACACACACACACACACACACACGNCAGCCCTCCCCATCACACACACACACACACACACACACACACACACACACACACACACACGAGCGCGCACCTCTACTGCACAACCTAGGGGGCCTGGCATACAATGTTCTAAGAAACGGGCTGCAAGTGCCTTTGAAAAAATTTGCTTGGGGCCCAGGAATTTTAATCTACATCCATGAACTGAAGATGTTTACATTAAAAACTTGCTACTGATTCAGCACCAGCTAGGAGGGGGGTGGCTGTAAATTTACAGAAGGTGGCCTGCAGCCTTCCTTCCAAATGGCAAAGCGGTAGCTGAGGAGCAGCTTGTGATGAAAACGTGTCTATGTCAAGTCCATGCACTGAGCAGAATAAAGGAGCTTTAATGATTCCAAGGCCTGTCATATTAGAACGGGGTTGCAGTCATTAGAGAGCATCAGAATAGGCTTTTCTTGTGACATGCCGTGCTTTGAAACCCCAGTATAAACATATGTGTTAATTTTTACGATTTGTGTCACATGTTATACTGCGGCTGAACACATGAGACAGCTTCCCTGTTCTAACATTTCACCATGAGCCATAAGCAAACAACTAGCAAGGACAACAAGAAAAGAACCACTTTCCAGGATCGTATGGTTAGTTCTGATATTTGGGAAATTGCTTTACTGCCAGAAGTCAATTTCTGCAATTACGAGCATGTTTCCACACATAAAGTAAATAATAATGTGCCCAGCTCCCTCCCCCTTCATTTTATCACATGCAGATTGGACCCCGCAACCTGTAAAGTCACATTTTTTAAATCAAGTTTTCTTTATTTATAAAATATGTAAGGGACTATCCTATAGAGCCCCAGAAATCTGGGAAATGCACATTTACCCATTCCTTTGTTCATTCAGTCAATACTTATTGAATACCTACTAAGCACCAGGCACTTTTCTATGAGCTGAAGACCTTTTAGTGAACATGACAGCTGGAGAAAACAGACTCTAAATAACAAATCCATTAAATGGACAAAATAAGTTTGGGAGTAACGAGTGGTAAAAGGGCAGTGTGATGGAGAGGCAGGTTCTTCCTAATGGGTGGACAGACAAGGACTCTGGGGAGGTAACATTTAAGCTGAGAGCTGACTGACAAGAAGGAGCCCACTATGCAAAGATCTGAAGGGTAGAAGGCAAAGCACAAAGGCCAAAGGACAGAAATAAGCCTGGCTTGCTCAAGAATGGATGAAGTTCAATGTGACTGGAGAGCGTTGAGGGAGGGATGCTGGATGGAAGACAAGGTCAAGGAGGTAGGCAGGGGCAGGTCAGGCTGGGCCCTGCAGGCCATGGTGTGGACTTTATACTAAGGACAGGTACTGCCATTGAGGGTTTAAAGCCAGGGAAAGATAGGTTCTGGTATTTTTTAAATTGTGGTGTTTTTGGTTATAGGGAAAGGAAATGGACAAAATCGTGTTCCATTCAAAGATGTCAGTTCCTCATAGATACTAAAGCCTTGGCTTTGTAAGTACATGTAGTGATTAAGAACACATGGTGACATCTGTCCTTTGTCTGAATTATTTCACTCAGCATAATATCCTCTAGGACCATCCATGTTGCTGCAAATGTTAAGATTTCATTCTTTTTTATGGTCAAGTAATATTCTGTTGTATATATGTGGCACATCTTTATCTGATCATCTAATGCTGGACACTTAGGTTGCTTCCATAGGTTGACTATTGTAAATAATGCTGCAATGAACATAGTGGTGCATATATCTTTTCTAATCAGTGTTTTGGATTTCTTTAGATAAATACGCAGCAGTGGAATTGCTGGGTCATGAGGTAGTTCTATTTTTAATTTTTTGAGGAACTTCCATATTGATTTCCATAATGGCTGCACCAATCTGCAGTCCCACCAACAGTGCACAAGGGTTCTCTTTTCTCCACATCCTCACCAACACTTGTTGTTTGTTGATTTATTGATAGCCATTCTGACAGGTGTGAGGTGGTATCTCATTGTGGTTTTGATTTGCATTTCCCTGATGATTAGTGACATTGAGCATCTTTTTATATGTCAACTGGCCATCTGTATGTCCTCTTTGGAGAAATGTCTGTTCAGGCTCTCTGCCCATTTGGTTGGGGGGAGTTTGGTGGAAAAGGTGAAGGGATTAAGAAATAAAAATTGGTAGCTAAAAAATAGTCACAAGGATGTAAAGCACAACATAGGGGATATAGTCAATAATGTAGTAATAACTATGTATAGTGCCTGGTGGGTGCTAGATTAATCAGGGGGATCACTTCATAAACAACATAAATGTCTAACCAGCATTCTGCACACCTGAAATTAGCATAAAATAATATTGAATGTCAATTGTAATTGAAAAATACAAAATAATAAAATAATTTAAAACCACATTGTGAGTCAGAAAATCTAGGTTTGAATCCTTGCTCTGCCATTAATATGCTGTGTGATATTAGGAACTCCATTTAATTTACTAAAGTCTCAGTTTCTCTATGTACAACCTGTGATGGTAATTCCTCATACGGTCTTGGTGAGAGCTAAATGAGATCTTATACATAATACAGAGTAGCACTAACGCCTGGCCCATGGTCCATGTTCAGGGAATAATAGCTGTTATTATTAGTATCATTAATATTAGGCAGAGAGAGAAGGATGAGGTAAAGGACTAAACAATTATCCAGATCACTTAGAGTAGAATACAAACCCATTGGAGACAGGATAGAGGTTTCCATCAGCATAGAGTATCACTGCGCTCTAGGTCCCTGGATAAGGGCCACCCTTTCAGTGTCCTGAGCATGGTAGAGTCTGGACCAAATAGAACTTTAGAAAAACTGGAAACACTTGAAATGCTCAGGAACAGGAGCATAAATCAATAAAATGTGATATAGTCATACAATGAAATACTCCATGGAAACAAAAATGCATGAACTACTGGCATTGCCAACAACATGGATGAGTCTTACTTCTATGTTCATAGAAAGGAGAGATTACATGCTATGTGATTCCATTTATACGAAGTTCAAGAACAGGTTAAACTAACTGATGTTGAAGCAAAATAGCAGTTACCTCTTGAGAGTATGTATTTGGAAAACATTTGGAAGGGGCACAAAGGAGCCTGCGGGGGTGCTTACAAGTGTTCTGACTTGATCTAGACAGAGGGCCCATGCAGAGGGACATATGTGAAAACAACATCTGGCTGTAAACTTAAGATTAGCATATTTTATAAGTTTTTAGGTGCACTTTAATAATTATGTATATACACTTTAATAATTAATTTTAAATATATAATTTCAGGGGATCACAGTTAGTTCAATAAATAAGCAAATGGTTCTCTTCAGGAGAATTCTAACCTCAGAACCATTGGGGAGCCTGTTAATTTCCAAGGCTGCTTCCCCCCTTTCCATAGTAAACAGTCTGCCCACATTGTCAGCCACAGGGAAGGCAACTAACTAGCCATGGGGAAGAGATGAACGGGCTTCAGAGCAGGGCAGCTGGGAAGCATGTCCAACTGCAGTCAGGACTAACTTCTCAAAACCCATCCCAGCCACTGCCAGTGCCTGCTTAGCGCCTTACTTTTCATTTGGGCTGAATTTTGTCTGTTAAATGAAAGCTCAAGGGGGCAGGACGCTTCTTTTCTATATTAGAAATATACCTCAAGCACCTGGGTGCTTTATAAAAAAGAAAAATAATAACAGGAGGTTGCGGAACAACTGAAGTGAGGAGCATATGTTTAAACAGCACTTTTTGGCATTTTAATGAGGGAACCTCACAGGGCTTCGAGCACAGGAAGAGAATCCAAATGGAATTATTTCATTTTCCTGATAGAGCACCCCAACCCACAATGCAAAAGTCATTAAATCTCATCGTGTGACATTAAAAATTGCTTTTCAGCTAAGATCAGCCAAAAATGTGCCCAGGGCAAGTTTTTATGACCATATCATCACAACCCTGAATTCAGATCGGTAGACGAGCTAGAAATACACACTCGCTAGAACAGTTCAGAGTGTTTCTGCATCTATCTCAGTGAAAAATTGTAGCACAAGGAACCTTATTTTCCTGGAAAAAACACTATCAAATAATAAAACAATTCAG
This sequence comes from Hipposideros armiger, assembly GCF_001890085.2. Lineage (NCBI taxonomy): Eukaryota > Metazoa > Chordata > Mammalia > Chiroptera > Hipposideridae > Hipposideros > Hipposideros armiger. The sequence continues at coordinate 1,095,452 of NW_017731837.1, read as the reverse complement.
GACCCGTTTTCACAAAGTAATAACAGACCATGCATAATTGATTGCCGTTAGTCTGCGTCTGTGGGCATTACAAATCATGGTTACTAGTGCTTCCACCAAACAAACGTCCATTCTGCACTCAGGCCATCCATCCCGGCACCGCCTGAAACTACTTTCGTGCTTTTATTGCACACTTTACTGTATTGTTCTTTAGCTGCTTCTTCAGTGAAGTTCTTATATTCCCAATAATGTTACATGCCCTTCTTTCTGTGCGTTCATTCACTCGCTGTCCCTGATGGTAGGCAAAAAGTAAATTTTTCTAGAAGTGAATTGATTTTGACTTCTAATCTCACCTCAGGCTGGCAAGAGAATACGAACTACCCTGGGAGATACAACACTTTTCTATGAAATCATATCCTAACTCCCTCCATTAAAACCCTAAAATTACACTCAAAACAGGAAAGAAATTCTAAAATTATACCAACCCCTTTGGTCTACCAAACATCAAGCCACTCTCTCCATAAAAAAGAAATACATAACTCATTCCAAAACTGTCTTTGCACATCCCAAGGCTCTTATCATCGGTTGCAGGAGCAGGTCAGAAGCAGGGCTTAGGAAATCCGAGTTCTGCCTCGGCCACCACAGGAACCATATCCCTCTGCTTTACTCTTTCTCTGTGTGAAAGGCTAACGACATAAACCTGGGGAAGGCCATAAGCCACCTATGTCTAGTCAGCAACTGAAGTGTGAGGGGTCTAAATTGAGATATGATGCATTAAATTACACAGGTCTATACAGACTTACTACCAAAAAAAGAATGTAAAATGCATCTCAATAAATAATTTTAAAATATTGATTACATGTTGAAATGATAATATTTTTTAATATACTGAGTAAAAAAAATATTGTTAAAACTAATGCTACCTCCCTCTTTTTTTTACTTGTTTAATGTGGCTATTAATTTTTTTTTCATTACATATGTGTCTCACATTGTATTTCATTTGGAAAGCACAGATCTAGACCATCCTGAATTGCTGTCGAGGCTAAGAGTCTCTTCTTGTGGAAACTGAAAATTACAATCCTAACAATGTATATAGACATTTGTGTACATCTTCGAGGATGGATAATGTAGAAGGGGTAGTAATATAATCGCCAAGTATATTACATGTTTCATTATGCTTATACTTCCCTAAGAACATTGAAAAAAGAAAAGTTAGAGAAAAAGTATGGCATAATTCCTTATCCTCCATCAACAGTAATGAGACTGAATATGAACTTTGAAATCAAACCACCTTAAATTTGAATTCTGCCGCTAGCCTCAGTTTCCTCATTTGTAAAAAGAGAAATACATGTACTCATATTTTAGAAAATTAAATGAGATAATGTATATTAATGTAGATTAAATTTTAAAATATCATTGAGCACCGAGGGAACAGGGAAGATTTTGGCATTGGACATGTTGAGCCAGCAGCTGGAGGGACAATGAGACAGAAATGTGCGTTAAACAATTGGAAATCTGAGCCTGGAGACCAATAGAGAAATGAATAGATAAAATCGCTCCAGCAAGCTTTTGCCACAGGAACTGCAAACTCAGAAGTACTCTGCAGCCAGACAGGTGGGAAAAATGAGTGAAACCAGGTATGTGGGTACTTGTATGCGTGCGGTCAAATGGGAAGCACATACCCCATCTAAACCACATGCCTCAGGTGCAGCTCCAGGCCATCACCACCATGAAAGGATAATAATGGTACAATGTTGCCAGAATTTTCCATTTTTAAAGAGAATCTAGAAATTCAGGTGTTTTAATGTTTAGAATTGTTTTTAAATGCACTCATTCCAGAAAGAGTCCATGGGAAAATAATTTCATACATCTGCTGCCTAGAAGGTCAATGAGATAACTGCTTAGACTCCTACCATACGAAAGTTACAGGAGGCTTCAAGTGAAATTCCCACCAGCCCCAAAACATTTAAGCTGCCTAACCTGGGGAGGGAGATGTGCCTCTCCCTCCTCTTAGCTCCTCATGTAGCAAGAACCCAGTTGCCGAGGCTACACCTGCCCCAGTAGTCTGTTCCTGCTTCCCTCCGGTCTTTTCCTCCCTTCCTCTGTCTCTCTCTTCTTACTCCCTCTTACCCACTCTCGTTCTCCCGCCCGCAACCTGGATGTTATGTAGAATGTTTCAAAGAGAACTGCAAAAGCACTTGGACTCTTCAGCACACAGGTAACATAATCCAAAGTGCTACTGTGGCTATTATTCGCTGCCTACTTTAGGTCCCTGTGGAATAGTGTCTGTTTCAGCTGCAGGCCTTCTCTGCTACCCATTTGGGTAAGTAAATTACCCTATTTTGTAAATGTGTACAACCTGTAAATATGAAAGAACTTCCTTGCAGGACAATTTTTTAAAATTTCATACTGAAAATACTAGCAGCCTCTCTATACCTACTGTAGGGAGTAAAGGGACCTAGAACTGAAAAATTAAAATGACAGTACTGCTCCTTCTTCAGGTAAGTGGTTCTTAGGAAATGCATTTTAAAGAAGATGGCTTTCCAGTGAGCATTTTAATTTTAATTTAACCTCCCCAGAAAATGAAGTGCTTTGTGTGGATTCTTTTGGTTTTACTTAAGGCATAAAAATTAATTCTGAGCTGTGATAATTGTGAGCTTAGGAATGTAATCATTCTAAGCACCACTTCTGACTTACTTACAAGCTTTACAGATCTTGAGCTGCTGTTTGTTGCTAATTCAGAGCTGGCAAGTTACTTAATCCTGAAGCTGAACTTGAAGTCAGGGTGTGATGGGACAGTTGGAGGTAAATTGTCTTGTTTTGCTTTCAACAGGTTATCCAAAGACTGGATGCACGGTATGGGGTAAGGCAGGTTTCTGGGTATGGGCTTTTCTGTTAATCTTCTTAATTAAAATGGGAACAATGACATGTGCTAGGGGTAGAATAAAATATTATATTAAACTAGGTCTTTGCATTTTGAAACCAATCATAGTTGGGATAAACAATCACAGCTCCAGGATAAATGAACTATCAAAACAGAAACAGCTCATAGATACGGAGAGCATTTTGATGGTTGCCTGATGGGGGGGCATTAGAGGGATATGTGAAGGGGGAGGGGGATTAAAAGGTACAATTGGCAATTACAAAATAGTCATGGGAATGTAGAGTATAGCATAAAGAATATAGGCAGTAATATTGTAATAACTATGTGTGGTGTCAGATGGGTACTGGATTTATCAGGGTGATCACATCAGAAGGTATCTAAATGTCTAATCATTATGTTGTACACCTGATACTAATATAATATTATATGTCAACTGTAATTGAAAAATAAAAAAAAATAATTAAAAAAATAAAAAATCACAGTTCCTATCATCCACATTTATGCTTTTGGTCTTAATTGTGACTTCTCGTTGTTGCTATGAGGATCCAACCTAAATATCATTACTTATATTTTATTGTTTAAAGAAAAATAAGGGTCAAGGCTTTGGTCATGAAAAACCTTGATGTCCATAATATAGTGAGTTATTTCTAAACATATAAAATTCTGTGTTTGAATCCATAACACACCTACGTATATATACAAACATTAACCAAAATGCCATATGGCATTTTTTTCTTCCTTTATAATAAATACAGGTCCCTTAAAATGTTTTTAGAAAAATTAATTCATATGGAAGTATGGGCACATTTGAATTGAGAGACCCTTGAATAAAGTTATTGTTTTTGAACATCATTATGCCTGAAAGTTGTGAGGATTCAGATACTGAAAGGAAAGTTAACTAAAATGTCTGGCATATACCTGTATTTAATGTGTTTAATATTTTCCAGTAATTCAAGAAACAGATAAAATTTTCACCCTAATTTTACTTCTAAAATTTCCATTTGAGAAATAATACTAGAAACTATTACCTGCCTGAATATTTATAATGTGCTTCTCAGATTTTGCAGTGGAACAGATGACACATTGCTGATCTGTGTGCTGATTTGGGTCCTAAGACGCATTTTTGGGAACCCTTTGGTGTGTTGTTGCTGTTCTTTATTCGTTCATTAAAAAGCATGTACTAGAACACTGTGTAATATCAGGCACCTTGCTACACTTGGGGGATGCAACAACAAACGTGGCATAACCCCTGCCCTCAAGCACCTTACAATCTCCTTCACTCTGCATTTAATGGATCTAAAACCAGGGAGCACTGCGCGTTACAGCCACAGGCTGCAACAGGCAAAAGTAAAATGCTGGTACTAGCTGGTGTTCACTGGTTTATCTCTTTGCTTCTTCCTAGTACCTACTACAATATTTTTACATAAAACCTGAAATTCTGGCTTCACTTAAAAAAGGAACACATTTTAAAACACCAGACCAGAAGTCTCTCTTGACAACAGCTGACAGGAGACGCGTGGGGGCGCTACATTTCCCAGATCATTACCTGTGCTTTCTCTAGATCACCCATGTTCTCACCATTCCCAATAGGTTCACACGTCATTTATTTCCATTACCTGCTTGGTTCTTGTATTACAATATTGAGTTTTGGACCCTGCTAGAAGTGACTAGCAGTCAGAGAGCCTGGCTCTAGCCCTGGGTCTGCTGCTTATTACAATAAATATGCAACCTATCAGGAGTTGCTTAACCCCATTGAAACTCAGCTTTCAGTTTTCTCTTCAGATAAAAATTAAAGACAAAACAATAAAGAACAAACGGACCCTGCTTTCTAGGCATGATAATAATGAATCTCTGAAGAGAAATCTATGGAAGGGTTTCGAAAACTGAGAAGCACTGGGCAAGTGAACAGTATCATTGTAATTATATTTTCAGAAGACGTATCTAGAAAGTAAAAATTAAGAGCCTATGTTTCATTATTACTATAAAGACAACAATGTATTCTAAACTGAATTAAATCTCACATGATCTCTATGAGATAAATATTACTTTACCAATTTTTCAGATGAGGAAATTCACGCTGAAAAGGACAATGGGTGACCCAGCATAAAATGCTTACATTTTTACCAACTCAACTTTCAAAATTGTTCCCATTATTCTAATACCCAGGAAGAGATCATGAACAACTGACACCAGAGAAAGAAACACTAGCCAATAAGGTGAGCCATCATTTTCCAAAGTCATACTCTGGATAAAGAGTACATACTGTTTTTGAAAAGGAACACTTTTTAAAGAATATTACATGTTGTAATATCAAGAAAATATTTTGAATAAATAGTTGTAATAGACATTCATATGAGCTTTTTAAAATTTACTTTTCAATTATACTAGACATATGACATTATATTAGTTTCAGTTTTACAACATAGTTAGACATTTTTTATACCTTACAAAGTGATCACCTCAATAAGTCTCGTACCCATCTGGCTTCATATATAATTATTACAATATTATTGACCATATTCCCTATGCTGTACTTTATATCTCCATGTCTATTTTTATAACTGGCAATTTGTACTTCTTAATCCCTTTCACCTTTTTTTTCCCATACCCCAACCCACCTTCCATCTGGCAACCAACCATCAGTTTGTTCTCTGTATCTTGTTTCTGTTTCATTTTTTCATTTATTTTGTTTTTTAGATTCCACATATAAATGAATCATATGGTATTTGCCTTTATCTGTCTGACTTATTTCACATAGCAAATACCCTCTACGTCTATCCATGTTGTTGCAAATGGCAAAATTCCATCCTTTTTAATGGCTAATTAATAGTCCATTGTATATGTGTACCACTTCTTCTTTATCCATTCATCTATCAGTGGACACTTAGGCTGCTTTCATATCTTGGCTATTGTACAATAAATAATGCTGCAATGAATATAGGGGTACATATATTCTTTTGAATCAGTGTTTTGGATTTCTTCGGATAAATGCCCAGAAGTGAAATTCCTGGGTTATAATATAGTTCTATTTTTATTTTTTGAGGAACCTCCATACTATTATCCATAGTGGCTGCACCAATTTACAATCCCACCAACAGTGAACAAGAGTTCCTTTTTCTCCACATCCTCGCCAACACTTGTTTGTTGATTTATTGATGACAGCCATTCTGACAGGTATGATCGTGGTTTTAATTTGCATTTCTCTGATGATTAGTGATATTAAACATCTTTTCCTATGTCTATTGACCATCTGTATGTCCTCTTTGGAGAAATGTCTATTCAGATATTCTGCCCATTTTTTAATGGGATTATTTGTTTGTTGATGTTGAGCTGTATGATTTCTTTTTTTTTTTTTTTTTAANATCCTGCTACCTGTTGGCAGCTCAGTGGCTGCTCAGCTCGGGCTGGACTCGAACCACTGTTGCTCAGAGCTCAAACTCTTCAGTGAGCTCTTAACCAACTGAGCCACTTGGCTGGCCCTGTATGATTTCTTTATATATTTTGGCTATTAGCTACTTATCAGATATATCATTTGCAAATATCTTCTATTCAGTAGGTTGCCTTTTTGTTTTGTTGATGATTTCTTCTGCAGTGCAAAAACTTTTTTGTTTAATGTAGTCCCATTTGTTTATTTTTGTTTCTGTTGACTTTGCCCTAGGAGACATATCAAAAAAACATTGCTAAGACCAATTAAATACAAAGAGTTTATCATCTATGTTTTCTTCTAGGATTGTTATGGTTTCAGGTCTTACATTTAAGTCTTTAATCATTTTGAGTTTATTTTTGTATATATGGTATAAGAAAATGGTCTAATTTTATTTCTTTGCATGTATCTGTCCAGTTTTCCCAACACCATTTATTGACGAGACTGTCTTTACCCCATTGTATATTCTTGCCACCTTTGTCATAGATTAATTGATCATATAGGCATGGATTTATTTCTGGGTCTCTATTCTGTTCCATAAATCAATCTGTCTGTTTTTAAGCCAGTACCCTGCTGTTTTGATTACTATAGCCTCGTAGTATAGTTTGAAGTCATGTATGTAGCATGATACCTGCAACTTCATTCTTCTTTCTGAAGATTGCTTTGGATATTCAGGGTCTTTTTGGTTCCTATAATGTAAATTAGAGGACTATTTGTTCTAGTCTATGAAAAATGCCATTGGTATTTTGATGGGGAGTGCACTAAATCTGTAGATTGCTTTGGGTGGTATGGACATTTTAATGATGTTAATTCTTCCTGTACATGAGCACAGTACATCCTTCCATTTATTTGTATCTTCTTCATTTTCTTTCTTCAATGTCTTACGGTTTTCCAAGTACAGTTCTTTTATTTCCTTGGTTAAATTTATTCCTAAGTATTTTATTTATTTTGTAAATGGGATTGTTTTCTTAATTTCTTTTTCTGATAGCTCATTATCAGCATATAAAAATAAAACCAATTTCTGAATATTAATTTTGTATCCTGCTATTTAACTGAATGTATTCATTAGTTATAATGGTTTTTTTGTGTGTATGGATTGTTTAAGGCTCTGATGTCAGCCACCACTCATGCCAGGCTTGGGTCTGCTCTGTAGGAGCTATGAAACGATCTGGAATCAGTTTCTGCTTGTGCTGGGTTAGGAGGTACTTAGGTGGGGCTATGATGCAAGCTGAGGCCAGCCACAATGAGTGCTGGATTTGTGGCCGCTTAATTGGAGCTACATTACAGTCTGAGACTGGCCACTGCTTGTGCCAGGCTTGGAGCCACCTGGTGGGAGTTACAATGCAAAATGAGTCCAGTGACCAATTGTGCTGGGCTTGGAGCTACTTGGCAGGAGCTACAATGCACACCAAGGACAGCCACTGCTAGTGTGGGGTTTGTGGAACTTTGAGAGAGTCTGCAGCATGAATCAAGGCAGGCTGCCACTCACGTGAGGTTTGCGGATTTGGGGAGAGTCTACACTGGAAGCTGAGGCTGGCCACTCCTGTGGAGGAGATGCTGGAAGAGGTCAGGCCTGGCTAGTAAGTTGGGGGTGGAGGATAGGGTCTCACAGACACACCAGCGAGGGGCAAACAGTGTTAGCCAGGTTAATGGAGAGTGACAGTGTTTGCACCTGCTTGGGCAGGGCCAGCTGGGTGGGAGGAAAGCTCAACTTAGGAACAATAGTGCATGCAAGTGCTTCCATCCAGGAGAGAGCTCCCTCGATCCCTGTCACTCTAGCCCTTGCCCTGAAAATCAATGTAGTTCCTCCCCATATGTCCCTGCTGCTTCTCAAGCTGCTGCTCCTGAGTGAGTTTGTGAGAAAGCCCTTTAAAAGTAGTGTCTTGGTCTCCCACAGCCCGATGTCTCTCTTAGATGTAATCCCCACTGGTTTTCAAAGCCAGATATTACGGAGACTCCTCTTCCCAGCATAGGTGTCCCAGGTTGGGGAGCTCCTTGTAGAGCTGGGACCCCTCTCTCCTTGGGAGGACCTTTGCAGCTGATCTATCCCTCCCAACTGTTAACCACCACACTGTGTGTATGAGACCTACCCAATCCACGTCTCCACCCCTCCTACGTTGGCTTTTTCTTTCTAGTCTTAGTTACAGGACTATTCAGCTAGTCTTCAGGTGGGTCTCAGTTATGGTTGTTCTATAATTTAGTTGTAATTTTGAAGTGATCATGGGAAGAAACAAGCTCAGAGTTCACTTACTCTGCAATCTTGACCCTGCTCCCCTCCAACACTCATGGACTTTTAATAAACTGGTAAGAGTTAAAGATTTTGAGAATGCACTTTCTTATGAAATATTTCTGTGTTACATTATTTCCTTAGAGACTGTTATCAGAGGTAGGTATTCAGTAACCTCTGTGAGAAACCAGTGTCCTTACTGTTATTAAAGTCTACTTTTATTAACTCCCTTCCTACTCTCCACTTTAGCCCATTTGACCCATACTGCAGTTCAGAAAGAAATATGAGAATGGACCTGGCTCACTTTCACATAAATTTTTTCAAGAAGACCCTGATATAGTAAAAAGTCAGATTTAAACATGAATTAGAGGTTTATCACATCACTTGAAGAAAAGATTCTCCGTAGAAAGAGTGAGCTTTTCTAATGCATTTACATTTTTATTAGGCTCACGAAAATTTAATTTGCCTGTCTTTAGGTACACATTACTGAATAAAGTCAAATATGTAATATCTTTATAATAATTTATTTTAAAACATGCAATGAACTTTTTAAAGTTTCTTTTCATGGTTCACCATAATTCAGGTAGAAAAAAAAATCCTAAATGAAGAAGCAGAGGAGTGATTTTAGAGCACATGGAAGATCTCCATGTAGTTAATTTAGAGGCACTGTGGGAAACAAATCAGGAGATACATGAAAGAGTAGCCAGTTCTTGGTGGGAGGTGTATATGACTCAGTGCTGTGCAAACTACTGTTTACACACTGCAATCAGCTGGTGGCTAAGAAAGAAGCTTAGAGATAATGGCGCTGCCACTACCATGTTTTTGTTCTAAACCTCCAAATTAAGCAAAGAAACTCAGACTAGAGTGCCATGCAGAGAACAGAGTGCCAGCAACCATACACTTAGCATGCAGGAACTAAATACTAACAGCAACTGCAGATGTGGTTGCAGAAGTGAGTAAACGGTCTGAAACAATAATCTACAAAACTGGCTGTGTTTGGTGAAGCTCTTCATGAAAACAGATTGTTCCAAGTACTCTAAAAGTATTCTAAGCCATGATTCTCAGGTTATGGATTTCAAAAATTGGAGAGAAATGCATAGCATCCCAGCTTTTTATCTTCCTAAGTGAAGATTTTAAAAATAAATAGGATTACCACCTAGTATGGCCATCATTTCATTTAAAAAATAAAATGAAACCACTCTATAGTTCTGGAAGAACTAGATCTCTTTACAATGTACAATTCCATTTAGAAAAAGACACTAGAACACCTGCAAATGACATTTGAGGCAGGTTCGTTTCCCCAAGAAATAAACTCTTCACACATTTGGTTTGAGGGAGGTTGTAAAGGAGTGCTTTGGGGAATCAACATATGTAGAAGGGAAGGGAAGGACAGAAAGCAGAATTGGCAGAAGGAGATAATCCAATGGTAGCTTGAGGGTAAAAATGAAGACGGGGTGTCTTGTTTTGGGGTGAGAAGGCAGGGGCCTTTATATCCTCCAGTAATGAGTCACCGGAAACAGGCCACCTCATGAAAGAGGTGTGCCTTTGGGAGTGGGCTGTCAGTGGGCCGCGTCCCCATCAGCTGGGGTAATAAGTCCTTAGTTCCTGAAGGGGGATCTGGGCAATACATCAAGGAGTTCATGAAATACTTTCTCCCAGACTAGTAATATTTGTAAGCACTAACATTAAGGGCAATCACCTTTAAGCTTTTAATCTTAAAGGGTCACCATAATGCAATGGCCACTTAAGACACAACGGTAAAACCATTAAGAGGTAAAAGCTTACAATGCTCTCACATTGTCAGACAACCGTTCCAGGAAAATCTGTCATGTTGTTTGATACAAAATGGCTTCTTAAATATCAAATCTACCACGTAATTCTAGAAAAAGATGGTGTGGACCCATTTTTCTCTTCTCTACTAATTTGTCCTCTAAATACAGTTAAATATCTTAAAATTATGATAAAAGAACTCTGAACTTGGAACAAAGATGATGGACTAGCTAGAGACCTCAGAACTTGATAGACAGCAATGTGGTGAGTACCCTGGTTTTCTGTTTCTCTCCCGTATACCCTGGACTGGGCTCCAGAGAGGCCCACAACTCCAAAACACCAACAGGAAGAGTCTGCTCCCTCTGGTTAAAGGACCAAAAAAGGGGAAGCATATTAGAGACCTAGTGGGGAGCCCCAGCCCCAGTTCCACCACTAGGGCACCAACAGGCAGTCTAATCTGCAGGCAGCACCAATGAAGTCCTGAGCTGAGCCCACTACATAACTGACAAAGGACTAATATCTAGAATATATTTTTTAAATTTCTCAAAACCCCACAGAAAAAATTTAAAAAACATAACCAAAACAATCCTAGAAAATGGGCAAAAGACAAGAAGAGATATTTTACCAAAGAGCATAAGCAGGTGGCAAGCAGGTGAAAAGGCATTCAATATCATTAGCCATTAGAAAAATACAATTTAAAACCGTAATAAAATATCATCACTGTTGCTGGAACCCAAGGAAGGCCACCCCCAAATATCCCACAGTGGCATACTGATTACTTTTAATTAAAGTTACTTGACAAGCAGCTGGTGTAAGAAGGGCACATTGACCCTCCCTTGTCTCCGTGAATGCAGGGAGATGCTCTCTGTACTCAGGGGAGGGGGAAAGGGTGCTAAGCGAGACACCTTTATCAGTAGAATTAAGGAATCCAGGGTCAAAAAGCTTATATAAACAAACCTTGTTACTCCTTTACCAATGTACCACCAAAGCCCAAACTTTATTTATATTCCTCGCTAATAAGTGCCAAACCTAACTGTCTTTGTCTTGTCAAATCTTCACAAATTTATTGTTTCTTTGTTTAAAAAGGATAAAAAGCTAATTCATCATTTCTGACCATATCATTTATGATCTCCCACGTGCACATATTAAATTAGTTTTCTTCTGTTAATCTGTTTTCTTTTTTTTCTATTTTATTATTAGTCCAGCCATAGGAACTTGAGAAGGGAAGGGGTGGGGAATTCTCCCCTTTCCCAATACTACACACATTTCAGAATGACTAAAATAAAAAGAGTGATAACATCAAATGCTGGTGGAAATGTAAAATGGTACTGCTATTCTAGAAAAAATTTTGATTGTTCCTTTTAAAATTAAAAACGGACTTACCAACTGACCCAGCAATTGCACTCTTAGGAATTTATTCCAGAAAAATGAAAACTTATTTTCATGCAGAAAATTGTACATAAATGTTCGTAGAAGCTTATCTGTAATAGCCCAAAACTGGAAATTATCCAGATGTACTTCAGTAGGTGAATGGTTAAACAAACTGTGGTATATCCATAAAATGAAGTACTACTCAGTAATTTTTAATAAGCCAATCTGAAATGGATACATACTGCATGGTTACTTTTATATAATATTCATGAAATATGACAATTGTAGAGATCGAGAACAGATTAGTGGTTGCAAGTGGTTAGGGATAAGGGAGAGGAGGGCGTGGCTATAAAGGAGCAGAATGAGGGAGTCTTGTGATGGTACAGGCTCCTTGATGGTATTGATGATTTCATGAAGCTACACATGTGAAAAAAGCTGCATAGAGCTACACACACACATACACGAGTGCTGCTATAACTGCTGAAATCTGAATAAGTGGTATAGATTATATGAATTTGTATATTATACTGGTTTGTATATTACACTAAAGTTAAGCAAAATATTAAAATTGGGGGAAAATGGCTTAAGGTTACACAGAACCTCTCTGTACATTTCTTTGCCAGTTCCTATGAATCTAAAATTATTTCAAAACTTAAAGGTTTTTTTTGTTTGTTTGTTTTTAATCAGACCTACTGATTGTTCAGGGTAAAAAATCTTAATCTACATATTGTTTCCTTTGTGATTTTTCCAGCATCTGCCCCTATCACTGGAAGCAGATCTTAGGCCCATCTCAAATGCCCATACCTCCAATAACCTCTCCTCCCCCCATGCTCAATTCCTCCTCTATGACCCTTCCTACAGTTTGAAGAAGAAAACTGGAATGGCTGGAACCCCCTTCATGGCTTAGCAAAACTCAGTGCCAGTTCCCAGGTCATCCTTCAACTCGGTCTTGGCCCCATTACACCTCCGTTGTCATTGCTTTCTCCAGGTCTAATATATCAGTGATGCTACTTAAAGGGTTTTTATTGTAGTCCTCAGCTATCAGACATGGGCCAGTTTTGATTGCTTGCAGCATTTTGAAGTGACACATTAAAAAATAAAAACAACCTAAAGCATGGGCAGATGGCCCTTAGGTTTCAACAGAAATAATTTATTTTTATAAATTCTCTAAGAGGAATCATGTCAGTCTAGTCAAAGTATTTCTCTTAGAGGACCCATACCAGTTGTCTGTATGTGCAGCACACTGATAGCCACTGGCAATCTGCAAAGATAAAAATATATACCAAAGGGGGACAACACACTCGTATTCCTCTGCAAAACTGAGAAACACATTCTAATTTAAAAGGTAGCTGAATTCTTATTCTTTTCCAACTAGACTTTAAAACAGCCATTGAATTGACCAAGAACCAGTTTTTAGTCTTCCAATACGTAAGCCTATCAAAACATTAGTGATGAGAGCTTTCATTTAAAAAATCCTGATAATGCTAATATTCAATTATAATGTGCATTTCACTATCACACTATTTATGCCCCTTAAAAGCCAAAGCTGAGACTGCTGTAATACTGATTTCTCCAGTGCTTGTCATTAATTAAAAGGTAAAAAACTATTACAAGGGTATCTGTAATCAGGCTTTCAAAGTAAGAAACATCAATATCCAGTAATTGAGAACATTTGGGAACAAATTTTAATAAGCAAAAAAGTCAGAAGAGAAAAAAAAAATTGTTCTGTATTATTTCAAATTGTGACCAGGTCAGTATATACTACTGAAATGTTACAAATGCCATGCCTTCCAGGCAGCTATCCAATTGTTCTCCTATAACAGATGCTAAAAAAAAGAAATACAGTCAGGCATGTCCATTTATACAACGTTTACAAATATATCGCCTCAACAATATATATCATTTGGGGTTTTTACGGAAGCCAACATCAAGACGCAAAATGTGTTCTGCCAATGTACTTGAGTAATTCAACTGACGCTCAACCTTAGAGGTAGGCACTTGGATCATTAAATTACAGCCATACTAAATGCCTATTAAAGCACAGTGGTGTGCCTGTGTTGAGGGCACAAAGATGAATAAAATAGTCCCTACCTTAAAGGAGGGCAAAATCTACCACTGGAGTCACATGAGAAGTCTGCAAATAAAGAACTCAAGCACAGAGAATGTCGACAGCAGAAGGGAAGTCATACAAAGGTTAAGTCTCTGTATGAAATGGTTCATCCATAGTGATAACAAGTTTGAATTATAACTTAGTCAGTGAAAGGTTGTTGTTCTCTACTTTATTGCTTTTGCTGGGTTTTTTTTTTTGGCAATCATCTTTGCAATCTGTCTAAACAATTCTCTGTGCACTGACATTTGCAATAACGTGTTTACATCACAAAGTTAGGCCCTCTCATTTGATGCAACAAGAGGCTGCATTTTGCAGCTCTCAGACACTCTGCATACCTCACTTCCTCTTTGGTATGAAAGTATAATCGTTTTTTCTTTAATTACTTTTACAAGCATTAACAATGTATTACTAAAAACCTGTGGAGGGGTGACAGGTTAATTAGGTTCAGTGGGGTCAAGATGTGTCATTCTTTCTCTCGGGTGAAGGTTTATTTGAGAACAACTTCATTGTCCATAAAGCTAAAAAACATTCTATTTGATTTTCATCCTTCTATCAGATTTTGGTCTCTTATTAACTGAATCACAGCATAAAATTAACAGTCAATAGTGAGAATGCATTTTGACTGCCTCAGATATTTGTCACTTGAAGAAAACTTGTGTTCCCTTGTGCATGCAAATGCCTATCACACTACAGGATGTGTTCCCCACACAAGGCCAAGGTTGTTGACGCCCCATCCCGATCCCCGTGGGATCCCTTATAGTTAGCTCAGTCCTCCCCACAGGGCTTGCTGCCAATCTTCTCCAAAGGACTGCCCTTGGGAAACTAGGGCGCCCTCACCCAGAGCACCCTGGGAGGCATACCGCCATACTCGCCCCTCACTGGGGGCCCATCCCTAATGACCGACTGGTGTGTACAAAAGCCTGCTCCCTGACTCAGGCTGGGCCCGACTCTGCAGTGTGGTTCCTGCTCCAGAGCTGCCCATGTGAGCAGGCTAACTGCATCTGAAGCCACATCTTGGGTAGCTTCTTCCCCATCTCCAACTCTGCTTCTAGGGAACCCAACCTAAGATTCCATGCAAGCAAACACTGAAGAAAAGACAGGTACATACATGGTCCCCCAGTGTTTGCAGGTAATCAACAATATCTCCTGCAATTTCAAAGTCCCTGCCTACAGCGCTTGACAAGCACAAGCTGGTGGTGGGGGTCACATGCCAGTTACATAACTTTGTGAAGAGAAGTTCCTAAGACCCACAGACTCGCCTTATTGCAGAAGTCGCAGTTGACAAGGGCTGCCCTTCCTGGCAGGTGTCAGCCAGTGCCTTGCACTGCAATTCTCCTCGCACTGGGAGAACAAAAGGAGGGTGAGGCTAGGGGGGCGAAATATGACAAGCTGAGCCTCAAACTACAAACAGCTCTTTAAAATCTGCCTGATAGAGGCAGTGGTGTTTGTGCGCTAGCTCTTGGGTTGAGTCTAATAATGAAAGGACTGATCACCACTTACTCAGTGCTGTCAGTAATGAAAGCTATCAAAACTGAGCCTGAATGGGCCTCACTGTCGCCCTGTAAATCTAACGTGGACAGCTTAATGAGAGAGGGACATTATCTTTTCTCACACTCCAATTTCACTCACGTAAGAAATGTGGCCCATATTGGCAATTAACTTGAGAGATTAATTAAATCCAATAGCGAGTTCAGTTCCTTCCTGGATGCATTCTGATATCGTGTGAAGGGACCAACATGCTGTGGGCACTTAGCACATGTTAAATAATAATTACTAAAATAATTGAACTAATTTGGAAGGGTTTTTTTTCTTTTTTTTTTGCAGAAAACTGGCAGCTAACCTCAGTAAATGAATTCCACTATCTGATACAGCTACTCAATATTTCACATGGTCTTATTCTAAACTCTGCCTTATTACTCCTGAAATTCCCAACAAATGCTGTACAATGACTACAGCAATTTCACTCAACAACTATATTTACTACATTTTCTTGGGCCCTCTGAAAAGTGAGGAGGCAGCCAATCAGACACAGCACAGACTCTGACCCAGCTTAAGAAGTGACAGATGGATCCCATTGTGTCTCCTTCAAAAGCATGACAAATGCTGACCTGGGAAGGACAGAGCAACACAGGACGCAGGCATGGCTTCCCTGGGTGTCAGGAAGCGATGTGGCATGTGCTCTGGCTCTCTCTTACGTGTTCTTATGGTCATCTTTATTTCAATTTTTGTGCTTTTTTTCTCTAAAATTCTCAAGTGCTTTCTTCTGCTCTCATAATATAAAATCTGGCTTTAAGGAAGAGGAGTCTTACAAATTTGACCAGTTGTCAAAGTGGTAATTAAATTCTTGCTTTGGTGAAAGTCAATAAAATCATTTTTTAATTAACTACTGTACAAACATGTGTCTGTAATATAGATCAAATTAATACACCAGTCATTATATAGACGTTGTACATGAATAACGGTAGTGCTTATTCTCTCCAACATCCACCTACCCAAAGCAGTGGTTCCCAACAATGTCAACATCAAAGGCTCCTTTTATTATCATTTGAGACTGGAGTACATATTTTAAATTTTTTCAGCTCTCCAAGATTAATAATAAATTTCCATTTCAGTTTTATTAAGAAAGGTATATACCTTCTTGATGGAACTTCTAAGCAATAAATCACTGACATTACTATACAGAATTAACATAATCCTTGGCAAAAATAGGAAACTGACATTTGGGTAGTCCTAGTCAGTGTGGTTACTAATACTATTTAGGAAATAATGAAAAGAGCCAGAAGATCTTTCTGTTTGGGGGGAACTCTACAACCAGGTGACATCCTAGACCTTCCCTAAAAGTCGTTAGTGAGGAAAATTTATATTAACAACTTTTATACTGAAAGATGCTTCATCTACCTAAGTGGCATCTTGAAACTCATATGAGCTAGTAATTAACATCAATTCCCAATGTTCCAAGAATAATCATGTCACTAGAAGCATGGTATCTCCAGGCATATTTTCGAGTGTTATGAAAATAGTCTACGCTATTAATATACTTGATGACAGCCATAGACTAAATGTTTGTCTCCCTAAAATTCATATGCTGACATCTTAAACCCAAAGGTGAAGGTATTAGGAGGTGAGGCCTTTGGGTCCCTATGATTAAATGTTTAGGTCATATAATGACCTTATAAAGGAGACTCCAGAGAGCTCCCTCACCCCTTCTGCCATGTGAGGGCACAGCAAGAAGACAGTCCTCTATGAACCAGGAAGTAGGCTCACACCAAACAACAAATCAGCCAGCATCTTGATCTTGGACTTCCCAGCTCCAGAGCTCTGAGAAATAACTTTCTGTTGTATAAGCCACCCAGTCTACGGTATTTTTGTTAGAGTAGCCTAAATGGACTAAGACAATGACAAAGCATTCCTACACTTGACACACACACACACAAAAAGTAGAGCCGGCTGAGTGGCTCAGTTGGTTAAGAGCTCATTCAAGAGCGCGAGCTCCAAGCAACAGGGTTGCCAGTTTGATTCCCGGCCTGAGCTGAGCTGCCACTGAGCTGCCAACAGGTGGCAGGATGACTCAGCTAAAAAAAAAAAAAAAGTAAATGGTAAACAAATGATTAAATTCACTGGATTTGGGGTGATCTTAAGTTTGCATCAAACTGAAAACATTCAATTCAGCGGATCCAATATTAGTCCATATTTTTCACTCAGGCTATTATTTCAGGCCCACTAATAATCATAGTGCCTAAGATTATTAAGCAGCTACGAGTGCTTTACATACATTCAATCAGTACTTGATGCAACAATCCTATGCAATAAGTGCTATTATCATCCCATTTTACAGATGAAGAAATTAAAGTCTAGTGTCATGCATAGCCACTCAGCATCTGGGTTTACCTGCTGCTTGGTCATTCCGGACCAAACAACCAAGAGGGTCAATGTGATATCTTGTTTTGTCTTATGACCGTGGAAGACACTGCAAATGCCTGCACAATAACTTACCCTAAGACCACAAGCTTAATTTCATACTGTCAGTACTGACACTGTTAATACTGTAAGAGGCATATATATAGTTGTTTCCGCTATTTCTTATAGCACCAGTTTTGTTGTATACAAAATAGACTAATTGGTTCTAAGATCTATTTGAATATTTTTCATTGTACCAGAACTGTGTAGATAGGAGTATATAATATGGAGAGTAGACTGCTCTATGCTTTACAGTAAATAAAAGTATAAAAACATAATCTATATAATTCCATAGAATTCTCAATATATGTATTGAGATATATATAGGAGTGATCACACATTGATAACATAATTGGAAAGATAAAATAATTTTAATTGACATTCTCCAACACTAACAATTTCTGTTTCCTTCAGGTGACATTCTATCGCTTCCATTCTCTCCACAAGGTAGAAGAAATCTTGAAGTAATAGCAATTATGTGCACTGGTTTTTTTATTAGTTCTTAGATTTTGATTAGAAAAGGTTTTTTGTATTAGCTTAGAGAATTTTCCAAATCCTTTATAACCATGATTATAGAATCCCAGAAAACTGATCCTTAAGAGATTCCTATTTGTGACAATTTATAAAATATTTCATCATGAGAATTAGGTGCAAAAGACAGGAATTCCAAGGATTTACCACTTTTGGTATCAAAGAGTTTACCTTTTATTTTTAGCTTACTCCTGTTGCATGGAAATTGATCTAAATTGCCTTTTTAGACAGAAATTTGTCCTCAGAATTAAGCTGTTCTTGATGAACCAATCCAGATCACAGATAGGAATGTCAATTACTGAAATCCTCAGAACACATTCAGAGGGTTAAAATTAATCATCAATACACCAAATGGCCCTAGGCTGTTATGTATCTTCATTCTTCTGATTTTTACAGATTTATAAGAGTTGTCTTCCAAATGGAGTTCTCAGAATCAGATATTTTTAAGAGAATCAATTTCCAGATGCTCAAATTTTTTTCCTAAAATTGATCTGTCTGAGAATGCATCTGTAGTTGCAGTCATGGGAATGACAATTTCTGTTTAAAGACCTCGCCTTTCCATTTGCAAGCCATTGTCAAAGAACAGATTGCTCCTGAGAAAAGGTCCCGTGAGAGCAAAGCAAAAAGAGAATCGATAAGAAGAAATACCAACAGTGGAGGTGCCTTATTTCTCCCAGGTGTAGATTCATTGCAAGCCCCTCACCAAACCTAGCAAGTGATTTTAGACTATGAATTCAGAAGTGAGAGGAAAATTCATTTGGAGGCCCAAGAAGAAGTTTATTTGAGTGTAAAAATTCAACCTGAAAGTAAGTAAACCTGACTTAGTTGATTGATTCAACCAATAAGTTTTTCAAAATACATTATATGGTAGACATTTTCAATAAACTTCAGCCAAATTTGCAGCTCCAAGGTTTTGATGAAATATATTTCAAGCATGTGATAAGGTAAAGCATTTTGTATAAACAAAATTATATCTGCAGAGGTGTTTTGAACATTGGAATATTTTTATTTTCCCAACTCTGAGTATATAGAGTTCAACATGGTGCCTCTCAGAGCAAGAGCAACAAGTACAATTCAGGGGTGTTTGAGAAGATGGGGGTAAGCCTTTGGTGTTCTTTCCAGAAACAGAGAAAGTCAATGTCTCAAGTGACTGACAAACAAATCCTTTTGCAAGTTGGTTTTTCCTTTCAACAAAATTGAAGGAGAAATAATTGAGTTGTCAGAGGACAAATCATGAAAAATAATTTGATGAGATATCATTATGTGATTTTTGGCATAAAAATGGTAAGGAGTTTAAACAACTCAGTGACATAAAAGTCTCTCCAATCTCATCTACTTATTCATGTGAAGAAAATTTCTCAATGTTTACATGTAGAAAAATGAAAAATTGGAATTATGCTAAATCCTGTCTCGTTTCTGAAATATTTGACTTGATTTCAAAAAACTATTTAAAAAAAAAAAAACCTTGTCCATCTTATTAATAAAATACCAATAAATTAAACTCATATTTAATGATAATTTGTCAATATTGCTTATATGCTTGTGGTTTTGATCAATCTATACTAACAATAATAGTAATAAAAATAAATTCAGGTGTAATTTTGGCACAGAGAGGATTATATTATAGATTCAAGAAATTTTTTTTTTAATTTAAGGTTCTGAGACTATAAGATGATCAGTAAAAACTTGTAAGCATTTTACATTGATAAATTTCTGTGAGGTAAATAAATGAAAATATAAATTAAAAGAGAAAAAGGAATAGTGTAAAATTTTCAACCAATAAAGAACTTGTTTTTATACCTTTAAATCGACAATGGTGAGAATCAAATCATTATAGTATTAAGATTCTAAATGAATATACTTAGAAATGATTTCACCATTTAATTTTACATTTTCAATATTTACAATATGCCAGAAACTATGTTATTTGCATTTCCTTACAACTTAGGAAGAAAAAGTTGGAGCCTAAAAGTTGGAGGTTTTTCCAAAAATCTTTCAAGGTTTAGAAAGCAAAGAAATTGGAACTTTCTGCTTTGTTTCTCCTGAGTTCATATTATTTCCAAAATTAGAAGGCATGTTTTCCTGGCCCCACTTTCAGATTTGCCCCACTGTCCCCTGAGAAATTGGGTGTCTGGATAGCTGGAGTCTCCAAATCACTAAATGATGAACTGTCGAAACAAATGAAACACTAATTATTTGCTTTTACCGTAAGACTCATTAGACGGTTCTTTCAAATAACAATCTCCTCTAATATTTCTGAAATATTGCCCTATGATTATAAAATTCATCATTATGTTCTATTTGCAGGATTTTCACTTTTTAAGTCTATAATACAAATGTGTTGTTTTGATTCTGTAGCAGATTTTCAGGAATAATCCCTTTTTAAAAAGTGTCTCACAAATACTCATATATTATCGAGTTCAGCATGGCAAAAAAAAGAAGGGAGAAAGGAAACAGAGGAGGTGATGAAATGGTATGTTGCTATCAGAGAAGGTGGGCATCTTAAAGTATCATGGCCTTTTCAAATAGGCATGGCTAAATTTTATCACTAATTCAGACTAGGATTAAAGCTTAAATTATTTTTCACTTGAGAACAAGAATATCTACTGTTTAATACAGTTCTTGAGCCAACAGAATACCAGGCTGATTTCTTTCATGGTTTTCTTTCTGAGACAAGAATTACCTAATAAAACAAGGGGTGAGGGAGTACTTCTTAAGGTCTAATAATTCTTTTTTTTTTCAGCCGGGCCGGGCATCGAACTACTCAGAGCTCAAACTCTTGAGCGAGCTCTTAACCAACTGAGCCACTTGGCTGGCCCAAGGTCTAATGATGTTTATAAGTCCCTAGACCTCTCCATGGAATTCCGTTTTCTTATCTGTGAAAGGAGAAGTTTGCTCTAAACCAATGATTTGAAGAGGAGCAGGAAAGGGGGTAAGGAGGGCAGATGACAAGGGCCACGCCTCAAGGAACAATTTTCCCTGCAGAACAACCACACCCAGCAAGACCTTCGGGATTCTGACAAAAGCCGCATCCTTACTCCCCAACTCTACCCCCGACTCTTACCAAAGTTCAGAACTTCTGCTATGATGACCTGTGTTCTCTCCTTCCAAGTGGACAAAAGACTGGAAACACAATTTGCAATTTTTAAGGTCCCTTCCAGCAATGAGATTCCATGATTCTTTAGCTATAACTAGAAAATGTATTGATATTCATTTATTCCCCTTCTCTCATGTCCTTCGTTTCTGGCAAGCATCACTATTTACTCCTTGCTGCCTAAAAGATGAGGTATGTGTCTGGGGTGGG